>NC_134735.1:6147954-6450984 GCF_049634645.1 Pelodiscus sinensis | reverse complement strand
TAGGATGAGGACGATGTGGGGGGCAGACACTTGGAGAAGACTAGCTTGTGGGCACAGAAGCCTTTTGGGTAAGGAAGAGTCCAAGAGCTAGAGAGGGCTTGCAGGGAATGCAACAGACATACTAGGCACAACAAGGAGTTGACTCAACAGCCCAAGGAAGGGGAGAGGCTGTGGGTGCATGTTACAGCTGCAGGTCTTTGGGGGTCTAGGTTAAGACTTAGGGTAAGAGCCTGAGTTCCAGACTGACCCTTGGCAAGAGTTCAGTAGTGTCTAAGGCTGTGTCTGCATTGGGATGGTTAGGTGACAAAAGGGCTGTTGACAGGCAAAAGTCGCCAAAAGTGAAAAATTGGTCAAACCAGTTTTTCTGCTTTCCGTTCTTGATGCTTCATGGCCACATGGCTAGCGCCCCAAATGGAGCAGCTCATGCAGCTATCAGATACTTCTTGGAGCTTTGAAAGGGGAGGGGCACATGCCTACAGGGCAGCAGAGATCACAAGATACAGAGCAGAGCCACCAGGGCAGGCATTGTGGGGGTACTGGCAGAAGCCAGTTTTCTTCAAAAAACAGCAGAGTCCACACTGGCGCTTTGTCGATGATAAAGGGAAGGGAAAAGGCAAAAGTCTCTCACAGGGGTGGAAGATTTTTGTGGCCAAAACTGGGTGCTTTTCCAGACAAAAGTTGCATTGTAGTGTAAACAATCGCACTGTTTTGTTGCTTTGGTGACAAAAGGTGCCGGTATAGACAAGGCCCAAATCTAGCCTGGGTTTGGACCTCAGTTGCTGGAAGTTAGGTGATTTGGTGGTGATGGGCCACTGCTGAACCACAGTAGGAAAAAACAGCCCTCTCTGGCTACATCTAGACTACCCCCTCTTGCGCAAGAGACTATGCAAATGAGGCGAAGTGGTGAATATCGCCATGCCTCATTTGCATACTTAATGAGCCGCCATTTTTGCGCAAGGGGCTTTTGCGCAAAAAGGAGCCGTTTACACAGCTCCTTTTTGCTCAAAACGCCCCTCTTGCACAAGAGCTGTTCTGCCCCCTTTTTTCAGGAAGAACGGCTCTCGCGTAAGAGGGGGGTTTTGCGCAAAAATGGCGGATCGTTAAGTATGCAAATGAGATGTGGAGCTATTCACCGCGTCACCTCATTTGCATAGTCTCTTGCGCAAGAGGGGGCAGTCTAGATGTAGCCTCTGAGTTTGGATCTCAGTCTGGCCAGAGCGGGAACTCTGTACTCCTGAAATGTGGGAGGCCGCTTCACGCACCCTGCGTGGCACAGCGCAGTCGTGGGTCAGTTTCCTCCAGAGACGCTTCCGGCATTTCACAAGCCTCTCCCAGCCCTCACGGAGCCTCCTGGCTCTGCAAAGCCGGGCCAGACCCCTCATGACAGGAAGAGCTTCCTGGGGGCATTTCAGAGTTTCCACAGCGGGGTGCCCAAAACAGGTGAGTGGAGGGGGAATAATCTCTTGGGGCAAATTTCATCTGGTAAAGTCGGCGGAGTTGCACACTCAGACGCTCGGCCCCTGGTCTTTTTCAGAGCCAGATTCTGAGTGGCGTAAATCCAGAATGACTGTGGAAGTCAGCAGCGGACAGGAGAACCCACCCAGCTCCGCTTTGGGACCAGTTCTCCCTTTATCCCCAACTGATGCATCACCGCCTGGGGTAGACTGTCTGCCTAGCACCTCACCAGTGGAACATGGGAGCACCAACCAATCCCCACAGCTCTGCAGCTGCAGGGAGCCGACAGGCACAGAGACATTCGCTGACTTTCCCCGGAGTCACGCCGGCAGTCTGAGGTAGAGGGGTTGGACCCAGACATCCCAAATCCGAGCCCTTCGCTTTAACCGCTGGACACTCCTCTCCCGGCAGCAGCGTGCCACGTCCGGCTTTGCCCCCTGCTAGCCCGCTCCCTCTCCTTCCTTTGCAAGCCCTTGCCCGCAGCAGGGAGCAGATAACAAATGACAGGAACGCAAGGGATACAGAGCGAGCCCGAGGTCCTCTGCCTCGCACAGAGACTCACTTGCAGCGGGAGGTGAGCACCGGCACGAATCTGTATCAGCGGCGAGTTATACGGGCCCCTGGTGCCCCAGCACCAGGAATATTCCTGGCCCAGGGCTGGGCTCCACTAAAGTTTGCTCCCTTGGCCCTGCCTGCCACCCTCAGGTGACTAAAATGCCTCTGGGACCCCCTCCACCATGGGCAGGGCAGTGGGGCTAGAGGGGCTTCCCGAAACGTGCTCCCTGTGGCTGCTGGCATCCCCGCGGCCCGGGCGAGGGGGCAGTGCCTGTGACGTGCGCTGCTCTAGCTGTTGGGTACCAGCACGTGGCCTGGCCCCCTCTCCCAGCCGCAGGGATGCCCGTGCCAGCAGCCGCAGGGAGCCGGAAGCTGCTCTAGCCCCCTTGGCATTTAAAGTCACCCAGGGGCACGAGGCAGAGCTGGGGACACAGGAGGGAGCAGAGGGGGCAGCAGCACCCGGAAACCCTAGCCCCCCCAAGAGACACTCCCCACTCCTTTCTCCAGCCCCTTGTGTGCCCCACTCCCTCCAGAGCCTGCACTGCCCCCCCATCTCCCCTCCTGCCTACAAACTTCCTCCCAGAGCCTGCTCCCACCCCAGGCCACAGCCAGCACCCTGACTCCATCCCAGAACCTGCCCCCCCAAAAACTCCCTCTTAGAGCCTTAGGCAAGTGGTGTGGGCAGAGGAGGGGGGCAGGGAGAGTTTGAGTGGCAGCAGGTGCAGGGCAGCACCAAAGTTTCCGCGAGCCTGCTGCCCCTGCAAGTCGGAGAGAAAGAAAAGCCAAGAAGCTAGGGGAGCAAGCAGCCCTCTCCCCATTGCCCTCTGTGGCAGCCAAGTGGCCTCCTGCCCCTGTTAGACATTCAGCTGCTTCCGCAGCTCACTGGGGCCAAGCAAGAGTTTAGCGCCACTGGCAGCACGGCCGTCAATCTTCAGGGGAGGAAGCAGAAGCAGCGAGCCAGTAGCTAATGCAAAGGGCTGGGAGGCAAGAGATCCGATTTCAAGGTCAAGCTTTCCCTCAGACTCCATCAATGATCTCGAGCCTGGGTCCGTTACGCCCTCCCTGCGCTGGTGGCCTGGAATGGGGGCAAAGGCGGCTTTGGGCAGCCTAGATCCCCCATAGATTCTGCAGCCCTGGTGTGACTTAGAGCAGCCCCAAGGTTTCTCTAACTCCTGCTCTGCCGGAGCAGAGAAAAGCTGTGCACACCTGCATTCTGACACCAGCTCAAGGTTCCTCCGGTGCCCATGCCGGTAGCGTTACATCTCTAGGGAAGAGACCTCAAAAAAGATATTTTGGCCTTGGAAAGGGTTCAGAAAAGGGCAACTGACATGATTAGGGGTTTGGAACGGGTCCCATATGAGGAGAGGTTAAAGCGACTGGGACTTTTCAGTGTAGAAAAGAGGAGACTGAGGGGGGATATGATAGAGGTCTATAAAATCATGAGTGGTGTGGAGAGGGCCGATGAAGAAAAGTTATTTATTAGTTCCCTAAATAGAAGAACTAGAGGACACCAAATGAAATTAATGGGGAGCAGGTTTAAAACGAATAAAAGAAAGTTCTTCTTCATACAGAGTGTAGTCAACCTGTGGAACTCCTTGCCAGAGGAGGCTGTGAAGGCTAGGACTATAATAGAGTTTAAAGAGAAGCTAGATAATTTCATGGAGGTTAGGTCTATAAAAAGCTATTAGCCAGGGGATAAAATGGTGTCCTTGGCCTCTGTTTGTCAGAGGCTGGAGAGGGATGGCAGGAGACAAATCGCTTGATCATTGTCTTCGGTCCACCCTCTCTGGGGCACCTGGTTCTGGCCACTGTCGGCAGACAGGATACTGGGCTAGATGGACCTTTGGTCTGACCCAGTACGGCCGTTCTTATGTTCTTATGAGAGGAGGGCAGTGGGGTGGGACACACAAGATGTAGGTTCTACACTCAGCTGGGGCAGTGGCCCATTGGACGACCTGGGGCAAGTTACTTGCTTGCTTTGTGCCTCAGTTTCCCCACCTGTAAAGAAGAGCCGCTGCTGCTGCCCTCCTTTGTAAATCTCTTTGAGATGGATGGAAGGCGAGTGCTGGAGGCGAGTGAGGTATCAGTATCATCCCCAGGCCTGGAGTAGAAGCAGAAAAGACACCAATCAGATGACCCTGCCAGTCATCATTCCCCCTCAGCTCTCTGGGCCCGGAATCCAGGACTGAAACGCTGGGAACAAAACCGGCGGCGTGTTCCTTTTCGTTGCCATTCTATTTTTATCCCCCTCCCAATGACAGATTGAGGGCTTCAGAAAAAAAAACCCAACAACCCAGCCCCGTGAATTCTTTCCTGCTTCCCTGCCATGGAAATTACCACGCAGCCCTTCAAAACAGGAGAGCAATTTGCAAAACAAATAAGTCGCTGATTAGCTAACAAGCGGCAGGCTGACCTTACAGGGACCCTTTCATTAGGAGACACTTATTTCCCCGTCCTTTTCTATACAGCACTGGTTAACTGCCTTGGGATGATGGGAACCGCTTCACATTGTTCTGAAGAATTTTTTTTTTAAATTTGGCTCATGCTGGTAAAAATAAATGAGTACAGCAATCGTCACGTGCCCAAAGGTGGAGTGTGTCCGTGTCGTGTTCGTTTCTTTTCCCCATCTCATCCCTTGCCACTCCTGAAGAATAATCCGCTAAAAGACTTCGGAGGTGACATTCGTTGGCATTAATAAGGCAAATCCACTTCACCGTACCTTCCCAGAGAGGTGGGCGAAGGAGGGCAACACAAGCAGAAAGGGGAAGAATACACTGGAGTGGGACGGAACATTCACAGCGACCCGAATCAAGCGTTGCAAAACCCTGCTGGAGTCTGGGTTTGGTTTCCACACGGAGCCCAGGAATTCTGCTGATCCTAAAGGGGATCATGTCTCTCACCTGGGAACTCTCCAGGGCAGGCCCCCTTGTTGTGTTCAAAGGTGCCGTTTTTTTAAATCGCCAGAGGGGTAGCTGAGTTAGTCTGTAACAGGAAAAACTTTAAAGACTCACAAACCATGTCGATAGGATCATGAGCTTTCCTGGGCATAACCCACTTCTTCAGATGTAGTTTTTTTAAATATTTGCATGATGCCTAACCCAGAAGGGCTCGGCCCTGTAAGGGTAGCACAAAATCCTTCTGCTTTTAGAAGGGTTCAGGGACAAGTCGGCTCAAAGAGAGTCACATCTGGATCCGGTGGGCAAAACGTTTGCAGCTGGGGATTTGCTTTGACTGGTTTGGAAAGAGACAGCGGGCAAAATCCTGCTCTGGGTGCTCCTCTAGCTCTGGCGACCGGCGTTCCTTTTCTACATCTCCCACTAACTTGCTGTCTGTCTCCCCTGTGCCTCGGTTTCCCCCTCAATAAAATGGGGAAAAGGATACCGACCTCTTTTTTAAAAAGGGAGTGCCTCCCCAGAGTCACTAAGTTTAGGGGGGTCTGAATCTGGGTCTTTCTATTTTTTAAGAGAACACGGGTTCTCATGGGTTTGAGCGAGCTTGGGTTGCATTCGGGGCTTGTCCTCTACTTGTGGTTTCATGTTCGAGGGACCCAGTCTACAGCTGATGGCCTGTGGCCCCTCCACAACCCTCTCTGTCAAGAAGCAGTTTCACAGGAGTTAAGTCACCCTGCTCCAGTACGTGCATTACTGAGCATTGAGAGGGTCATCTTGCCTGTAACTGTCATCTGTTAGGGTATGTCTAGACTACATGCCTCTGCCAACAGAGGCATGTAAATTAGACTACCCAACATAGTCAATGAAGTGGGGATTTAAATATCCCCTGCTTCATTAAAATAAAAATGGCTGCCACGCTGTGCAGGCTCGGCTGATTGTCAAGCAGTCAAGACGCGGATCAGTCGACAGGGAATGCCTTTGTCGATCGCTCCCTTATTTTATGCCTCGTGAAACGAGGTTTACAGGAGCAGTCGACAAAGGTGTTCCCTGTCGACCGATCTGCGTCTTGACTGCCGCGCTGTGCCGATGATCAGCTGAGCCGGCACAGCATGGCGGCCATTTTTATTTTAATGAAGCGGGGGATATTTAAATCCCTGCTTCATTGACTATGTCGGGTAGTCTACAGGCAAGATGACATCACACTTGAAAGCCACCTCCAGATTTCCACGTACATCTTCACTTCCTTGGGGAAAGCCACAGCCTGCCACGGGTCTACCCCTCTGAAACATGCAGCCACAGCATCCTTCAGCCTCCTCCGCCTTGAGACCTCTAATTGGACATGGAGGTTTGCAACCCTCCCTACATTTACTGCACAATAAGGGTATTGACAACAGTGACAAATTGCATCGGCTTATCAGTCCATATCAAGATGCTGCCAGATCATATTTGACCTTGAAGGGGAAGGGCGTGTGGGAGAGGAAAATCGTCTCTTTTAGATTGTAATGAAAAAGTTAACTCCCTCCCCACTCCTGGCATTTCGTAATCCACCACTTGAGAAACATGAGTCTAGCAGGCAGGGTACTGGACTGGCAGGATGTGTCTACACTGCAGGGCTTAACTGGAAATAAGCTATGCAAGCTGAGCTACGTCAATTGCGTAGCTTATTTCAAAATAGGGAACATCTACTCAGCACTTATTTCGAAATAGAGCCCTCTTCCTCCGACTTCCCTTACTCCTCGTACAATGAGGGTCACAGGAGTTGGAGTAAGAAGTCCTCACTATTTCGAAAGAACTGCCTGCTGAGTAGACGGGGGCTAAGTGATTTCGGAATAATGCTGCAGTGTAGACGTACCCGGAGTGAGGAGCCCAGCATGACTGTGGGCAAATCTCTCTCTGTCTCTGGCTTCTGTGAAAGTAACTGATTTCAGCGCGCCAGACCCCAGATTGGTCCCTTTCCTCTTCCAGTCTAGTCCCTGATCCAATCCACGTGCTCAACATAAGGTAATCCCTGGGAGAGATTGCCAAATGCGGGGGATTGAGCCCCGGACCTCCGCAGCTAAACGCACAAGCCTCAGTCTGAGCAGAAAGGGCCAGATTGGAATCTCAAGGGTTGTGATGGCCTGAAATCTACCGCTAGTTGGCGAGAGCAGCGAGCTGTGCTGTCAGCATGGGGTGTCTTTAGACCAGCGAGGGGCAAGCTTGGTGAGTGAGTGGGCTGCAAGATTGCCGTACCCCAGACAGTCTCCTGGGATGGGGTAGTTTTGCTAGCCATGTTTGTGTACCCACAACAGGTGGGCTGTGCTCATTGAACCGTGGCAGCGCTGTGATGGGCTACAGAGGGAGCTCCGGGCTCTCAGTCAGCTCACCCCTCGCTTCACCTGCCCTGGCTTTACGGGCAGGTCACTTCAACAATACTGATAGGAGAAAACACTAGGGCTACGTCTAGACTGGCATGATTTTCTGCAAATGCTTTTAACGGAAAAGTTTTCTGTTAAATGCATTTGCAGAAAAGAGCATCTAGATTGGCATGGACGCTTTTCTGCAAAAGCACTTTTTGCGGGAAAGCGTCCATGCCAATCTAGACGTGCTTTTCCGCAAAAAAGCCCTGATCACCATTTTCGCGATCGGGGCTTTTTTGCGCAAAACAAATCTGAGCTGTCTGCACTGGCCCTTTTGCGCAAAAGCTTTGTGCAAAAGGACTTTTACCCGAATGGGAGCAGCATAGTATTTCCGCAAGAAGCACTGATTTCAGACAGTAGGAAGTCAGTGTTCTTGTGGAAATTCAAACAGCCAGTGTAGACAGCTGGCAAGTTTTTCCGCCAAAGCAGCTGCTTTTCGGAAAAACTTGCCAGTCTAGACACAGCCTATGTGGATGATGTGACGGCGCATCAGGGTTCTCCCCGATCCTGCACCCCCATAGCAGCCAGAACCGACTCCACCAGCCAGTAGAACAGAGGGGGGTTTATTGCTCCTCCAGGATACAGCCCAGCACAGACCTGATGTGATTACAGGAGTCAGGGCCAGGATGCCTCAGACCCCTTGGGTTAGGGGGTCCATGCCCCCTCAACCCTCAGCTTAGTCTGTTCGCTTCATGTTTCCCCGCCAGAAACTGCCTGGCTCCCAGAATCTGCCCCCAGGTAGGTGGCCGTCTGCGCCTCCCTTCCTTTGTCTCTCCCTCTGGGAAGAGTCTTGTTACCTGCTCAAGATGGGACTAGGTGGCTGGGCCAATGCACACGTGGGTGAGTCAATGGCACAGCCCCACTGGGATTCATTTCACCTCAGCATCCAGCAGGAAATGGGCCAGCTGAGCCTCGCACGGGCTCTGCCAGGACGCAGGAACAGATTTCGTGTTTCACACAATTCTCAGAGAAGTGGGACACTTCCTGGCAGCCCAGCGATTACTGTGATAGTGCAGGGAAACGGCTATGAGGGGGCTAGGAAGGATCGGTCCTCCACGCCGAATGGACTAAAGCCAGAGGCCTTTGCC
This sequence comes from Pelodiscus sinensis, assembly GCF_049634645.1. NCBI lineage: Eukaryota > Metazoa > Chordata > Testudines > Trionychidae > Pelodiscus > Pelodiscus sinensis. The sequence continues at coordinate 6,442,596 of NC_134735.1, read as the reverse complement.
CTCAGCTATTTCTGCTCCATTTGATTTTTTAAAATCCCTGTCTGCTCTTCAGGGAGAGTGAATGGAGCCAGCTCCCCTATAGGCAGCGGCAGGCAGTAACCGGCCCGTGGGCCGGACGCAGTTCACTAAGGTTAAGCCCTGGCAGGCCGCTGCTGCTATATTTACCTGCACCTCCGCCAGTAGGGGCACGTGCAGTGCCCATTGGCTGCGGATTGCTGTTCCCGGCCAATGGGAGCTGCGGGAAGTGGTCCCAGTCTGCATTGCTTCCCGCAGCTTCCATTGGCTGGGAACGGTGATCTGCAGCCAACGGGAGCTGCAAGGCCCCATCGGTGCAGGTAAATATAGCGGTGGCGGCCCACCAGGGGCTAGCGCTGGTGGTTCTTCTTGCCCACGCCTGTCATTAGGGCTGTGCTAGGATGCCTTTGTGATACTGTAGCAGCAGCCAGAGGCTCCAGCCCCACTGCGCTAGGCACTGGATGGACACAGAACACACGTCCCTCTCCTGACGGGCTAAGAGTCCAAGTTGAGGAGACGTGACAGGCAGATGCAACAGACAAGGGGAGGGTGGAGAGGTGAAGGGAAGGGATCCTGACTCACCACCATCCAGGTTCTGCCTGAGGTTATCCAGAGTCCAGACGCCAGCCTGGGTGACCGGAAACGTTTGTAATGGGAAGCATCCGCCCCGGGGAGAGACAAATGATTTGCCCCAATAGCAATCCCCACTGGCCTCTCTTCTCAAGGGTTTCCCTGCCTTGCTTTCCCTTCCCTCCTTGGATCGGGGGTTTGTCCAGAGGTGAAAGGAGGCGGGGGCGCTCGGGGGCGCAGCTCCAGCAAGAGCTGGCTGAGCGGTGGCAAAAGCCAGCAGGGTGCTATTTAAAGAGCTGGTAGGGACCCGGGTTACAACAGGACAGAACCTGTAAGAAATTCTAAGTGACCTTCACCACTGGGTTTGTCATAAGAACGGCCAGACTGGGTCAGACCAAAGGTCCATCTAGCCCAGTGTCCTGTCTGCCCACAGTGGCCAATGCCAGATGCCCCAGAGAGAATGAACAGAACAGAGAATCACCAAATGATTGCTCTCCTGTCACTCATTCCCAGCTGCTGACAAACAGAGGCTGTGGGCACCATTCCTACCCACCCTGGCTAACAGGCATGGATGGATCTAGCCTCCTTTATCTAGCTCTTTTTTGAATCTTGTTAAATTCCTGGCCTTCACAACATCATCTGGCAAGGAGTTCCACAGGTTGATGATGCGTTGCATGAAGAAATACTTCCTTCTGTTTGTTTTCAACTTGCTACCTATTAATTTCATTGGGTGACCCCTAGTTTTGTGTTATGGGAGCAAATCAATAACTTTTCCTTACTTACTTTCTCCACACCAGTTTTGATTTTATAGCTTTCTGTCATATACTTCCTTAGCCTCCTCTTTTCTAAAATGAAAAGTCCCAATCTTATTAATCTCTCCTCATACGGCAGCTGTTCCATACACCCTCATTATTTTTATTGCCTCTTTCTGAATTTTTTCAATGCCAAGAGATCTTTTGTGAGATGAGGTGGCCATATCTGCACGCAGTATTCAAGAGGTGGACGTACCATGGATTCACAGAGAGGCAATAAAATATTCTCTGTCTTATTCTCTATCCCTTTCTTTATGATTCTTCACATTCTGTTTGCTTTTTTGACTGCTGCTGCACAGGGAGTGGATGTTTTCAGAGAACTATCCACAATGGCTCCAAGATCTCGCTCTTGTGACAATAGCTTGTGTGTGGTAAATAGCTAAGTTAGTCCCTGTCATTTTGAATGGACAGTTGGGATTATGTTTTCCAATCTGCATTCCTTTGCATTTATCAATGTTAAAATTCATCTGCCATTTGGTTGCCCAGTCACCTAGTTTGGTGAGATCCTTTCGAAGCTCTGCACAGTCTGCTTTGGACTTAGTACCTTGAGCAGTTTCGTACCACCTGCAAATGTCGCCATCTCCGAGAAGGATTCTCTTTGCTCATGGAGCTCCATCAGCAGGAGTCTACTGCATGGACACAAAGTCCCAGAGTCAGAAGATTCGTGCAGAGCCTCTCAGGTGGCCTCCAATGTCCAAAACGTCCTTCTGGGAATGACCCCTGCAAGAAAAGGGCCACCGGGGGGACTTCTCAACTGAGACCTAGCGAGTCTATTGCTGGTGAGAAGGGAGCAGCTCACCAGGGCAGGCACGAGGTGGGCAGGGCGGAGAGTGAACATCAACGTGGCCGAACTGCGCCAGACCAAAGGTCCATCGATCCCTGAATCCTGCCGTGACCAGCGTCTGGTGCTCCAGAGGCAATGGGCAGCACAGGGCAGCCATCAAGGGATCCATCCCCTCTTGTCCAGCCCCAGAGGCTCAGAAGAACGAGAATGAATCCTCACCGGTCAGAGTGGGGAACTGAACCTGGGTCTCGCGCAGGCTGGGGAGTACCCTGCCCGCTGGGCTAATGACAGGCACTATTCATGGGGTATGGCCTATTGAATCCTCTGTCTCTCTGTTGGGCCAGGCAACCGCACAGACAGCCACAGGTAACAACTGCCCGGTAGCGGTCTGGTCCATGAGTCGATGGAAAGACTCCCATTGACTTTGGATTAGGCCCTTGCTTGTTAGCTGCCTTTAATAACACCTAGGCTCCAATAGCCACCCCCAGCCATCCACTGCAAAGCACTTTCCAAATAGAAGCCTCCTTGGTAGAAATGGGAAAACTGGGCACAGTCATTCCCCCTTTCTGGGCCACACTGTCAGTGGCAAAGCAAGAACACCCTCTCCTGCCCCAGATCTTCCCATCTGCAGCCCAGGACTTTAGCCCCAAGGCCTCTCTCCCGGCTCCCTCACTGCAGGGAAAGCGAAGCTCACGCAGGACGGGAGTGTGGCTGCAACAGGCTGGCATGTAATTTAATTACCGTCGGCTTAGAAGATTAAATCTGCGATTAACAGAATTGATGGGGATTAGGCTTTGAAGCCGCTGCCAGCCCGCCGTCTTGCCAAGCCGCAGCCTGCTGCCAATCGGGGTGCGGCTCGAGAGCAGTGGGTCTCAAGCTTTTCGGCCCGTGGCGCACCCCGCTCAACGCTGACCTTTGCGTGGCCCATCAGCCAGCCAGCGACGATGATAAAATGGCTGCTAGTCAACTACACAATTGACCAATCAGCCTGGGCTTATCAGTTAATTCTGTTGACTACACGTACTCCCACCCCTGCTGCCTCTGTATCAGAGGCAGCTGGTGGAGGGAGGGGGGAGAGGTGGGAGCCAATGCCTATGGGGAGCCAGCTTTCAAGCCTTTTAAGCCTGCCCCTGCTCCATCCCCGTGCTGCTGCCTCTGCTTGGAGGCAGCAGCGTGGAGGGGGAGGAGTGCAGGCGGGAGCCGACACACACGGGAGGCAGCTTTCAAGCCACTCTGCACATGCCGGCTCTGTGGAGTTGCCTGTCCCTCCCTTCCTGCCTTCCACAGCGGTGGAGGGTGCGAGCGGCAGGAGCTGGTGCTTGGGAGGAGCCAGCTTAAAAGACGGCTGCCGACATGCATCGGCTCCGCGGAGCCGCCTCCCACTCCGCCCCCCGCGCTGCAGCCTCTGTCTTTAAAAACCGCCTCACTGCTCAGACCAGGGGCCGTCTACCTCCCCACGCTGCTGCCTTTAATAGAGAGGCAACAGCGCGGGGCGGCGGGGGCTCCCCAGGAGTGCACCACCCCCAGGGACTATCAAAGAGTCAAGTAACCACTGAAATGTGATGGGTGCAGGAGCGGGCTGAGGGTGGGGAGGTCTGGGAGGGAGGGATAGTGCAGGAGCAGGGTGAGGGTGGGGAATCTGGGAGGAAGGCACAGTGCAGGGGATGCCTGAGGGGGATGGGGGTGCAGGGTCTGGGCATAAGAGGGGTGGGGGAAGCTTACTTGGCTCCATGCCTCCTGCTGCTTGCAGGCACCGCCCCCGCTGCTCCCATTGGTCCTGATTCTAGCCAATGGGAGCAGCAGGGAAAGCCTCCAGGTGAGCGGTTTCCCTAGCCCGGGGAAGGGGGAGTGACAGCACATAAAGCTGCTCCCTTCCCCCCCACAAGCCGGATGCAACCCACAAGGCGCGCCACCTCTCCCCCCGCGGGAAACTCCAACCTCATGGTGGTGGGGGTGTGACGGCACGTTGGGGGTTCCCCGTCTCCTGCACCCCGAAATGGCACAAACAGACTGCGCCAGCCAGTGGAATTGAGGGTGGTTTATTGCTCCTCCAGCTCAGCGCAGCACAGATGTAATCTGGTTACAGGAACTGGGCTAGGAGGCCTCAGGCCCCCTTGAGATGGGGGAGACTGGGCCCCTAAACTCCAGCTCCTCTCCCTAGGCTGTCTCATCCATCCTCACAGACAGCCACCAACCAACTAACCCACTTCCAGCCCTGCCCCCCAGCCAGGGCCGCATTCACCTTCCTTTGTTCCTCTCCATGGGGGGTGTCTGGCCACTGGTTCAACCAGTTTGGCCTTACCTCTGCCTAGTGAGGTTTTCCCTGCTGGGTCTTGCTCCAGACAGCAGGGGTCACCACAGCCCAGCAAGTACCCCCACTACGTCACAGGGGGTCAGGGCTAGAGCAGCAGCACAGGCTCCCTGCTGCAGGAGGAGGGAGGGGTGAGCCCCGAGCCCGCAGCCCGCCTGCAAGGGAGGCACGGACCATGCTTTGAGAAACACCACCCTTCTGTGTCACCAGCCACGCCCGCGGGCCCAGCCCCGTTCCACCGCGCGCAGCAGGCAAGCCCGCTGGGAAGAGATCGCTCAGTGCCGAGGAGACAGAAATAGCTTCGGAGAAAGAAGGGGCCCTCAGGTCCTAGTCAAGTGGCTGGCGCTGCAACGGGGAGGGTGGAAACAGGAGAGCAATTAGGAGGACCACCTGCCGCCGTTCCACTGCACAAGCTGGGAGGGAGTCTCCAGAAAGCCCACGCAAGCCCCTCCTCCTCCCGGACTTCTCCACGGCCGCTGGGAGCCGTTTGCACGACACACGGGAGTTTCCAAACGACGGGTCACGCCCCAGCACTGGGGGGGTGGGATGTTGGGGACCGGGGCTTATTGCTGCAGAGGGTCAGATGAGCAGTGGGCGGGGGCCACCGCGGCTCCCTGCCTGTCCTTGCACTGCAGACTGTGCTGCACCCCAGAAGCAGCCGGCCACAGGCCCAACTCCTAGGTGGGGGAGGGGAGAGAGCATTCGGGACTCCGCGCACTGCTCCCTCCCCAATCACTAGCTCCACAGTCCCTGTGGCTGGAAGCTTCTGGGGCGCAGCAGGGTCTGCGGTGCCAGGAGAGGCAGGAAGCTGCCTTAGCCCCCCCCCTGCTGCATCTCTGACCGGGAGCCGCTCAAGGTCGGCCTCTCCTGACCACCCCCCAAATCCAGACCCCCTCCTCCACTCCAAAGCTCCCATCCTCAGCCCCCCCTCGGAGCCCACACTCCAGTCCAATTCTGTGGGGTCGCAGCATCAACAATTTTCTTCAGCTGGGTCATGAGAAAGAAGTTTGGAAATCGCTGGCCCAGCACATGGGCGATGCTAGATATGGGCAACTCACAACTCCTCTCTTCCCTGCCTGCTTTAAAGCCATGAGGGAGGGAGGAAGAGAGGAAGATCCAGTGCTTAGCATGCTAGGCAAGTGCTCTTGAGACCTACGCTCAGGGTGTGCCTAGACTACAGGTGCGCACACCTAGGCTATGCACCCAGGCATCATGACAGGGCCTGAGTCTCCCTGCTACTGCAGTGGCAGCCAGAGGACCCCAAGTCCCTTTCAATCTCCCAGGCCCCTTGGCAATTGGCTCCTTTGCCCCCTCTCCCCATCGGCGGGCTTGGGTGTCTGTGCGGGAGGGCCGACATTATCGCCTGGCACCTCTGCGACACGCATCATGTCGATCTGATGACTGATCTCTGCCGGATCTCGCGGTCCTTACACAGGCCTGGGCTCTGGAGGTCTCCCGAGACAACACCAGGCTGCTGCTGGCCTTTGGGGTTGGGAAGCTGCTGGCAGGTGTGTGTGGGGGGGGGGGGGGGGGGGGGAGGGGGTGATGGGGGCAAAGAGGAGAAGTTACATGGAGAGAAATATTGAAAGACAGACCAGCTGCCTGCGAGAGAGAAGGCGACAGGAAGTTGGCGTGGGTCGGGGAGAGCCTGACGTCTTCCCTCAGAAGTGGGTCCATGAGCTCAGCTGAAAGGAGAAGGATGTGGCTGATTTCCTCTCAGCGGCACCCACCAAGCATTAAACGACAGGGGGCATCTCCCTGGGAGCACTGTGCCACCCCCGTCATCCCTTCAGCTACAGAGAGCCTCTCTCTTCCCCTCCCCCTCCTTTCCCACAGGGAGCAGTGAAGGCAGAAGAGAAAATTACAAATCAAGTCATCAAGTCCCTGCCTTGTGGGGAGGGGGGGACACATCAGAAATCAATTTTGTGGTACACCCACTGTAGCTTTCTCAGTTTGTGGTGCATCATCTGCAGTTCTACGCAGCATCGTGGTGACTGAGCGCAGCTGGTAATTTTATTCCTCCGCCCACCCACTGATCCCCGCAAGACAGTGACACTGAATAGAGGACATGGTCCAAATGAAAATGAGAGTCAGATGGTTTAAGTACATAAGGACACAAGTTATTTACAATATGGACTCATTATGGGAGTAGAAAAACTAGATCAGTTCTACCAAAGCTGGTTATAAGCCACTTTTCTAGCCCTTATGAAAGATACAGCACCCCAAAGGCTGCTCTCTGTTATACCTGCTTGAGGAACCAATCCACCCGTGGGGGATTTATCAGGGTAAGGTGCTCACATCACGACCACGCCTCCTTCTAGTTCACTCTCACCCTCTCCACTCATAGGCTGTGTCTACACTGGCAAGTTTTTCTGGAAAATCATCTGATTTTCCGGAAATACTTGCCAGCTGTCTACACTGGTCGCTTGAATTTCCAGAAAAGCACTGACGATCTAATGTAAAATCATCAGTGCTTTTCCGGAAAAACTATGCTGCTCCCGTTCGGGCAAAAGTCTTTTTCCGAAAGACTTTTGCCCGAAAGGGCCGGTGTAGACAGCATAGTACTGTTTTCTGAAAAAAAGCCCCGATCGCGAAAATGATGATCGGGGCTTTTTTGCAGAAAAGCGCGTCTAGATTGGCCACGGACGCTTTTCTGCAAAAAGTGCTTTTGCGGAAAAGCATCCTGCCAATCTAGACGCGCTTTTCCGAAAATGCTTTTAACGGAAAACGTTTCCGTTAAAAGCATTTCTGGAAAATCATGCCAGCGTAGACGTAGCCATAAAGGGTCACCTCGGGGAAATCTACATCCTGGGAATTTCTAAGTCTGAATGAGCAGGAGCAGGTCTGAAGACTAGTCTATTTTGTCGGTGATGGCTCTGGCTCCATTTAAAATCAATGGCAAAGCCCCAACAACTTCAATGGAGCCAGGATTTCTAGTCCGTTTCACTTTGTTGCAATGCAGGAGAACTTGAAAGCAATTGTGTTTGCAACATCGCTAGGGAACGCTGAAGATAAATAACTGATTTATTTGAATTTCATCATAATAAATCTGTCTTATCGGAGGCATTCATCTGCCCTATTCACAGTGGGTAACAGTGTTTAGAAGCATTTATCACGGGGATATCCAAACATCATTAGTTTGGGTTTGTTTAAGTCTGATTGATTTAAGACTAAAAAGCAACAGAGAGCACTTCAAGTAGCTGCCAGAGGCCCCTTTATACTGCCCCTGTACTGGTTGGGGGAAAGGCAATTTAATATTTTTAAAATAAAGCAGATAAAAGACCTCATGAGTTATTTTCCAAAGCTAGAGCTTGTGGCTCTGGAAAGCGTTTGTCTTCCCCCCATCCCATAAAATGTGAAACCAGAGAGACATATTTTCCCCCAGTGTATAGAGAGTTAGTTTCTCTTTTAAAAAAGCTGTTTTTCAGTAAAAACTCTTCTTTGAAACATCTGACCGGCTCGGGGTGACGGCAGCTGATCCCGGCCCCCCACTTAAGAGGGTTCTGAAGAGGACTAAGATGACTTTGTAGCTACCATCAGCCCTCACCAACCAATTTCCCCAACAGTTTCCTGAGCCAAAAAAACCTGGCTGGCTCAGGCACTGCTGTGGCACAGTGCTGGGCAAGGACAGACTTCTTTAAAATGATGTCCATAGTAGCATGCTACTTCCCCACTTATGGAACATAAGAACATAAGAACGGCCATACTGGGTCAGACCAAAGGTCCACCCAGCCCAGTATCCTGTCTGCTGACAGTGGCCAATGCCAGGTGCCCCAGAGGGAGTGAACCTAACAGGTAATGATCAAGCGATCTCTCTCCTGCCATCTATCTCCACCCTCTGACAAACAGAGGCTGGGAACACCGTTCCTTGCCCATCCTGGCTCATAGCCACGAATGGACTTAACCTCCATGAATGTATCTAGTTCTCTTTTAAACCCTGTTATAGTCTTAGCCTTCACAACCTCCTCAGGCAAGGAGTTCCACAGGTTGACTGTGTGCTGTGTGAAGAAGAACTTCTGTTTAATTGTTTTAAACCTGCTGCCCATTAATGTCATTTGGTGGCCCCTAGTTGTTACAGTATGGGAAAAAGTAAATAACTTTTCCTTATTCACTTTCTCCACACCACTCATGATTTTATAGACCTCTATCCTATCCCCCCTTAGACTCCTCTTTTCCAAGCTGAAAAGTCCTAGTCTCTGGGGTGGTTATTAAAGCAGACCCGTGGCAATCAGACCTGGTTTAACACTACTGGCAATTAGCGAGGACGTTCTTAGTCTTTCCTTCTGCGTTTGCTAGAACACAGGGCCCTCCTCAGGATTTTTGGGGCCCCACGCCGTACTGTTATACTGGTTCCTCCATACTCAGGGGCTGACCTCCACTGTGGACCCAGGGGCAAGGTGTCTGGAAGCCCAGCTCCACACCCCAGAAGGGGCGGGGCCTCAGGCAGAAGGGGCGGAGCCAGGAGTAGCCAGCCCTCCGTGCTGCATGGAGCGTGGTACTGCCCCCCGCCCAGCACTCAAAGCCGTGTGGCCCGCTCAGCCCAATGCTCCGGCACTAATTCAAAGGGGTTTGTGGCCACAGTAACAGCCACGGCTGGCCCCTTTGAAACGACGAGTCCTGGTGGCAATGCCCCTTTTGCCCCTCACCCCCATCAGCGGGCCTGCCCAAAGGGGGAGGGGGGACGATGATTTCTTACAGATGTGACGTTATCATCGTCAGCAACACTCTCGTGAATCATTTTTAAAGCAAATTTTCAACGGGGGCTTGGTCTACACTTAAAAGTCTAAATCTCAGCCACGGCAGAGCTTTAAACCGGACGTGTGGCCACGGAACAAGCTCTGTGTAAAGCAGGGCTACACAACACATGGCTCGTGGGCCGTATGTGGCCCGTGGCCCGTTTGTTTGTGGCCTGTGGGGCCGTTTGGGTTTACACGGAGCTCAACATGAGGCCCAGGGGTGGGATTCTTTGAACATGACCTCCACTGGGAACACACTCCACAACAGTGAGGCGTCTCCCAGGCGGAGTGAGCAAGCAGACGAGCTGGTGGGACAGATGGATACAGGGTGCTGGCGTTTCTAAACCCCAGGGAGGAGGTGCTGGGAGTGCAAGGGCATTGTGGGAAGTGCTTTGTATTCATGCCCATCAGTGTGAAAGGAGCTATTTGCATGTCTATGCAACCACACTTAAGTGGTGGCCCTCGGCATGTGCTGGGAGTATCACTGTGGCCCCCGGGGCTTCCAAAGTTGAGTAGCCCTGATCTAGTCTTGGAGGAATCCAAGCACCACTATGTTCTCCCACCCCTAAAGGACAGTATTCTGCGTACCAGTGTGAGCTCTCATTAAAGAGAAAAATTGGGATGGGTATGGAGCACTAGCTTGGGCTCCCCAATGCTGGGGGTGAAGAGCCCGGAGCCTCAAGGGCCAGATCCAGCTGCAGGCCTTAGGTGCTTCACCCCAGGTTTACCACCTCAGGTCTACGTTTACATTCAGACCCTGCAAGTCTGCTTGCTCTGGGGCAATGACGAGGATAAGGGCTGAGCAGTCTCCTCGCACAAGAATGACTTAGAACAAAAGCATTGCAGAGAAAAGCATGCCTTAAAGCCCAACAAGCCCTTCTGGATGCATTTAGCGGCTCCCACCCAGGGCTTACCATTGCCCAGTTCTGGAGAGGCCCGAGTCAGCTGGTTGGAAGGCCTCTAACTCTTTAGTGTTCTTCCTTGCAGGAGGAATAACGGTAATTGGAATTAGGAGCTTTAATTTGAACTACCTAGCCCGTGCCGTGTGTAGCTGCAGGCAGGGAGTTCAAACTACGGGGCGTTTAAAAATGGCAGCACCCGAGAACATGCAAATGAAGCTCGGGATATTTAAATCCCAGACTTCATTTGCAAGTTCGAATGCCTACATTAGCCACCCTAATTCGAACTAGGGTGGCAGTGTAGACATACCCTTAGAGATTAAACAGATTTATTAGGCCATAAGCTTTGGGGGTAAAACCCACTTCATCCAATGGAAATTACAGTGGATCTATGTAAGAAAATAAGAAAGTTACTTCTGAAGTGTAGAACCCCTGTTAATGAGGCCAATTCAGTCCGGGTGCATGTGGCTCAGGCCCAGCAGGTGATGAGGAGGTGTGACTATCAAGAGAGGGGAAATTGCCTTCTTCAGTCCTAATTTGATTGTATTTAATTTGCAAATGAATTGCAGTTGTGTTGTTTCCCTTTGTAATACCCTGAAGGTTTTTGGTAGAAGGATGGCTACCTTGAAATCCATTACTGAAAGGCTATATCTATACTGCCGTTCCCTTCTCTCCCCCCCCCACCCACCACAGAAGATATGCAAATCGAACTCTCGTTTTCATATCTACTGCCGATCCTTTTTGTGGAAAAGGTTTTGCCGCTATAAATCCCCGTGTAGATGGGGCCCTCTGTTGGAACCCCCTGCTTTTTCCAAGATCTCTTATGCTTCAAAAAATGAGGTTTCTAGGATCTTGCACAAAAGGGTTTTTTTTCCCCTGACAAATGGCCACGTCTACACGGGGCTTATTAGCGGCAAAACCTTTTCTGCAAAAAGGATCAGCAGAAGATATGCAAATGAGAGCGAGATTTGCATATCTTCTGCGGGGTGGGGGGAGGGGGCGGGGGTAGACCTGGATGGGTAGGGAGGTTAAAGTGTTCTACAGGCTTAGGAATGATGCCTTTCTTCATGTCTCACGTGTCCATTTAGCCTTTGTTTGGCGAGGCCAAGATACTGGATATAGTGCTGGGTTTATGCACAAGCTACATTTTAGGGCTCCACATGATGAGTTTTTTAGTGGCATTCTCCCCTCTGTACCAGTATAAATGCAAATCTAAAACTTCACTCTATCTAGTTTTGTTGTCCTCTTTGTTATATTACTACACATTTTTTGGCAATGCGATGCGGCCTCTTAAACATGACATAGCTTAGGGCCACAGCACATCTTAATCCAGCCCTGAAAGGAGGACAGAGACAGGATCCTTGACAGCTTGCCCCATTGTCTTTCAAATGCACGCTTGGAGGGAGTGGGGGTGTCTGATCTGGCATTACCCCCCTACACAGCCCCATGATGTGAAATGTTATAAACATTGAGAGTGTGTCTAGACTACAGAGTTTTGTCGACAAAAGTGGACTTTCGTCGACAAAACTATACCTGCGTCTACACTACCGCCGAGTTCTGTCAACATAACGTCGACAGAACTCAGCAGTTTTGTCGACGCTGGTAAACCTCATTTTACGAGGCATAACGCCTTCTGTCGACAGAAGGTGTTATTGCATGTAAACTGTCCTTTGCGTCTACACTACCATGTCGACAAAGCAGCTTGCTTTGTCGACAGAACTCAATGTAGTCTAGACGCTCTTTGTCGACAGAAGTTTTGTCGACAGTATCTGTCGACAAAACTGCTGTCGACAGAAGCCTGTAGTCTAGACGTACCCTGAGATATTCCAATATCTCCCTCCTGCCATGCGCAGTAATTTTTGCTTTCTGACCAGGCCACGTACAGTGCTCAGGAAGCTGTTACACAGCAGTATACACCAGCTCCGGGTCAGTCACAATTAGATCCAAGGTATGTTAAAAACATTATGCTCGCACTCGTTATTCTCAGCAACCTTGTGGCCTGTTTGGTTCTAGGAATTAACAATAGTTACAATCATCAAAAAGCACAGCCACCATGTTGTGAAGAAGTGCGGGATTGTGTTTGCTCTGTTATGTTGCATGTGATGTCTACTGTCCTGTAGTAAGCCCATGTGTGTGCCTCAGTTTCCCTAGGCACTTCATCAATACCTAGACTGCGATGGAACAAAAGACAGGACTATGCAGCACTTTAAAGACTAACAAGATGGTTTATTAAAGATAATTATAAAAGACTAACCATCTTGTTAGTCTTTAAAGTGTTGTATTGTCCTGTCTTTTGTTTCAGCAAGACCAGACTAACATGTCTACATCTCTATTACTAGACCCTGATGGGAATTTCAGAGTGACAGTCTCCTTTACCGCACACCAGTGTTTCCCAATTGGTGCTCCGCGGAACCCTGGGGTTCCGCGAAGTGAAAGCAAGGATTCCGCAAAGAACTGTCACTCCCCCGCCCCCTCTTAAAGAGACAGAGCCCCATTTTTTTTTCTTGACGAAACGTGGCGGGGGTTCTGTGGCCAAATAAAATTGGGAAACACTGCCATATACAATGGCTGATTCCTGGCCTCCCTCCCCCCGCTTTGTAACCTGAGTCTGGGACGGGTGTGTGACCAGGTGACACCTTGTGCCTGGGAAGCTAGACATAAGGCGGGGGCGGGTGGAGTGGGAGCTGGCTGCAAGGGGAGACAGGCTACTGGGTGTGTAAGTTAATCTTGCTGGCATGGGGGGCAGGGCCCTTGGCTCTGAGCCTCCTCTCCTGAAGATGGATGGTGCTGGCTGTTTTTGGTCACTGTGCTGACAAGTGTGTCCTACGCTGCGTCCCTGGGAACCAATAAACCTTCTGCTCTCCCTGCTGGCTTAGAGTCACGTCTGGCTGGGGATAGGGGTGCAAGGCCCGGTGCCTCCCCACCCCGCAGTGACACTTGTACAACCGGGCATGTGGATGGCGGTCAGTGTACCTTACTACAAAGAGCGACGGATTCCCCTCCCTCCCCACTTTACACATTCATTAGGGGGCTGTGCCCCTGCTCGCTGTGCTCCCCAACCCCCTCTTGCATGCATGGCCTCTGCAGCATGGCCACCTCCGGGAGGCACTTGCAGGTGGCCGGCACGTTGGGGGCCCAGCATTTATTCTGGGCAGGTAGGAATATGGGGCCTGGCTTTCAGAGGTGCCGAGCACCCATGACTCCCAGTGGAATGAATGACGGAGCAGCTACAGTGCAGACTGGACCAGCCTTTCCATTTTAAAAGGAGACTCATCCAACAGGCTCCCTTCTGACAGAGTCTCTCTTATCTCACCTGCCTTTGGAGGTGCAGACTCTGAGCGCTCCAGCCCCAGAGCATCCAGGGGGAAAGATTAATGGGTGCTGAGCAAGCTCCGCCCCCCCCAGCACCTCTCAGCCACTGGTGCCCCCTCCCCTTACCAACTCCACCCAGCATTTCTGGAGGGTTGCAGACAGCTGACTGGAGGCAGGTAGGAAGCTCCAGGGGGGAGGAGGCAGGGAAGAGGGAGCCAAGCACTCCCTGGCTAGAGGGGAAGTCAGCTTGCCTTAGACATGCTCTCTCCAGAATGTCACAAAACTGATGCTGAAATTCGGGTCTAGGATTCCAAAAAGCCACCTGACTAGACAACCAGAAGGTTGGTGAAGAGGCGAGCCCTTAGAGGGGCCAACAGGTGCCATGCACCTGTTCTGTAAGATGAAATCAGGCCCCTTAAAAAAAATACCAAGTTGGGCTCCCCCCAACGTCCTCCCCCACTAGCCATTAAAAACTCCCACCGCCAGGTCTTCCTGCACAGTGCCTATCACCCTACACTGGCCCCCTCCCCAGATTTTGGCCCTGTCTATTAACGTTAGTTCAGAGAACATAACAAACTTTGCTTTAGAAGTGGCCTTCAGTGAACAGGGCCTCAGTTCTAATGGCCAACTCCCCATGGACTCCCCCCACGGGGCAGGCCCTGCCAGTTAGCCAGCTTTCAGAAACGGTTGGTGAAAGCGAATGTTCAGAGCCAGTGTCCCTAATGACTTCCAGTGGGAGAATTAGCCTATTGATCACTGGCCTAATTGGTACCACTAATGACAGCCCTAAGCTCAGGGGTGCGGTGGGACCGAGAGCCATTGAGACCAACGGCCAGGCGAGCGATACACGGCCTACTGGAGCCTTTGGACGTGACCCTCCTGGGTAGCCCAATTATTCCAGCATGTGAGCAGGCAAGCCAAAGTTAATTAAATTACACTTGAACAATGAGGTCGGCGCCTTTGAACGCTGGTGGATGTCTAACCTTTGAGAGCCCGGACGCGCCTGCCCGGTTTGCATGATAATGCACCGATCCGCCGGCTCTGTCAATTAGCGCGGCCCTTAACGGCCTTGCCTTGTTCTTTCCTTCCCCTGCCTCCTTTGTCTGAGGAAGGCAGCCTCGCGCAGGCCCCAGGAGGGCCATAAAAACACTGTTTCAGGGAATGACGCGACCTTGGGGCTCCGAGCCGAGGCTGTTCCGAGCTCCGTGGCCGAGTTGCTGCCAGAGCATTCGTTGGGAAGCTGGCTGGCAACCCTCCCCTTTTTCCTCCCTGCATGAGCTATCCACATGGGCTTGGCTGCTGTCACCGGGTGCCTGTTCCCTTCTACGCAGAGAGCAGGCATGCAAGGGAAAGGGCTGGTTCTTCCACCCAGCGTGGAAACCAGCACTGTGCTGAGCAAACAACTTCCCCCACGACAGAGGAAGCTGGGCCAACCTCTTCGAAGGGAGAGGGAAGCCAGAACCAAAGGGAAACCGGAGTAACAGTTCAGTCTCTGCTCTGCTCCCCCCATTCACACCACTCTCGGCACGGGGCTGCGTGTAAAGGTGTAAATCCAGCTCCTAGAACAGGGTGGGAACCCTACGGCCCGCAGACTGGATCCAGCCCTGGCAAGTCTCCATGCTCCATGAGTCTCCAAGCCGCAGCGCCCGCATGGGGAGAAAACCCCCAGCAAAGTTAAGAGTGATTGAGGGGTGGGGGGAGGGAGGAGTTGGGAGCAGTGAGGTTTTTGAGGTTGCTGTTTTGACACCTCTCTTGGGAGCACGTGAGAAGTGGGTGAGGGGGATTTTGGCTTGTGTCGCCCCAGACTGATTTTTGGATGGGTCAGCGGCCCCGACCGGAAAAGGGCTCCCCGCCCCGGATCTAGAATGGTCTCAATGGTCCAAAACCATGATCCCGACATCATTGGGCCCAAGAACACCGCTTGTATCCAGATTGGAATTTTGCAGCTGGCCCTTCCCTTGCAACCTGGCCAAACGCACCCATCCCTGACTTGCCAAACATCTCGAGACGGCAGCTGGAGTCCCAGCTCTGCACAAGAGCTGGAGAAGCCCAGTCACTGCTCATGGGAGAGGCTATTATTGCGCTAGAGAGCTGGGAACAGAAGGCTTCTAGCTGACCCAAGAGCTGGGCAGACCTCAGAGCTAGAACCACTCCACGAGCTTTTGCCCTTGGATTGGGTTTAAACCCAAATGACCCTCCAGAAGAACAGGGCTCGGAGAGGCCAGCCTGGTGTGTGTTCCTTCCCCAGTGCCAAGTGTACCTTTGCCAGTCTGCTTTTCCCATTCTTTAGGGGTACGTCTAGACTACAGGGTTTTGTCGACAGAAGTTTTGTCGACAGATACTGTCGACAAAGCTTCTGTCGACAAAGAGCGTCTAGACTGCAGCCAGTTCTGTTGACAAAGCAAGCCCCTTTGTCGACATAACAGTGTGGACGCAAAGGACAGTGTAGCTGCAATAATGCCTTCTATCAACAGAACTCTGTCGATAAAAGGCGTTATTCCTCGTAGAACGAGGTTTACATACGTCGACAAAACTGCTGAATTCTGTCAACGTTATGTCGACATAACTCAAAGGCAGTGTGGACACAGGGATAGTTTTGTCAACAAAAGTCCACTTTTGTCGACAAAACTCTGTAGTCTAGACACACCCTAGGATGCAGGCACTGAGCACGCAAAGCGTTTCCACACCACTATGGGAGGCTTTCCATGTGGATCTGCTGTGAGGCGTTGCACCGGAATAAGCCCAAGTGTTAGGACCCACGTGTACGGCCATCAGGCACGCACAGAGCAGCCCCCTTGGAGTAGGCTGGTCTGCTTGTAGGTGTAAGGGCTCCTCTGCAGGATTAAATACGAATTCCAACCAGGCCCTGACTCAAAGCACACGCTTAAGTCTATGGTCTTCAGTTGGGATTGGGCCTGTGCCTACCTGTTTTGGGGAGGCAAGAGGGGCGTAAGTATGTGATTTGCTTGAATCATAGCCTCAGCATTTGTCAGAACCTGATCTGCGTGGCCCAGACTGGGAGGATATAAACTGCTCCAGATTCATTTACATGGAGGCTGTGTCTAGACTGGCAAGGTTTTCCACAAAAGCATCCGCTTTTGCGCAAAAACTTGCCAGCTGTCTACACTGGCCACTTGATTTTGCGCAAAAGCACTGATGTTCTACTGTCCAAAATCAGTGCTTCTTGCGCAAATGCTTTGACGTTCCGGTTCGGGCAAAAGCCCTTTTCCGGAAATGTTTTTGCGCAAGAGGGCCAAGTGTAGACAGCTAAAAACTGTTTTGTGCAAGAAAGCCCCGATGGTGAAAATGGCGATCGGGGCTTTCTTGCGCAAAACCGCGTCTAGACTGGCACGGACGCTTTTCCGCAAAAAGTGCTTTTGCGGAAAAGTGTCTGTGCCAATCTAGACGCTCTTTTCTGCAAATGCTTTTAACGGAAAAACTTTTCCGTTAAAAGCATTTGCGGAAAATCATGCCAGTCTAGACGTAGCCGGAGTGTTTCCACCCAGGTTTCTATAGATTTGCCTTCTACCGACTCCCTAGCAGACTAGCCCTGCCCTGGTTCTGCCTGAAATCCCAAGGGTGAGTAGCCAGCATGGTACCAGCATTCCTACAGGGAAGGTCAGAGAGCTTCACTGCTTAAGGAAATGAATTTCCCTAAGTGGGACCAGTTAGTAATTCTTCTCATCATGTCCTTCCAGATCTTCAGCTGCAAGTACTTAGGGCTGACTCCTCAGCTGGCCTAGCTCCAGAAGAAGCAATGAAACCAAGGTGATTTACAGAAGCAACGTGCAATGCCATGAGCGACACCTTGCTCCCCAACACCTGGTTTTGAAATGCGGGGACAGCCTCGCATTTCCCCGGCGGCGTTAAGAGAAGAACAGCCACAAAGCAGGCGCTGCTTTAAGAATCTGGGCGACGTTGCTCCAACACTTAAGTCAGAAAAAGCAGATTGGCAAGAGGAAATAGGAGGCAACAAGTTGCCTAGAAACCAGATCTTGGAAGCGCCTAAAAGTAATTATAAAAGCAAGAAATCTGTTAAGCAGGTGGCTGGGAAATTGGAAATCCATTTGTGTGACACCCACCTGCTTTCGGAGAGAGTTTACGAATCCTCCTCCCTCGCAGCCTCACGCTCTTGCTCCTGACCCGGACTGGCTGTGGGTTAACGAAGGGAGAACAACAGCCCTGTTCACCTACAGACCAAGGGGCCCTGTGATTCAGGGTAAAGAACCCATCTTGAGAGGCCGTTTTCCCTACTTTACACCCTCACAGCAATAGGTTGCTAGGGCAACACAGCTTGCCAGTAGAGCCTCATAAGCAGCGCAACTCCCCCCATCCCGCAAGTAGGGATATTTGGGAAGCAGAAGTAGATCATTTCCAAGGGCACTTGACCAAGGATGGGCAGCCAAGAATGGGGGGGTGGGCTGCATGAGTAGCCCTCTTTCATCTCAGTGGGCCACAGCACCCTGTGGCCCAGTGAGGTTCCACCTGCGGCCTCCCCGCATCTGTCTCCCATGTGCTTCTCATGCACTGGGGCACCAGAGCCCCACGCTTATGGGTTCCTCGCCCCTCCCTCCCAGAACTGGAACACCATGAACAGCTGATTCACAGCATTCCAGCTCTGGGAGGGAGGGGGAGGAGCAGGGACCAAGTAGCTCCTCCAGAAGTCCCGGGAGAGAGGACAGGCCAGGGGCGTGGGGGGGAGGAATTACAGGACTTTGGTGCCTCCCTGCACAAGAAGCGTGTGGGGGTGAGGGGCAGCCAGGGGGTCCACAGGAGGAGCCCCAGTGGGCCGCAGGTTGCCCACCACTGCTCAAGAGTGATTGACAAGGGGCAGGGTTCGGTTTCCTACCTACAGCTGGTATGGAAGCCCGAGCCAGGCCAAGTGTCCTGGGCGTGGACTAGGTACAGAGCCAGCCCAGGTTTGTCCGCCAGTGCGGTGAACGGAGTGACTCTTCTCCATCAGCCCAGAGCCATCTTTGAATTATTCCCTCAGGTTAGCGGCGTGCGCACGTGAGCCTGCTTTGCTCCCGCTAGCGGCTGGCCCTGGACACGGCAGAGGGTTAGGAGCACATCACCGCCCCGGCGAACAGGCCTCGCTGATCAGCTCTAAATGCAGGCGTCTCTGCCCAAGTATCGGAGAGCTGGTATAACTGGATCCAGAGAAAACGGACAGTTCAGGTTCAAAGCCCCTCACCCCATCCTCTGCCTGCCCTGCAAAGCACGTATGTTACCCATCCAGGATCTGAGCCGGCAGCTGCTCCACGGCCACTCAGGGTTGCAGAACTGGGCCAGCAACCGTCGTGTTGAAAGCCAGGCCGGGGGTAGGGTCGGGACCCTCCACCTCCATCACATCAGCCCAGCGCTGTTAGAATCTTTAGAAGTGGATCCAGGAGGCAATGCAAGCTAGTGGTCAAAGCAAGGCAATCACGACACCTTGACCGTGGCATGGGCTCGCCCTCGGACAAGTCACTTCCCCCTCTCAGTCCTAGGGTGCCTGCCACCCCGGGAGAGCACAGAGCCTCAAGTGGAACAAGCACCCCCCTGCCTTTGCGGTGCTCCAGTTCCAGGTTTAGAGCCAGCCTGCTCAGTCCACTTTTGCACTCCACAGGAACTCAGCCAGCCGCACACTCCAGAAGTCAGCCAACCGCTAATTACCCCTCCAGTTGGCTGGCATATGCACACCACCTTCCTTCCAGGCCATTAGCAAAGAGCGTCTGGCTCTTCCACCCCAGCCTCACTGCTGTCATTTCCTAGCCAGTTGTGTGTTTACCACGGCCCAGCCAGCGCCCGCTGCGGGGAGGAGATGCAGAAGGACGCTGGCTGCATGATTAGAGCCTGCTTGGAGCCAGCTTTCTAGCCAGCCTCCCTGCCTTGCATGGCTGCCACAGATGGCTCCCGGCTGACCGAGCCAACCAGATATCATGACATGAAAGCAGGTCGTGTGACCTGGGACTATGTTCCTGTATGATGTCATACCAGAGACCCAAGGTAATATACTAACCGCAGCACATCAGCCTTCACAGCCTAGGTGAGCTGGAGAGCACATGGAAAGGAGATATGTTCAGCCAGATCCTGCCCCACTTTTGGGCCCCAAACTCGGTGGATCAGGTGCTGGGATGACCTCCAGATGGCCAAAACCCACCATCAGGCATCCTACCCCAGCCTACGCCCTGCAGCCATCCTTTTTCCAGGTGAGTTTCTTGTACTCTGTCCATACCAGGCTGCAGGGTTGCTACTAGTAGGTCAGACTGCTATAGGCAATTAGGCCTGGCTAGAGATCAATGGTCTCTAATCTTTTCCATTATGTGCAGAATAAATGTCGTTTGCACCAAGGAATGGGCTCCCAGTAGAAACAAAACCTAACATGTGTGCCTTGCCTGAGCTAACGCTAATGTTCCTTCTCTAGGTGGCACCACTTCACCCCAGGGATCCTCAGCTACTGGAGCAAACCCTGGGGCTATGTCTACACTACAGCCTCTTGTGCAAAAACATATGCAAATGAGGCAAAGCGTGGAATATCGCCACAAGAGGGGAGCTTTGTGCAAGAAGGAGCAGTGTAGCAGTGTAGACTGCTCCTACTTGTGCAAAAGCCCCTCGTGCAAAAATGGCAGCTCATTAAGCATGCAAATGAGCTGCAGCAATATTAATCATCATGCCTCATTGGCATATGTTCTTGTGCAAGACTGGGCAGTGTAGACATAGCCTGGGAGTCACAGGGAGAACTTTGCATCACGCTGGTCATCGCCCCGCTCCCGTGCGATTGGAGAAGCACCTGCGAGGCCTACAAAGCTACCTTGGCTTCTCATCACACCCTCCTAGTTTGAATGTTCCAGCTTCAGCACAATGGTTGTTGAGGATAGTGTGTACAAGCGGAGAACAAGCAGGAGCCCCCCTCCACCAAATCAGAAGGGGCACAGGGAAACTGGGGGGAGATGCAGCTCTCCTGGCTGCTGAGGAAGAGCATACTCCACCGGCCCTGGCAAGGAGAATCAAGTCCTCCAGCCGCAGGAGGGTGAGGTGGCACAGAAAGTCCCTTCAAAAGCAACCAAGTATTTTTCCCTGCACACGCCCCTAGTGTCTTTCATACTAAAGCATTCCAATGAACTTTGCAGACATAGGCCCCACGCCGGCCAGTGCATAACCTCATGTGTCACTGTAGTCAATATCGCTCATGCTTAAGTGTTTCCAGACTGGACCCCGAGAGAGAGAGAAACACTCAGGTTAAAAAACAACTTTTAAAAACCAATTTCTTCTCTCGCTTACTAATATTCCATTGGAGATTATTAAAATGGAAAGAGTTTTGCAAATGCAATTTACTTCCTACCACTTATTTTTACTTTTTCCATTTCACTCAACAATAAAAAGTTAACTAGTCAATTTCACATTGGTTTCCAGCAGGTCTCATCAATTTCAATTTTCTGTTTCCCCTGCAAAGAGATACTACAGGCGAACATTTAGTGCCAAACAAAGCAGCAGTCTCCCAGCATGTGCACAAGTCACTTCCTCCAGCGCAGTTCCCAGGTGCGCAGCAGCCTGTAGATCTAGATCAAATCCTTAATAACTATTTAAATATTGCTCCCCCCATGGAGTAGGGGTGACCAACACTGAGGTTAACCCCATTCAGGTCACATTCATGCCAGTGACCTTGCTCCAACCCTGGATTATGCAAAACAGCTCAAGACATTCCCAAGTCAACATGTGACTTTTAGAGGGGTTTGGGAGGAAGTTAAAGCCGCCATCTCAAGCTAAGTTCCACGTCATAACAGCTGCACTGTAAACCTGAACCGGCTTTCTGTACCTAGGTGTGTTTCCCTATGAGTGTGTCTAGACTACAGGGTTTTTTCGAAAAAACTTCCCCTGCGTCTAGACTGCTGCCGTGTTCTTTCGAAAGTAAATCGAAAGAACGCGGCAGGTTTTTCGACCGCGGAAAACCTCGTTTTACGAGGCAGAACGCTTTTTTTCGAAAGTGCTCTTTCGAAAAAAAGCGCTATGTCATGCAAACTATGCTTTTTCGAAAGCGAGCAGCCAGACTGCCTGGGTGCTCTCTTTCGAAAAAGCGGCTTGCTTTTTCGAAAGTACTGGTTGTAGTCTAGAGGCTCTTTTTCGAAAGAGGCTTTTTCGAAAGTATCTTTCGACAAAGCCTCTTTCGAAAGAGACTTGCAGTCTAAACGTAGCCTAGATGATCATGTAGCATCCTTCTGAAATCAACCCCCCCAGCAGCACGCATACTGCCATTGAAATGCAGCCACTGTTGGAGTGGAAGTCAGCAGCTGTTAAATAGGTCACAGCAACACGACACACTAGGCATGAGCAGGGTCAGATTATGAAAGGGGCGTTCGGGGCTTTAGAGGCTGAAGTCTCTGAGTGCTGCAGCTCTGCCTGGCAGGGGTCTGTGTGAAGCGGCTCTGCTCTGTCGTTCCGTGCCCTGGCTGGAGCTGAGGGCATCACCGCCAGCGAGAGATGCAGCCCTGAGCTTCCAGGCACCATGGAGCCAGCTGTTCCCCTTCCTCCCAGGAGCTGAGCCAGGTAAACGCCCCAGCCCTCCGTCCCCTCCCAGGCCCCATGCCTCCCAGCCCACTGCTGCACCCTACCTCCCGCCCACACCCCCACTCTGCTCCTGCACCTTCCTTCCGGCCAAGACCCCTCCTCCCCCGTTCCCTGGAAGCCCCCTCCTATACACTGAACTCCTCATCTTTGACCCACCCTGCAGCCTAGGGGATCCCACAGCATCTTCTAGCCCTGGGCCCACAGAAGAATGAATCCATCCTTGGGCACAATTCCCCTCACTTTCTTTCATTGCACCCACCCATGTAAATGTACTGGGCTCAGAGGAATGGCCACAGATTTACACCGGCAGGACAGGGGAGTAAGGCCCATTGCATTCAAGGGAAGCAGCAGAGGTAGTGAACAGGGGCCGCTCCATGTGACCCCAGCTGGAATTTTGACAACACCCGAGCTCGTGCTCTATTACCGAACCCCACTCGCTGATGGAGTATTGGAACCCGCTCGTGCGCCAGACACCTGGGCTTCTGGAGAGAGGACGTTTGCTCCCCTGATGGTTTTTATTTTGATTGGGTGAGGACAGGCAAAGATAGAAACAAATGAGACTCAAGCAAATGGAGACTAATTTGGCTACAACTAATCGAGAGAGAGACCTTGGAATCATTGTGGATCTGTGAAAACATCCACTCAGTGTGCAGTGGCAGTCAAAAAAAAAAAAAAAAAAAAGGCAAATAGAATTCTAGGAATCATTAAAAAAAGGAATAGAGAATAAGACAGAAAACATCTTACTGCCTCTGGTGCACCCACATCTTGAATACTGTGTACAGATGTGGTCCCTCATCTCAGAAAAGACATGGCATTGGAAAAGGTTCGGAAAAGGGCAACAAAAATTAGGTATTTGGAACGGGTTCCAAATACAAAAAGGTTAAAAAGACTTGGACTTTTCAAGTTAGAAAAGAGAAGACTACAGGGAAATATGATCGAGGTCTATAAAATCATGACTGATATGGAAAAAGTGAATAAGGAAAAGTTATTTACTTGTTCCCACAATATAAGAACTAGGGGTCACCCAATGAAATTAATAGGCAGCAGGTTTAAAAGAAACAATAGGAAGTTTTTCTTCACTCAGCCCACAGTCAACCTGTGGAACTCCTTGCCAGAGGATGTGGTGAAGGCTAGGACTTTAACAGGGTTCAAAAAAGAGCTAGATAGATTCATGGGGGTTAGGTCCATTAATGGCTATTAGTCAGGATGGGTAGGAATGGTGTCCTTAGCCTCTGTTTATCTGGAAATGGGTGACGGGAGGGATCACGTGAGGATTCCCTGTTGTGATTCCCTGTTGTGATCCCATCTGGCATTGGCCACTCTCAGCAGACAGGACACATTGGCTCTTTGGAGTAATGTAATGTTGATCCCTATGGTTCTATGGTTTGATGCATAACAATTGAGTTCCTACAATGGGTAGGAATCATGTCCCTAACCTCTGCTGGTCTGGATATGGTTGACAGGGGAGGGATCACACAACGATTACCTGTTTTGTTCCCTCCCTGTGGGGCATCTGGTATTGGCCACTGTGGGCAGACAGGCTCCGCTATAGCTGTTCTTATGTTCTAATTGCAGGGGGAAAAGCCCATTTCATTGAGATAATAGCACCTAGCGCTTGAACTTTGGAAACCAATAAACTGAGCTCCAGGAGAGCACAGCTCAGGGCTGGGCAATCAGAAATAAAGGCTTGTTGGGTTTTTCCTCCAGCCGGTCAATAGGTTTATTATGCTGCCAACTGACTTTTCTAGTCTATTTTTTCTTCTCTTTTGCCATTGAAATGCAAGGCCCAGACTAGGATTAGCAGCAGCACTTGCAGGATGGACGGTGCGGGATACCTACTGACAGAGGCAGCCCCCGGCATGGGGGAAAAGGCAGAGGGATGAAAGGAAGAGATAATAGAATTTCAGGCGCGCGGAAGAGCAGCAAGAAGATGTTTCAAAGCCCAGCCAGGATGAAAGGCCAGGCGGAAGCAGTAAGCGCGGCAAGGAGTGTGGTGTTGGGCGCAGGGGAATCAGGGGGGAGCAATCAAAGATAACCACCGAGCTGATCATAAGGAATTAACTCATCTACATGGAGCGGCAGGAAGTAATTCCAGACTCCCCCCACATCCCGGGCGCACCCCTGGGTGCTGGAGATTTGCTGAAGTGCTGGTGGTGCCCAGAGCCTGTAGCCCTCCTCCACCCAAACCTCTCCCCCCACCCGCCTAAGGCTCTGGGAGGGAATTGGGTGCAGCCTGCAGGAGTTTGGGTGCAGGAGGGTGAGGGGCCAGACTCTGGGAGGGAGTATGGGGGCAGAAGGGACTCTAGGAGGGGTGGCTTGCAAGGTCATGGATTAGCAGCATGTGTGGCACTTCCATGGGGCGCCCCCTTCTGGCAGTGGCCGTTTCCACGTGCTGTTGCTCATAAACCCTCCCCCTGCAGCTCCCATTGGCTGCAGGATCAGGTGGGCAGGGCAGCATGCCGCCAGCCCCTCCCCACGGCCACGGGGACATGTTGGCAGCCGCACAGAGTCAGTGGCCTGGCGGCCGCTCTAGCTCCACAGTGCCACAGGTGGCAAGGGGCCTGTGGGCTATTTTAAATCACCAAGGGAGGGCAGGTGGGGGGAGCAGCCATGAACTTTGCTGGAGCAGGGCCCCCGGGCCAGGAACATTCCTGGAGCCCAGTCACCTTGGGCCCATATAGCGCGCTGCCCATGCCTGGGGCTGCTGCAGAGGCAGAGTCTTTGGGGAGCCAATTCTGCTCCCCACTCTGTGCAGGTTCCGTTTTCATCACATTTCCTTTCTCCTGGGTGGGAGCAGAGGCACCAGAATACTCCAAGACCCTACATGAGCCCCAGACCCAGGAGTCAGTGGCTTCGGTAGCCCCACTACTAAGGGGAAGAATCAACAGCCAGTCCTCCACCTTCCCAGGACGAAGCTGGTCTTGTTCAAAAACCTGCCCCAGTCTGCCCTGGAGGTAGAGAGGCAAGGAGCCACTTTGCCATCCTCCCCAGAGGTGCTATCAGAGGCCCCTAAGTAAGAGTAGGAACCACACCAGGCTTCAGGCCACTGCTGCTTTCAGCCCAGATGACGTTCTTCTACCTCAAGCTTAGAGATTCACCCCTTTCTGTTGCATCCCCAAGCAGCCTTACTCTCCTGAACCACTTACTTTGCCAGGCCTTCTTCTCCCTTCTCTTCCCAGCGCTCCTCCACTGACCCTCGGTCCTGGACTCCACAGCCAGTTTTCCACAGACACTGGCCTGGCTATGTCTACATGGGCATGATTTTGCACAAGAACTCTTTTGCGGAAGAGTTCTTGTGCAAAAACTCTTCCAGAAGAGAGCGTCTACACTGGCATGTGCCTTTGCGCAAGAGCATCCGTGCCAGTGTAGATGCTCTCTTGCGCAAGAAAGCTCCAATGGTCATTTTAACCACAGGGGCTTCTTGCGCAAGAAATTCATGTTGCCTGTCTACACTGGCCTCTTGCGCAAGAACAGTTGCACAAGAGGGCTTATTCCTGAGCGGGAGCATCATAGTTCTTGCGCAAGAAGCACTGATTTAATACATTAGAACGTCAGTGTTCTTGTGCAAGAACTCGCGGCCAGTGTAGACAGGCAGCAAGTTTTGGCACAAAAGCAGCCGCTTTTGCACAAGATCACACCAATGTAGACACAGCTAGAAGAAACACAGCACCACTACTTCCAGCTTTAACAGTCCAGTTGTGCTCCTTATATACCCAGCAGTCCTTCCCAGCATGCCTTGCTGCTGCCTCCAATCCCCAGGGTCCCTCTGGAAACTACAGCTCCCACAATTCCCTTGTGCCAAGATGATTGGGGCTGTGCAGCTTGTAGTTAAAGGACCAGTGCCCTGTTAGAGGGAGAGACGGAGGGACACACACACGGATTCCTTCTTTAGTGAAAACAGCGCTTTCCAGACCGTCAATGTCATGATTCCGTGGTTCTAATGAAAACACGTTCTGGTGATAGAAGTGAGAGGGAACTCCAGTAGGGATGTGGAAGGTTAACCGGTTAGTACCGGGTGATGCTGACAGTTCCGGTTACCCATTAATTGGGGACTGGAGCAGCTCCCCTGCCCTGAACAGAGGGCTACACCTGCCTAGCAGAGGAGCTGTCTGGAATACCGGAGCAGCCCCCGCCTGCAGCGGTGGGGGCCACTCCAGCCTGGCCTCAGTGGCTTCCCTGTCTGCACCCTCTTCAATCGGTTAACCAGTTAATCCTAGAATCCTAGAACTGGAAGGGACCTCAGGAGGTGATCAAGTCAAGGCCCTTCCCTCACAACAGGACCAAGCACCATCTAGATCATATTTAAACATCACGGCTGTGTCTAGACTGGCCAGTTTTTCCGCAAAAGCAGCCACTTTTCTGGAAAAACTTGCCAGCTCTCTACACTGGCCGTTTGAATTTCCGCAAAAGCACTGACGAGCTCATGTAAGATTGTCAGTATTCTTGCGGAAATACTATGCTGCTCCCATTAGGGCAAAAGTCCTTTTGCGCAAAACTTTTGTGCAAAAGGGCCAGTGTAGACAGCTCAGATTTGTTTTGCGCAAAAAAGCCCCGATCGCGAAAATGGCGATCGGGGCTTTTTTGCGGAAAAGCACGTCTAGATTGGCAGGGATGCTTTTCCGCAAAAAGTGCTTTTGCGGAAAAGCGTCCTGCCAATCTAGACGCTCTGTTTTGAAAATGCTTTTAACGGAAAACTTTTTGGTTAAAAGCATTTCCAGAAAATCATGCCTGTCTAGACGTAGCCCACATGTAACTGGTTAGCTAATTAAATGGGATTTTACATCCCTAAACTCCCGGGCTAGAACCACAGCTGGTGTAAGTCGGTGTTGCACTATTTCAATATAGAGAGCTTCGCTGATTTCCATCGGCCAAGGACCTGCCTTCAGATCTGTGTGCGACATCCGGCACTTTGGCCCAGATCCTCAATGATATTTGAACTCGGTGGGAGTCAGGTGTGGAAATGCCTTGGGCTCAAGGCCCTTCGAATGAAAATGAGTGTTGTCCCTTGAGACAAACGGACAGGATGTGTGTGACGTAACGGGCACTCAGCAGACAGACTGAACCCCTCACACATCCCTTTGCGCCCCTCCGTAGCACCAGGGACCTCTCTGTCTTCAGAAGAAAACTGCCGGCGCCCGTGTAATGAATTGCTCGACGTGGATCGCAACTTGCCTGGCCGTATTTAAAATACAAAGGGAAATTTCTCTCCCCGCCCACCCACTCCCAACTGCAGAAACAAAAGTCCTTCGAGTGATCGTCGCAGAATCAGAATGGGCGTTTAGTGGCCTTTAAGGACCCATAAAGCACTTCAGTCGTTTGCTGGTTTATGTCTGTCTTTCACATTAGCCATTTAAATTAAAACATTTATAATTAATTGAACAAATCATTTCCTTGCACCCCTTTGGGGACTGGCGCATAGAAGCCGCCAGTATGTTTTACTCTCTTAAGCAATGGGGTATCCATTTCTTTCACTGTGCTTTTCCTGCAGGGGATGGATCAAGGACAGGCAGAGAGCAGCTTTCACGGGAAAATCAATTGATAGGAAAGATGAATTAATGCGTCGTTTTCAAAAGGGGAAATGAAAAGGAGAGCTCGTCGGTAGGGACTCACCCCACAGACAGAGCAAATCCCAGCTCGGCACTGGAGGTCACGGGACGGCTGGGATCTAGGGGGGGCTGGTTGGTGTGATGAACTCTGTAGGGCCTCTGCATTCATGGCGATTCGCACTCTCCCACAGTGCTGCACTGGAGTGCCTGGAAGTCCCTGGCCCGTGCCTCAGTTTCCCTACCTATAAAGCAGGGAGCATGATGCTGGCCTCCTTTGTGCAGCACGTTGGTGCGTGTGGATGGAAAGCACGAGGTGAGAGCAGGCTGGCTCCCTGGAGCAGGTCACTCCAGTCCTTCTGGGCCTCAGTTCCACCCCGGGAATGTGGGAAGCATTTCCCTGTGCATTGTGCTAGGGGGTGCTGCAAAGTGCTTATTGACTAGCCCGCAAGCTGTAAGGCAGGGGGGGCAGGGAATCTTTCTCGGGTCGGGGGCCACTGACCCACAGAAAAATCAGTCAGGGGCTGCACACAGGTGAGAAGCGTGTGAAAAAACACCTCACTGTGGCCCCCGAATGAGAAGGAGACAGACCCTCCCCGTGTTCCCCTCGCACACCAGAGCCTAAGGGGGCGCAGCCTTGTAGATTTGTGTCCTCCAGCCCCATGGAAGAACAGCGGGGAGACTGGAGCACCAGAGCAGGCTCTCCAATGCTGGGAGGGGCCCTGAGCCTCGGGGGCCGGACCCAGGCAAACTGAGGGCTGCATCCAGCCCCCGGGCCTGTGGTTCCCCACGCCTGCTTTAGGGGCTGCCTCTCATGCTGTGTTTGTGGGTGCACGTGTGCGTGAGCGCAACAACTAGCACAACGGGGTCCTGATCGCAGCTGGAGCTGCTGAAATACGAAGCAATAATAGGGCCTGAGGCTGCAAAGCCGCACGTATGATTCGGGTTCAAAGTTACTCCGCTGCTGAAGCCCGTGCTGATGAGAGCCCAGGGCTGCGCCGTCGTTCGCTGTCCCCCGTTGCACGTGGCCGTGTGAAACTATCACCACAATGAGCGAGGCATTAGCCAAAAGGCAGGAGAAGCCGAGCCGCCGAGCAGCAGCCAGTCCTAGAAGAGAGTGGGAGCGAGCCAGCGAGCAGATATTGGTGCTTTTTTCAGTCGATTTGGTTGCAGCTGTCACGCTAGCCAGCTCTCTGATCAAGTCACCATATGCCCCAGTGCTCCCTGCAGTCCTACCTCTGCTCTGGACTCGGTGCCAAAACCTCCAGCAGCCTCCAGGACGGGGGAGTGATTTTCGTTAACTTCCTGCCTTTGGGTGGCGCTGGGCCTGGGCCAGGCTTTGGCCCGTCTAGGGCACCAGAAAGGGCTTGGTCTGTCGGCGGGACAGAGTCAAAGAGCAGCAGGGCAAGAGGAGACGCAAGGGGCGAAAGCAAAGGAACGGGAACCAGATGCGGAACTGCCAAGGTGCCCTCACGGAGGGAGTCCAGATCAAAGGGCAGGAGCAGCCCAGGAGAAAGCTCTTGCGCTGGCCGCGCTGAGATAAAGTGAAGGGAGAGAGGTACCGGGGGAGAGCTGAGCAAAGCCAGGGTCCAGGGGCAAGTCCACAGAGTGGTTTAGAGGCCGGCCGGGGGCCTGAGATGAACCCAGAGTCAGCGGAATCGTGTGTACACGGGGCTGCCGCTGCCACTTGGCACGTATGTGGATGTGCCAGGAGACGGGCCTTAACGGCACGCTGGGACATGGGGAGGCGATGGAGCAGTGGCTCCCTAGGGTGGCACTGAGCCCACAGACCAACAGGAAGCCAGACTGATCCCTCTGATCATCTCCACAGAGCAGGTCTCAGATAAGCAGCTTACACGCAGGATTATCCCGGCTCCCTGATCCACTCCGAGCCGCAAACACTGCTCAGGCAGGCTCAGCAAGGCTAAGCAATGCGGGAGCTAGTGGACCCTCAGGGGAGGTCGGTTCCTAGCTCTGCTGCGATCTCTCCGGCTAACCAGTCCAGGCCTGGCCCCAAGGCAGCGGAGCAAACGCTTAACTTCCAGCCGGAGCGTCCCCATCGACTCCAATGAGACTGCTCCAGGGCCCAAAGTTAAAAATGTGCTGAAATGCATTGCTCAATAAGAATGCCCCTAAGCAGTGTGGGGCAACCAAGGCTACTAAGCAGGCTGCATGAGGGGCCTTCATCTTTGTGGGCCGCAAGATTGTTCTCACCAAGAGTCTCCCGGACTTGAGAGCCCGACTTTTTAGCTCAAACTTTTAGCCTGGGGAGTCCCTGGTGTCTTGCTGAAGACGGTTCTTGTCACAATTTCCCCATAGGAGCCTATCACTTCAGATCTTGATGGAATTTCTGCCCATTTCCAAGGGGAAAAAGGAGGGCACCTGGGTTCATGCTCATATTTTCGAGGCGAGTTTTCCTTGAAAATGGCTGGTAAAGAATTCACATTTGTATAGAGTGTGTTTCCTCCGGAAGAATCCCAAAGCATTTGGTCAGCCTTTAACAGCAGGTAATCAGCACCCGCAATGCAGCTAGCTCTGGGGTGGGGCTTGGCTGCTTTTGTTTAACCACGTGGCACCAGTTTAAGACAGAATCATAGAATCCTAGGGTTGGAAGAGGCCTCAGGAGTCATCGAGTCCAACCCTCTGCCCAAGGCAGGACCAACCCAACTCAATCATCCCAGCCAGGGCTCTGTCAAACCAGGACTTAAAAACTTCTAGGGATGGAGATTCCACCCTCTCCCTAGGGAACCCATCCCAGTGCTTCCCCACCCTCCTAGGGAAGTAGTTTTTCCTCATATCCAACCTGGACCTCTCCCACCACAACTTGAGACCATTGTTCCTCGTTCTGCCATCCATCACTACTGTGAACAGCCTTTCTCCAGCCTCTTTGGAATCTCCCTTAAGGAAGTTGAAAGCTGCTATCAAATCCCCCCTCACTCTTCTGTTCTGCAGACTAAATAGACCCAACTCCCTCAGCCTCTCCTCGTAGGTCATATGCTCCATCCCCCTAATAATTTTGGTTGCCCCTCCGCTGGACCCTCTCCAATCCTTTCTATAAAGGGGGCCCCAGAATTGGACGCAATACTCCACATGTGGCCAACCAGTGCCAAATAAAGGGGAATAATCACTTCTCTAGATCTGCTGGCAAAGCTCCTCCTAATGCACCCCAATCTGTCGTTAGCCTTCTTGACACACTGTTGACTCATAGCCAGCTTCTCATCCACTGTAATCCCCAGGTGCTTTTCTACAGAACTGCTACTTAGCCAGTTGGTCCCCAGCCTGTAACAGTGCTTGGGCTTCTTCCATCCCAAGTGCAGGACTCTGCACTTGTCCTTGTTGAACCTCATCAGATTTCTTTTGGCCCAATCCTCCAGTTTGTCTAGGTCACTCTGGGCCCTATCCCTGCCCTCCAACGTTTCTACCTCTCCCCCTAGCTTAGTGTCATCCACAAACTTGCTGAGGATGCAATCCATCCCCTCATCCAGGTCATTAATAAAGTTGTTGAACAAAACTGGCCCTAGAATTGACCCTTGTGGCATTCTGCTTGACATCAACTGCCAGCCAGACATCGAGCTGTTGATTACCTGTTGGGCCCGACAATCTAGCCAGCTTTCTATCCACCTTACAGTCCATTTATCCAATCCAGACTTCTTTAACTTGCTGGCAAGAATACTATGGGAGACTGTATCAAAAGTTTTGCTAAAGTCAAGATGTATCACATCCACTGACTTGCTCATGTCCACAGAGCCAGTTACCTCATCACAGAAGGCAATCAGGTTGGTCAGGCACGACTTGCCCTTGGTGAATCCATGTTGACTATTCCTGATCACTTTCCCCTCTTCCAAGTGCTTCAAAATGGATTCCTGGAAGATCCTTGAGAATCCCCTCCATTATTTTTCTGGGGACTGAGGTGAAGCTGACCCATCTGTAGTTCCCTGGATTGTCCTTCCCTTTTAAAAAGACGGGCACGACATTTGCCTTTTTCCAATCATCCGGGTCCTCTCCCGATCTCCACGAGTTTTCAAAGAAAATGGCCAAAGGCTCTGCAATCACATCAGCCAACTCCCCCAACATCCTCAGATGCAATAGCTCCAGCCCCATGGGTTTGTGTATGTTTAGCTTTTCTCAATAGTCCTTAACCTGTTCTTTCTCCACTCAGGGCTACCCACCTCCTCCCCACACTGAGCTGCCCAGTGCTGCAGGCTGGGGGCTGACCTTGTCTGTGAAGACAGAAGCAAAAAAAGCATTGAGTACCTCAGCTTTTCCCACATCATCTGTCACAAGATTTCCTCCCTCATCCAGTAAGGGCCCCACATCTTCCCTGATCACCCTCTTATTGCTAACACACCTGTGGAAACTTTCTTGTTACCCTTCACGTCCCTTGCTAGCTGCAATTCCAGTTGTGCTTTGGCCGTCCTGATTACACCGCTTGAGCAATATATTTATACTCCTCCCTAGTCACGTGTCCAAGTTTCCACTTCTTGTCAGCTTCCTTTTTGTGTTTAAGCTCGCCAAGGATTTCACTGCTAAGCCAAGCTGATCGCCTGCCAAATTTGTTTTCTTACTACGCATTGGGATGGTTTGTTCCGGTGCCTTCAATAAGGGCTCTTTAAAGTACTGCCAGTTCTCCTGGACTCCTTTCCCCTTCATGTTAGCATCCCAGGGGATCCTGTCCATCAGTTCCCTGAGGGAGTCAACGGCTGCTTTTCTGAAGTCCAAGGTGTGTATTTTGCCACTCTCCTGTCTTCCTTTGGCCAGGATCCTGAAATAGACCATCTCATGATCACCGCTTTCCAGGTTGCCACCCACATCTACTTCCCCCACTAATTCTTCCCTGTTTGTGAGCAGCAGGTCAAGTTGTGCATGGCCGCTGGTTGGTTCCTTCAGCATTTATACCAGGAAGTTATCCCCAGCATTCTCCAAAAAATTCCTGGACTGACATGCAAAAGAATAGTCTCCCAAGGCAGTGGGAAGTAATTGAAGGCAGGTGAGAGACTCTCTGCTATTGCACCATCTTTTGGAGGTGAAAGGTACAAGATCTTCTTCAAATCTGGGGAGGGAAATAGGGTGTCTGAGTTGCCCGGACCCCTTCTCGCTCTTGCTAAAAGTGCCGCGCGATGATTTCAATCAGCAGTCAGTGGTTGGAACTTTGGATTTAGGACTCAGTGGGTCCATCTACACAGCAGGGCTAATGTCGAATGAAGCTGTGCAACTTCAGCAACGAGCTATCACCTATTAAACCATCTTGTGAGTCTTGAAAGTGCTACCTAGTTTTTCCTTTTGTTTTTGCATGGAAATGAACATTTTACGGGGCAGAAACACACCTTCATTATAATGGGTGCAATCCAGTTACACCCTGAGCCAGGCCACATTTCCGTATATAACACACTGGTGAACCGTATGGCATCTCTCCTAGCGAGGAACAGCCTATTGCTTCTGCTAACTCAAGGGGTGACGCCAATAGACGGTTGTAGTCTGGGTTAGAACAGGACTCACAAGACCGTGCTGAGAGCAGGACCCAGCTGTGATATCAACATAGTAAAGGATGGTTCCTGAGAGTGTTGAAAGTCTAAATAGAAAAAGATTATCCCAGTTTAACAGATGGGGAAACTGAGGCACAAAGCAATTCCGTGTCTTGTCCATGGTAGGGATGTTAAGGACTAGTCGACTATTTTCAGATAGTCGACTAGTCACGTCTCCCCCTGCTTTCTGCCTCTATCAGAGAGAGGCAGCAAGGGGTGAGGAGAAGAGGGGGGTACTTCAAAGTGGCAGTGCTATACAGAGCCCAGGTCAGTTGCTCTGGGTGGTGCTGCTGCTTTGAAATGCTGCAGTGGTGTTTCAAAGGGGCAGCGCCGCCCTATCGACCAATTGAATGGTCAATGCAAAAATGCATCAACTATTCGATTAGTCAATTGCAGGATACTTAACATCGTTAGTGCAGGGTCACACCAGAAGACAGTTACACAGCACAGAGTTTGGAATCCAGCTCACAGGAGCCCCACGCGAGTGTCTGAGATGCTCCAAACATCTATCCTATTTGATGGGTTGCTGCTGAACCCTGTGGGGGTTCAGATCCCTGTGGGGTATCATCCCGTGTCTTCTCCCAACATGTTCTTCTGTGAGACTTGGAGGTGCTAATTCCTGCTTCCCTGTGAACTGTCCCTGGGCCTCAGGCTGCATTCTCCACATTTCTCATGCCTCCAGCCGGGAAAAGTTTTGCAATTGCTTCATCGCGATTAATTAAAAACTTCTTGGAAAGGTTAAGAGCAAAAGAAAAGGGGAGGGTGGTGGAATAATGCTTAGTACAGCGCATATAAAAGGCAGAGCCTCTGGCGTTTTCACTCAAGTGTTAAATGGAATATGCAGTAATGGAAGGCAGGCTGAAAAAATAAAACACTCGGCAGCAAATGCTTTCTTTTTCACTTTGGAATTTAACCAAACTCGGACCGAGACAAGCTCTGGTTCAGTTTTTGAATAAATAATAGTCCATCCATACGGCTGTCTGGCTGTCCGCGTGTCTCTAACCAATTGTCCTTCTGCATTCCTCAACTTTGGGTCCCTCCAGTGGATTTAGGTCTTGTGGTTTCTGTGTGGAACTGGGACTTGGAAAAGCAAGTCATGGCTCTGCCACAGATTCTTTGTGGGACCTTGGGTGGGTTTCTTAGACCACATGGCAGGCCTGACCACTGAACAGGAGTTCTCAATCATTTTCTTTCTGAGCTCCACCCCCACCCCATGCTATAAAAACTCCACAGCCCACCCGTGCCACAGAACCTGGTTTGCTGTACTTCAGAGCCAGAGCTGGCGTTAGAGGGTAGCAAGCAGGCCAATGACCGGGGGCCCGTGCCACAGGGGGCCAAGGAAGCAAAGGTGCTCAGGCTTCGGCTTCAGACTCAGCTGGCGGGGTTCAGGGCCTGGAACTCAGCCCACGCAGAGGGGCTTCAACCGGTGAAACCTGGGAGGGGGTACCAGTCACGTGACCCACCCCCACAGTCTGGGGAAGGGCTGGGACATCTCTCCTCCACCCCAGACTCTGCCTCTCCCCCTCCCCTGCCTGCTCTTGCTCTGCCTCTCCTCACCTCGCCTCCTCCCCTAACAGAGGCGGCCCAGGGGATTATCAGGTCTGGGGGGGCCAGGGCCGGCAGCAGGGCTTGCCCCCCGGCCTGTGCTCGCCGGCAGGGGTGGGGGAAGCACAACCAGGCAGCCCCAGCTTGCTTTGAGCCCCTGGCGGCGCTGCTCCACTTTCCCCTCCCCCAAGCGATATGGGCTGAGCAGAGCGAGCTGGGTCCGTGTTGCTCTAATTGCCCCCCCACTCCGGGTGGGTGTTGGGGGGGGGGGGAAGGAGGAGGGTGGACTTGTCCTGTAGGCACCAGGCACCCCCATTACTCCTGGAGCCCCTCGCCCCTCCCATCAATGGTATTTGGGGCATGTACCTTCTCATGCCCTGCCCATCACCCCTGGCTTCAGCTTTCTACCCTGATGGGCCCCAGAGAGTCTAACGCTGGCCTTACCTGGCAGCCCCCCTGAAAACTGCTTGCAGCCCCTGAGGGTCCCCGACTCCTGGCTGAGAACCACTACTTCATGACCCATTGATTTCAATGGAGAATGAGTCTATATGGAATAGGCATGTTTCCCTGAATCAGGACCGTCATCTCTTTGGCTGAGAATGTCCGAAGCGGCCCGTGATGATGGGTGTCCAGCCTGGAGCCCGTGTTCCCTGTAGGCTGAGTGCTTGTGCGGCTGCCCAGGAGAAATTCAAATGCCACTCGGCTGATGAGCACTGCGCCCATTGCTGGGTTTGTGTTCCCACTGGTGGTGCACATTCGCACATGCCTCGGCGCAGATAATATTTATTCTGCACATGGATGGAAAAAAATCCACATGGAAAAGATTAGAGGGAACCTCAGTTGACCCCCTGCGAAGGGAGGGGCTTTGCATAGGTTGGGGGCTCAGTTCCTTTCTGAATATAAAGGCCCGTTATGGTGTCTGAAGTGGGACACCTCAAATCACTAGGCCCCCGTGTCTATGGGCAAAATAGGGGATTAACGTTTCCTCAGCTCGCAGCAGCATGAGAAGGCTATACTCCTGGGTCTTCGCGTGCCAGGCCGGTGAGAGGGAGCTGACAGAGAGATTAAAATAATAAATAACAGTAATAATCCAGTCGGGCATTTACGCCAGGCTGGTCACCATGCACCACTAACGATCCAGCCTCACAGCTTCCAAGTGTCTTCTTGGGACCGCTGTGAATTGCTTTTAGGGGGCCCTGGTGAAGCATTTGACAAAGCTGTCCAGCCTCGCCTCCGCTCTGAATGCCAAATCCAGCCTCCTTTGGAGGGGCGGGGCGCTCGAGCAGAGGAACGGAAGGCAAGTCAGGGCTGTTCGCCTAAGAGCCTGCCCAAGGCTCTTGGGACGCAGATTGTGTGTGGCCGCCAGGCAGCTCTGCAGGGAGGTGGAAAGGCAGCTGGACAAAGGGCGTTTTCTGAGGGGGACGTTTGCTATCATCCATGCGACTTGGCAGCTTTCGCCAGACCCCCGAGGAGTGTTATGGGCCCCAGGCAGGAAAGGAGCAGCAGCAGTGCCTTGCTGAAGAAACTCGGCGCGGACACATGAGAACTGAGAAAGGCTCCAGCACACGCAGTTCTTCCGAATCTCGCTTCTTTGATATAAAATCCCGGAGCACAACAGCAGGCATGCCCCATCTTTCTGAGCGCTGCGTCTAGGAGTTAGAGCAGCGGACGTAGGTTAAAGCTTCTAAGTTGTTCTCTCCACTCTGCCACAGACTCACGGAGTCGAAGGACCCCTAGAGATCCCCATGGAGCAGAGAGCACCGACGACACCCAGCTCCCGCCCGCTAAAGCCATCACTGTGCAGCCCGCGGGCAGAGAACAGACGGGGCTGAAGTGCATCAATGCTTGAGGCTCCTCCAATCTCAGGGAAATGAGGGACCTAGACCCAGTTCATCCTGGCCGGTAACCTGCCCCCATGTGCTGCAGAGAAAGGCTACGCCCGCCCCCAGGTCACTGCCAGTCTGACCTGGGGAGCATTCATCCCACATCCCCCATAGGGCGATCAGTGAGCACATGAGCAAGAACCAGCCAGCCAAGCCCCTGAGACACAGAATGCTCCATGCCATCTCAGTGCCTGGCTCACCCGCCCAATGTGCCATCTCCAGCTGTCACCATGATGCTGCTGAGTCAGGAGACTGAAAAACAACAGCCTGGGGGGGGGGAATAGGACAGAGGTCTATAAAATCAGGACCAATGTGGAGAAAGTGCAGAGGGAAAAGTTATTTACTTGTTCCCATAACATAAGCATTAGGGTCACCAAAGGAAATTATTAGGTAGCAGGTTTAAAGGACACCAAGAGAAGTTTTTTGTTCAGGCAGCACACAGTCAACCTGTGGAACTCCTTGCCAGAGGATGTTGTAAAGACCAGGACTTTAAAAGGGTTAAAAAACGAACTAGATAAATCCATAGAAGATAGGTCCATCAATACTAATTCGCTAGGATGGGTAGGGGTGGTGACCCTAGCCTCTGTCAGAAGTTGGGAATGGGTAACAGGAAGATGATTCCCTATTCTGTTCATTCCCTCTGGGGTACCGGGCATTGGCCACTGTCAGCAGACAGGATCCTGGGCTAGATGGACCTTTGGTCTGACCCAGTGTGGCCGTTCCTATGTTCTTAACCAGAATTCATGGAAGAGGGAAATATCTCTTCCTGACCCCTGCAGGAAGCTGGCTGAAACGATGAAGCATGAACGTTGGGAACGCAAGACACACCCTGGAAGTGAGACCCTGACCCTCCCCGACATCCAAGTCCACTCATACATTGTTCCGATTCTCTTTGTCTGTCCCCCATCACTCCGGTGCGAAGGCTGTTCCAGAGCCCCACACCTCTATGGATTAGAAACCTTCTCATTTCCAGCCTGAGCTTGTCCCTTGCCAGTTTATCCCCATTGTCCTTGTGTGGCACCCACAGTCCTTTCGCTTCAACAGCTCTTCTTCTACCCTGGTATTTGCCCTCTCTCTATATTTACAGAGCCTGGTCATATCCTCCTCAGCCTTCTTTTGGCTGGATTAAACAAACCCAGCTCTCCCAGTCCTGTCTCCTAAGTCCCCAGTTCCCTGATCACCCTTGTAGCTCTTCTCTGGCCCTCTTCCACTTCAACATCCTGCTTCTTGAACATGGGTGACCAGAACAGTAGCCAGTGGGTACAGCCGTTCCTTGCGCAATGACATTGATACTTCTCTGTCTCTATTACAATCACCTCCCTGGATGTGCCCTAGCATCAAGGTAAACAGGTTGAAGTTTAATAAAGACAAATGCAAAGTGCTCCACTTAGGAAGGAACAATCAGTTTCACACACACAGAATGGGAAGCGACTGTCTAGGAAGGGGTACGGCAGAAAGGGATCTAGGGGTTATAGTGGACCACAAGCTGAATATGAGTCAGCAGTGTGATGATGTTGCAAAAAAACCAAACATGATTCTGGGAGGCATTCACAGGGGTATTGTGAGCAAGACATGAGGAGTCATTCTTCCGCTCTACTCTGCACTGGTTAGGCCTCAGTTGGAGTATTGTGTCCAGTTCTGAGCACCACATTTCAAGAAAGATGTGGAGAAATTGGAGAGGGTCCAAAGAAGAGCAACAAGAATGATTAAAGGTCTAGAGAATATGATCTATGAAGGAAGGTGAAAGAATTGGGTTTGTTTAGTTTAGAAAAGAGAAGACTGAGGGGGGAAATGATAGCAGTTTTCAGGTAGCTAAAAGGGTGTCTATCTGAGGATAGAACAAGAACCAATGGACTTAAACTGCAGCAAGGGAGGTTTAGGTTGGACGTTAGGAAAAAGTTCCGAACTATCAGGGTGGTTAAACACTGGAATAAGTTGCCCAGGGAGGTTGTGGAATCCTCATCTGTGGAGATATTTAAGAGTAGGTTAGATAAATGTCTATCAGGGATGGTCTAGACAGTATTTGGTCCTGCCATGAGGGCAGAGGACTGGACTCGATGACCTCTCGAGGTCCCTTCCAGTCCTAGTATTCTATGATTCTATGATCCCCTTTGTCTTTATCACAGCCACTGCACTACCTTGGTCAAGCCGGGCTCAACCCACATACTTGGGTCTTAGCCGACCAGCCCCCAGCTTGCAGCAGAAATTCTTACTCCTAGACTTTTGTGCGTGACCTCACACTTTGCCCCATTGCATTGCATCCCATTTCCTTCCCACCAGTCTTCATGGCCAGGCAGGTCTTCTTGTGGTATAGTCCAGTCCCCCTCGTTCCTCACCCGACCTTCCCGACTTTGGCTCGCCCACAAATTTCCTCAGCACATTCCGACTTTTTGTGTCAAAGTCATTAATAAAAAAATCGCTCCCAAGTTCGATAATTCACCATCGCCGTCTCCTTGTTGGCCAGCCCCTCGTCCAGCTGGTCATTCTTGTTCTGGTCTCCATCTCCCCCTCCACTGACTCTGCTCTTATTGTCCCCCTGGGTAGCAAGGGCCCATCTGCATGATCACTAAGGGTGCGTCTACACGGCACCGTTATTTCTACATAACTGATGTTATTTCAAAATAACACCGCGAGCGTCCACACAGCAATTCCGTTATTTCAAAATAATTTCGAAATAACGGATGGCTTATTCCGACTTCTGTAAACCTCAGTCCACGAGGAATAACGCCTCCTCTGAAATAGCTATTTTGGAATAGCAGTAGTGTGGACGTTCCAATGCTGCTATTTTGAAACAGCTCCTTCCTAGGGCCATTCAAAGTAATGACTCCCCAGTCTCCTGGTGCTCTAAATTCAGGTTGCGTGTCCACATTGGGGAAGCCTGCCTCGGACTAATGTTGAAGCTTCCCTGTAGTGTAGACGTGCTATTTCGAAATAAGCTATTTTTGAGTATTTCTTCTGGAATAGCTTATTTCGAAATAAGGGTGCAGTGTAGATGTACCGACTGCCTCTCCACATTCGCAGGGAGAAATAACAGGGAATCGATGAATATCACGTCACCGCCTTTTCTGACGGTTACCACGTCATCATGTTTGCTTGCTCTGGAAACTATATTGAAAAACCCTTCAGAGGCTCTGCTCTCCGGAATGCACACGGGCAAAGCTCTAGTGCTAGAGATAATGAGGGGCTGTGACGGTGCGTTGGGGGTTCCCCGTCTCCTGCACCCCGAAATGGCACAAACAGACTGCACCAGCCAGTGGAATTGAGGGTGGTTTATTGCTCCTCCAGCACAGCGCAGCACAGATGTAATCTGGTTACAGGAACTGGGCTAGGATGCCTCAGGCCCCCTTGAGATGGGGGAGACTGGGCCCCTAAACTCCAGCCCCTTCCCCTAGGCTCTCCTCCATGCCCTCTGACAGCCAGCAACCCACTCACTAACTTCCAGCCCTGCCCCCCAGCCAGGGCAGCATTCCACCTTCCTTTGTTCCTCTCCATGGGGGGTGTCTGGCCACTGGTTCAACAAGTTTGGCATTACCTCTGCCTAGTGAGGTTTTCCCTGCTGGGTCTTGCTCCAGACAGCAGGGGTCACCACAGCCCAGCAAGTACCCCCACTACGTCACAGGGGCATCATTAGCAAAGCATTTGGATGGGCAAGTAAGTGTTTCTGTTAGCCTTCTGTGTCCTCTCCTTTCCCCAGATAAGCCCAGATAATAGCACCAGACATCACCTGTGTGGCACCTCTCCAAGCATTTTACAAAGAAGGTCAGTATCATTACCCCCATTGTCACAGATGGGGAAACGGAGGCACGGAACAGTAAAGTGACTCACCCAGGGGGCCAAGGATAGAGCCAGGGATAGAAAAAGGGCCGTGTGAGCCCCAGTCTGGTGCGCTGTCTCCCCACAGTGCAGGAACACACACCATGCCCGATTGACTTCCAGCAGAGAGGCACCCACTTAGCACTAGGAGAAACGGACTAAGGCAGGAGTTGGGTGTTCGAGGAAGGGAGCCTCCAGCCTTGAATTAAAGCACAAAGAGAATGATCCTGACCTTTAAGATCACAGGTGCATGGAACAAAAGACGAATCCTGACTCTTTTGCCTCTGCTGTAGGTTCACATCTGAAGTGGAGAGCGGTGTCCTGGTCAGAGAAACCTGCCACTTAGCCTTGATTGCAGGGTCTATGTAGTGCAGGGGTGGAAATCCTAAGGGCTGGGGGGCAGATCCAGCCCCCAGCTTGCCTGCTTCTGGCCCCCGAGGCTCAGCCCTACCCCGCACTGGCTCTCCAGCTGCCCTGTACC
Organism: Pelodiscus sinensis; assembly: GCF_049634645.1. Taxonomy (NCBI): domain Eukaryota; kingdom Metazoa; phylum Chordata; order Testudines; family Trionychidae; genus Pelodiscus; species Pelodiscus sinensis. Next base: position 6,401,823 of record NC_134735.1, on the reverse strand, counting down.
CACTCCGGTGGGGCTGGAGCACAGAAAATCTACTAGCCTGGGCCGCCCGTAGTCAGAGGGCTGGTTTTTTTGTTTCTCGTTATGTGCAGCCCCCAAATGATTTTTCTGTAAGTCAGTGGCCCCCCACCCAAAAAAGGTTCCCCACCCCGATACAGTGGGTAATAGCATTGATTCCCCCCCCCTTCCCTTTAAAGAAACCTACCAAAGGCACCACACATGAAATACCAATAGCAGGGGCAATTTCCAGCTCCAGTCTAACAGAGCGTTCGCGCTATAGACTTGGTGGGGGGGGTGATACCAGGTCTGACACTGAGTGTAGGGAAGCTGCACCTTTTCCCTTCCTGTCTTTCACTTGCCCTCTGAGGCCCTGGACTGGCCAAAAGCCCAGCCTGGTTTTGCAGCACAAGCTCCGAACCTCAACAAGATAATGGGGTAGGGGACAACAGAGAGAAGAGGTGTCCGTAGTTGAGTAATCTACAATAGGGACTGCAGGCTGACTGGAGTGTACAGCACCTTGCACCATGCAGCCTGAAGTTGGTGGAGGCCTTTAGGGGTTGCTAGCACATAGATAACTCATAATTAGTGAAAGCGACGAGGAGTCCTGTGGCACCTTATAGACTAACTGAAGTGTAGGAGCATAAGCTTTTGTGGGCAAAGACCCACTTCGTCAGATGCATGTGACGAAGTGGGTCTTTGCCCACGAAAGCTTATGCTCCTACACTTCAGTTAGTCTATAAGGTGCCACAGGACTCGTCGCTTTTGCAGATTCAGACTAACACGGCTACCCCTCTGATACTTGTCATAATTAGTGAACAGTCTACTTTTCCACAGGCACTGACGAACTTTCCAACCTCATATGAGGTTGGACAATGAGATGGGGAGGAAACCAGGCGAGAAGAACCAAAGTTTCTGGGCCAGAGTGCAGTGTGTGCATCTCTGCAACATGCTGCCATGGCTTGGAGGATAAAACAGGGCATAGATATTTAAAGGTGCACCACATTAATAAACAAAGACACAACTATATCTGGGCAGGTTATGCAGGGTCTTGAAGGACTTGCGGGAGAGCAACCGCTGGTAGGAATGGAGCCACAAATCAAAAGCAAGTGTACGCAGGCGGAGAGAGGGATACTGCAGTGATGGGTGGGGTAGAACTATCGCCAGCAAAGGGCCGGGCTAGGCATGGCGCCTCTGATAACACAACATGGCTCATTGTCTCCCCCTAGTGGGCAGATGATGTATGTCAAGGTGTATGAGCGCTACCACCATCGCTCTTCAGCTTAAACAGTAGCGGTTTATGATGTTAGGTCAAGATAACCCAAGTTTGATCCCCTTAGACAACTCATTATAGATAGCATTTCCCTGCTCTGGATAACTCCCAGCTCCGAAGCTCAAGCTCTCACTGGCGTCGTATTCCTCCTCCCACGGCTGCCACTCATCCTGACAAAGGCGAGTGAATTATTGCCGTAGTTTTGGGGAGATAGCCAACAGAATGACAATATTTCTTGGCAGGTAGGCAGTATTCCTCCGGAAGAGACAGACCATAAAACGGTGTGTTGGAACAGACATTGCAGGGCTACAGGCAGCTGTCAGCGCCTTTCTGTTAATTTAATCAAACTCTTTTAGATAGGTTTAATATGGTTTCCAGAGCGCCTGTCTGCTTAGGAGGGGCTGCAGAGTGAAATATGAAGCCCTAGATAAGAACAGTAAAATCACAGAACTGGAAGGAACCTCAAGAGGTCATCAGATCCCGTCCCCTGCATTCATGATAGGAAGGAACAGCATCTAAACCCAAACTAACCACACTCCACCAGCCAACTAGCCAAACTGGTCAAGCCAACTAGCCACACTTGACTGGCCAAATAGCTTCTCCAGTGGCCATACAAAAGCGAAGTCAAAGCGGCAGAGCTGGCTGCCTCCAGGCAAACAGGGTGGGGGTGACTAGAGCCCACGGAAGCCCACGGAAGGTGGCCACCTGCCTTTCCCCTAATTCTGGACATAACTCCCCACCTCTTCTAGATGGCTAGGTCAGCGTTAGGAAGAACAGCTGGCTGGCAGGCCTCAGCCAGAATCACGTGGACTCAGGTGTGGACTGAGGCAGGCAGATAGACCTCCCCGTGCTGTGGCCACACACGACAAAAGGAGGCTTCTTATCCCCCCACCTTAGCCTGCACTGCTCTGGGAGGATGCTCCAGAGCCATGGGGTGGCCACGGCGTTTGGCAGAGAAAATGTCTGCGAGATAGTACTGTCTCTTGCTCTGCCAGTCATTGCAAGTCTCCGAGGGGGAGCCGTGTTAGTCTGTAATTTTAAAAACAACGGGCCATCCTGGGGCACCATAGGGTGCGTCTACACTGCACCGTTATTACGGAATAACAGTCGTTATTACGGAATAACAGTAGCGTCCATACAGCAATTGAGTTATTTCAAAAGAAAATCGAAATAATGGAAGGCTCTTTCCAACATAGGTCAATCTCATTCCACGAGGAATAATGGCTTTTCCAAAAAAGCTCTTTCGGAAGAGGGGGAAAGAGCATCTAGATTGGCAAAAACAAAAGCACCCGTGGCCAGTATAGACACACTTTTGCGTAAGAAAGTTCCGATGGCCATTTTAGCCATCGGGCTTTCTTGCACAAAAAATTAAGGTGCCTGTCTACACTGGCCCTCTTGCACAAGTATTCTTGCGCAAGATGGCTTATCCCTGAGCGGGAGCATCAAAGTATTTGTGCAAGAAGCACTGATTTTGTACATTACAAAATCAGTGCTCTTGCGCAAATTCAAGCGGCCAGTGTAGACAGGCAGCAAATTTTTGTGCAAAAGCTCTTGCTTTTGCGCAAAATCTTGCCAGTCTAGATGCACCTGAGGGCTGTCTCTAGACTGGCAAGTTTTTCCACAAAATCTACACTGGCCGCTTGAATTTCCAGAAAAGCACTGACAATCTTATGTAAGATCGTCAGTGATTTTCCGGAAATACTATGCTGCTCCCGTTTGGGCAAAGTCTTTTTCCGAAAGACTTTTGCGCAAACGGGCCAGTGTAGACAGCACAGTACTGTTTTCCGCAAAATAGCCCTAATGGCGAAAATGGTGATTGGGGCTTTTTTGCGGAAAACCGCGTCTAGATTGGCCACGGACGCTTTTCCGCAAAAAGTGCTTTAGCGGAAAAGCATCCTGCCAATCTAGACGTGCTTTTCCGAAAATACTTTTAACGGAAAACTTTTCCGTTAAAAGCATTTTCGGAAAATCATGCCAGTGTAGACGAAGCCGAGGGGTCTGAGGCAGGAAACTGAAGGAAACTCGTTGCAAGCAAAGCCCTGCTCTGCCCAGAGCCCCGTGACTGTCATCCAACAGCAGAAGCGAAGGGGAAAAATCCCAAGGTGACCCTGAAACGTATGGACAAACAGGTTGGGATGCTGCCCTAGAAGCAGGCGGCTGCCAAATAGCAGAGGTGAACGTAGTGGGTGGAGACGGACAAGCACAACAGGGCCGGAAACAAGCCGAGACACATTGGGTCGGGCTTCATGCCTGCTGCGTTTTTGTGCATATATATGAGGGCTCGGGCAGGGGTGATGAAACAGGAAGGGGCATTTTGGCACAGCCAAGACCCAAACATCGGAGCAACTCCGGGCTGCAGAGTTGAGCGGGGCCTGATCCAGGAAAACGAGACCTTTTTTTGGCAGCGAGATTTTTAAGGCGAGGAGCCAGCATGTTTCTTTTAATTGTCAGGAAAGGTTCGGAGCCTGTTAACTCTGGTTGACAGAAAGGCATTTGTCACCGCTCCAGTGTCAGACATGGTGTTTACTTGGCGCAAGCCGGCCAGAAAACAAACACATGGGAGGAAGGGGGGGAAAAAACCAAACTAAACAACGGCGCCCTGCCCCTGCCCTTGTCAGGCTCAGGGCAATGACATCGTGACAGTGACAAAGTCATTAGCAGGCGCCAGAGGAACAGGCCTGTCGGTGAAGAGCAACAGAAGAACATTTCAGCAGGCAGCAGTGTCAGCGAGTGAGTCTCACTTAGACTGTCACTCGACAGTGGCGAGACAAAGCAGGAACACAGGCCTTTCTGCAATCGAGCCCACCTGAAGTCTATGGAATATCCTGTCTCTAAGGGTATGTCTAGACTACAGGGTTTTGTCGACAGAAGTTTTGTCAACAGATACAGTCAACAAAGCTTCTGTCGACAAAGAGCGTCTAGACTGCAGCCAGTTCTGTCGACAAAGCAAGCCGCTTTGTCGACATAACAGTGTGGATGCAAAGGACAGTGTAGATGCAATAATGCCTTCTATCGACAGAACTCTGTCAACAAAAGGCGTTATTCCTCGTAGAATGAGGTTTACATACGTCAACAAAACTACTGGGTTTTGTCGACGTTATGTCGACATAACTCAAAGGCAGTGTGGACACAGGTATAGTTTTGTCGACAAAAGTCCACTTTTGTCGACAAAACCCTGTAGTCTAGACACACCCTAACAGGTACCATCGGCTTCAGAGGAAGGCTCAGGAAACCTCGCCATACCAGGATAACCTGCTGCCAGGAGACATTTCTTCCTGACCCCCATGAGGGAGAAGTTGATATGTGCCAGGAAGCATGAGCATTTATATCCCCACCAAAGCGTTCTGAGGCTGCGCCCAGCTGTTGTAAGTCAGCATTGCTCCCTTTTTTGATAGATCTTTGCCAGTTTGCACCATCCTTTTGGGTTTTTTGTTTTAATGCACACCCTTGTCCCTCTGGAAAAAACTGCCTAATTCTCTCACCCGTGTCTGGTTGGAATGAAGTTTATGGCAATGACTTCTGCAGGCTTCATGGGCGTTGTGTGAAAACGTAGGATGCAGCTCTGGAAAATTACACACCTAGAAGGAACCCGGGGCTTGGTACTAGGATGTTGCTAGGCTCAGGGGCTATGTCTAGTCTGGCATAATTTTCCGGAAATGCTTTTAATGGAAAAGTTTTCCGTTCAAAGCATTTTCGGAAAAGAGCGTCTAGATTGGCACGGACGCTTTTTTGCAAAAGCACTTTTTGAGGAAACTCGTCCGTGCCAATCTAGATGCGCTTTTCCGCAAAAAAGCCCCGATCGTCATTTTTGCAATCGTGGCTTTTTTGCCGAAAACAAATCTCAGCTGTCTACACTGGCCCTTTTGCGCAAAAGTCAGTTACCAACAGCAGCTCCTGCTTCCTCTCTTATGGCCTCTGATACAGAGACAGTGGGCAGGGATGGGGGGAGAAATGCGAGTCATCGACTAGTCGATTAACCAGTTGGTTAAGCGATGACTCGTTCACATCCCTAGCTAAAGGATCTCCAGCTCGCCCCCAAACTCCCCTCCTCCCCATTTTCACAGAACACGGGTGCCCAGCATCTGCCCACACCCCTGGCACGGGAACGCAGGGGCAGAGAGACGCACTACAACGGCCTGGAGGGGACTCACTCTAGTGCGCCTGCCATCCTAATTAACAGCCACCCACAGTGCTGGCCCCCCGGGATCCTTAACCTTCTGTGGAGGGTGCCGGAGGTGAGGAAGGGGCCCCGCCCTCTCTGCAGAGGCAGTAAGATAAATAGCTAAGTAACCTTTCGGGGAGGGGGGGGAGTGGAATGTCAGCTACAGCTGAGACAGCCAAGCAGATGTCACTCATCAGCCGCTCCATCATTCTGATTTCACGTCAGTCAGAAGACGCCGGGGACCGATTTCTCTGCTCATCGCCCAAACACAACGGCTCCTCTGACGGGGGACCCTCCAGGCTGAATACCAGCTAAGGGTGCCTGTCAGGACTGCCGTGCTGGTTCGGGACCCAGACTTGCTCCACCACCTCGTACAAGCTGGTTCCCCAGTTTCCTGCAATGCGGGATGGGGAGAATCTGTCGCCACCAACTCCCCCTTGGCGCTATTAGGCTTAATCAACTGATTAATGAACATTTGTAAACGTGTGCAGCGCTGCTCCTCAGAGAGGCAGGGACTAATGGGACGAAAGGAGAGAGTCTGGGGAGGAAGGCTGACACTAGGCTCAAAGAGCAACGTGCCATTCTTACCCGTGCCACAGATGGGGTGTGTGACCTTGGGCACGTCACTTGATCTCTCTGACTCTTGATCGGGCATGTGTAAAACAACGTGTGCTAATAATTTACACTTCTCCCACCCTCGGGGCATGCGGTCTATGGAGTGGGTAGCCTCGCTAGGGACTCTTGTCTCACAATGCATGTACAGCACCTTGCACCAGGAGACCCTGAGCACACCTGGACTCGCTTATCCAAATGGGAAGCAGAAACCTTTATGGCAGGGCAGGACTGGGGGCCGCTGGGCCAGGGGCCACAGAGCAGAATCAGTCCGGGGGCCGTACAAGTGAGAAGCGAAACAAATCCAAAAAGCAAACCCCCCATTGACGTGGCCCCCGACTGAGAAGCAGAAAGACCCTCCCCCACATCTCCTCGCATGGCAGAGCCTGGGGGCCTGAGCTAGTAGATTTTGTGAGGGAAAAGCCTCCAGGCAGCGCCTTAGGGTGTGTCTAGACGACACGGCTCCGTCGACGGAGCCACGTAGATGAGTGTACTCAGCAAAGGGAAATGAAGCGGCGATTTAAATAATCGCCGCTTCATTGACATCAAAATGGCCGCCGCGCTGTGCCGATCAGCTGATTGTCGGCATAGCGCGGTAGTCTGGACGGGGATCAGCTGAACCCAGATCCCTTTGTCGTCAGATCCTTTATGCCTCGTGAAACGGAGCCATGGAGTCTAGACACACCCTTACTGTGCCAGCCAGGGCGAGGGGGACCAGCAGTGCGGGGACCCACTTCCTGCCCCACCAGGGCAGGCCTGTGGGTCGCATCCGGCTCTGGCTTGCCTGACTCCGGCCTGTGAGGCTCAGGGCCCCTCTCTCCGTACAGCGAGGAGCCGGCGCTAGTGCTCCAGCCCCACAGGGAGCACTGCAGAGGGGCTGGCGCACCAGCATGGGGAGCCTTGAGCCTTGGGGGGCCGGATCCAGGCAATCCAGGGGCCGGGTTTGGCCCTGGGGCCTTATGTTCCCACCCCTGTTTTAGGGGACCCACCCTGCAGCTGCCCTCGCTCTGAGCTTCCTTGGACTGGGTTAAAAACTTTCACTAGAAAACAAAAGACGCTCAGACCGCAAACACGTCCCAGCAACGGGCAACTCTGGTGGCGCCAAGCGTCCAATGGAATAGGCTGCATTTTTATCCCAGGCTCTCTGGATGTAATCATCAGAACGCCTCGCAGGGGATTAACTGCCAGTTTCCTCTTAATTATTATTGATATAACGAGATGAAGACAGTCAGCTTGGCGGGGGCGGGTGTGAGGGGGAGAAGGGGGCTATTTGTCAGGCAGGTTGTGCTGCTCCGCACTTGGCAGGGGCTTAGGCGCCCCGCTGAGGCGTATGACATGCAGAATCACAGGGGGAGTTTCCATGTGAGCACCGTCACCCTCGTGGGGGGGGGAATCAGCCACGCTAGAAGGCTGGGAGCGGAGTCAGATTCTGTGGCCTGCTGCAGCCAGAAGTCGATGAAGTTGTAGTTTCCACAGGAAGTGCTGTGTCCAGAGGCAAACTCTGGCCATGGGGCAGTGAGAGAGGGGTGACAGGCTGTACCCCGCATCTTCAGCCCCCTAGAATTTATCAGCGGACTCTCAGAACGAACGCAAGGAGTAAATCCACATTGCTGAGTCCATCCAGAGAGCTAGAGAGTCTTCTTCCCACCATGCCAACTGGCCACACGCTGGGTCTCCTGCGGCGCTGGAACTGGATTTGCCTGGGGCGGCCCCTTGCCAGAAATAGGGGGTGTGTGTGTTTAAAGCAGGGGTGGGGAACATAAGGCCCGTGGGCCGGATGCGGCTCCTGGCTTGCCTGGATCCGGCCCCTCAGGCTGGAGTACACAAATTCTACTAGTTGGAGCCCCCCTAGGTGCTGGTGTACGAGGGGAATATGAGGAGGGTCTCTCCTTCTCAGTCAAGGTTGGGGGTGGGTTTTTGTTGGCTTCTCACTGGTGTGTGCAGAGGCGGCCCATGAGCCTAGGCAGACCAGGCAGTCGCCTAGGGCGCCGCCGGCCCGGGCGCCCAATGATGATGTCACGACCATTGATGGCCGTACAGGCAGGGGTGCCGATCGCGCCTTCCGCCTGGGGTGCCAGCTGCCACAGCCGGCCTCAGGCCACTCCTGTGTGTGTGGCCCCCAACTGATTTTTCGGTGGGTCAGCAGCCCCCGACCCAGAAAAGGTTCCCCACCTCTCCTTTGAAGGACACCACACAATATTTAGGAACTTCTTTGGTGACTACATATGCCCCCTTAGAGAGTCCCCTTTAAGAGCAAGTTAGACAGGCATCTAGCAGGGATAATCTAGATCAGTGTTTCTCCACCAGTGGTACAAGTACCCTTAGGGGTACTTCAGAGACATCTGGGGGGAGCGTCACCACCACTGAAATTTAGAGAAAACTGAATTTTTGTTTTAAGTTTTACGGCGCTTTATTACTTTTGTACTTTTTACACCCAAAACTGTCATCACCCACGCGACTACGATTAAGTCGTTTAAACAAATGTGTTGCAGTGGTAGAAAAAAAAAATGGTGGGTCAGAAAACTGTAGGTACGGGGGGGTACTTATAATTTTTTTTGAAAAAGGGGTACTTTATAAAAAAAGGTGAAACTTTTTAAGGCAGAGGAACACCAAACAATGAATTTTTATGAGGAACACCAAGGATTTTTTGTTGAGGAAAAAAAAAAAAGAGTCCTGGGAAAAGCTATTGAGCCATTTTGAATTCCATTGCTCTCTGTGGCACACTTCCAGCTGCCTCATGGCACACGGTTTGAGAAACACTGATCTAGACGGTGCTTGTACTGCCCTGAGGGCAGGGGGCTGGACAGGACGACTCTCGAGGTCCCTTCCAGTTCTAAGGTTCTAGGATTCTGTGGAATGCAGCATTCACCGGACACTTCATTCACCGTGGCTGCCAGCTACCAAGGTGACACTGGCGTGTCAGCGCTAGAGGTCTGAGTGGCAGATCTTTGGGCCAAACACAGTGGCGGGCCTGCATGGGGATCACTGAGCCACTAGGATTCATTTGGTCCCGTCTTTTCCCTTTGGTTTCTCTCTCCAAGGGCCTGGCTGCTCTCACAGGTTTACAGTGACTCTCTCTCAGCCTCCCAGGGCCAGATCCTGAGCTGGCCTAAAGCAAGCCTGACTTGCAGGGCTGAGGACAGACTTTGCTGCCTCTGGAAGGGGTGGGGTGGGGGGCCAGTCTCCCCCAGCCAGCCAGCCAGCCCTTCAAGGCTGCCAGGCATGTGGCACCCAGGGCTCTGGTGGCGATGTAAAGAGCCTGGTTCTTGGGCCACGGCTTCTGCCGGTGAAGTGGCAGCTGGACGCTCTGGCCTCTTTTAAATTGCTGGGTCTTGGGGAAGCTGCCCTCGTTGCCCTGTGCTGTCGGCGACCCTATTGACTTACACCAGCTGGCACCAGGCCCTTTGGCTATGTCTACACTCGTGACTTCTTGCATCAGAAATATGCAAATGAGGCTAAGCGTGGCATATTGCGAAGCCTCATTTGCATACCTAATAAGCCGCCATTTTTGCAGAGGAGGCTCTTGCGCCAGAAGGAGCTGTCTACGCTGCTCCTTCTTGCGCAAGAAAAGCCCCTCTTGCGCAATGCCGTTATTCCTGAAAATAATTGGCGCAACGGCATTGCGCAAGAGGGGTTTTCTTGCGCAAGAAGGGGCAGTGTAGACAGCTCCTTCTGGTGCAAGAGCCTCCTCTGCAAAAACGGCGGCTCATTCGGTATGCAAATGAGGCTCAGCAATATTCCACGCTTAGCCTCATTTGCATGCTTCTGACGCAAGAAGCTGGGAGTGTAGACATAGCCTTTGACTCCAGGGGCTCTACTCTGATTTACATCCCCGAGGGATACGCCCTCTCTCCCCCTTGCTCCTTCCGAAGAACGGGGCTCTGGCATTTCCCCGGCGTGGTGATTCGCACGCCCTGCTTTCAGGCAAGCATAGAGGGCGCTAAAAGCATGCCATGCAGTTTGCACGTCCCCATCCCACTCCTCCCCTTTTCAGGCTCCAGGAATCAGGCAATGAAAAGTGCGCTTCCCGGAGCAATAAAACCCTTCGATAAAAGAAACTCGAAGGCAGAAGGAAAGAGCCGGGCTCCATCCCCGCTGGCTACGTCTACACTGGCCCCTTTTCCGGAAGGGGCATGTTAATTTCAGCGATCGCAATAGGGAAATCTGCGGGGGATATTTAAATCCCTCGCGGCATTTAAATAAAAATGTCCGCCGCTTTTTTCCGGCTTTTAGAAAAGCGCCCTTTTCCGGAGGATCTTATTCCAAGCCGTAAAAGAGCGTCTACACTGGCCCCGATCCTCCGGAAAAAGCGCCCTTTTCCGGAGGATCTTATTCCTACTTCGAAGTAGGAATAAGATCCTCCGGAAAAGGGCGCTTTTTCTGGAGGATCGGGGCCAGTGTAGACGCTCTTTTCCGGCTTTTCTAAAAGCCGGAATAAAGCGGCGGACATTTTTATTTAAATGCCGTGGGGGATATTTAAATCCCCCACGGATTTCCCTATTGCGATCGCTGAAATTAACATGCCCCTTCCGGAAAAGGGGCCAGTGTAGACGTAGCCATAGTGTTTCGCTCTTTTTTTTCCACCAGGACCATTGCCTTTCAGGTGGGAAGTGATTTTGATCAGAAATTATCCCCATCTGGCCTAATCCCCCTGCACTTTAAATTGCCCTTTCTGGGAATCTCCTTCTTCTGGGGCACAAAGTGGTTTCTGCACTTCCTGCGGGGCAGCTGGACCTGCCAGGGTTAGATATTGGCAGTGAGGCTTAAAGGGCCAAATTCTGTTCTCAGCAGGGAAGATCCGCCCGGCTGCAGAAAGCCTATGTCCCCCGGAAGCCTCCTGTGCTGCTGGCGGTTTACACCTGGCTGACGAGCCGTACAGAGGGGCCCTCGTGTTATTACTAAGTAGGTGCACTGCAGTAACGCCTGGGAGCTCCAATCACGGAGCAGGGTCTCGCGGCGCTGGGTGCTTGTCACTGGGCAGAACTCACCGCCGTGGCGCCTCCTGCTGGCGGCTCCGGGGAATTAGTTTGATCGGTAGCAAGGCATCCTCTTCGGAACACTGCCCGTGACAGTGGTCTCCTGCCCCCTTCAGCACCGAAGCACAGACTTTTGCCACTTCAGTGACTTTGTTAGCTGGCAGCAGTAGTAGGCTGTTAACCTCTGCTGAGTAGACCAGCCTCTGGCTAAGGGGCACATGGGGCCAGCATAATATAGACATATTGGAAGAGAAGGTATGTGATTTTCTCTCCAACTTTCCCATTAACGAGGGGCATCTGTGAACAGAATAGGTTCAGCTTAAACCTAAGAACATAAGAGCCATCATATAGGGTCAGACCAAAGGGCCATCTAGCCCAGTGTCCTGTCTGCCAACAGTTACCAGTGTTCGGTGCCCCAGAGGAAATGAACAGAACAGGGAATCATCAAGTGATCCCTCTCCTGTCACCCATTCCCAGCTTCTGACAAACAGAGGCTAGAGACCCCATCCCTGCCCATCCTGGCTAGTGCCTATTGATGGACCTATCCTCCATGAATGGAGGTAGCTCTTTTTTGAACCCTGTTAAAGCCCTAGTCTTCACCACATCCTTTGGCAAGGAGTTCCACAGGTTGACTGTGCCTTGCATGAAGAAATACTTCCTTTTGTTTGTTTGAAACCTGTGACCTATTCCATTTCATTTGGTGACCCCTAGTTCTTGTGCTATGGGAGCAAGTAAATCATTCTTCCTAATCTACTTTCTCTACTCTGGTCATGATTTTATAGAACTCTATCATATCCCCTCTTAGGCTATGTCTACACTGCACCTCTCTTGTGCAAAAGCCTTTGCAAATGAAGTGTGGATTAGCATATTGACACACTTCATTTGCATAATTAATTAGGGGCCATTTTTGCACAAGAGGCTGTTGCGCAAAAAGGAGTGGTGTAGTCAGTTCCTTTTTGCGCAAACAACCCCTCTTGCGCAAGAGCCATTCTTCCTCAGGAGTGCAGTATAGACGCCTTTGTCTCCTCTTTTCTAAGCTGAAAAGTCCCAATTTTGTTACCCTCTCCTCAAACCCCTAATCATCTTTGTTGCCCTTTTCTGAACTTTTTCCAGTGACAAGGTATGTCTTTCGAAATGAGGCAACCACATTTGCACGCGGTGTTCAAGGCGGAACCTGGTGTAAGTGGATGAAGCCGATCCATGAACCCTGGATCCAGCCCCAACAGTTGATGCCTGGATTGAAACTGTCCCTAAGGGACTGCCCAAGACAGCCAGAAGCGATTGTTTTCTGACCTCACTTCCTGTTCTCCCAACTCCTAGGGTTGTGTCCACTGTGCATCACTAGACAGCGCTGTCTTCAAGTCGTCATTGTCAAGTCCAAGTCGAGTCTCAAGTCACTACAGTTCAAGTCTCAAGTCGAGTCTCGAGTCCCTAAAGTCACTTTCGAGTCAAGTCCCAAGTCGAGTCTCAAGTCTTAATTTAAAAATGTCAAGTCACTTTTGTACAAGCCATCAGTATCGGCATTTTCGGACCAAGTTTTTTCGCCAAGTCGATTTAACAAAATTAGCGAGTCTCAAGTCGAGTCTCAAGTCACAAACAATGAACCCGAGTTGAGGCTCAAGTCCAGTCACCTAGGCGCCTTAAGTCGGACTCGAGTTCAAGTCGTGGGACTCGAGTCAACAACTCTGTCATTAGATCATCGCTTTTCTGGTAGGGGCACTTCCCAGGGAGAGAGCTAACTAGGCTCCAGCTTCTTGACCCTGCTAGAGGGGGATTAAAGGAGCTAGGGAAATACAGGCCTGAAAATGGATTTGAGACTCTCCCTGCTGTGTGCTGAAAAATGAACCAAGTTTGGAAGAGACACTCAATGTTTGGCCAGGGGTTGTTCCCTCAAGCTCTCCCTTTGTCTCAGAGAGTAAACGCCCGTGACATAAGGATGATAGTCCTGTCTATAAATCATATTTTGCCTAGGGTTAGGGGAGAAGAGAGTGATTACAAGAAATAGATCAGAAGTGGCAGGACTCATTACTATGAGGCAAATCAGACTTGGGGATCACAAGGGCAAATTTAATAGAAAATGTATCCAATCCACAGTGGTAACTGTAATTGCGGCGATTAATGAAGCCTATTTAGAATGTATTATGAATCTGGCACTTTAGATGCAGCCCTCAATTCATCTTCGGTGTCAGATGTCTGCTTGCATCAGATCCAGTGTCCGATGGAAGCTTCTTCCCCTGCCTCGGGGACAAGGGGCGAGCGGGGTCAAAAACCAAACTTGTTTAATCAATCAAATGCGAGCAGGCCGGCAATCCACTGTAAGTCCTGAGCATTGTGGGAATGTGAGGGGCTCCTTTGACGAGCGACAGGATCCAGGAAACATGGATGGAGCGGGAGGCTTGGAAGAAATCCCTTGTAACTTTAGATAGCCTGTTCTGCACCAGACAATTTGGGCCGTGCGGAGACTGTGCTTTTTCTCCCAGAGACTTGAAAGGGCTTCCCAAAAGCAGGTGAGGCATGATCATCCTTACTAAGGGTGGGGAAACTGAGGCAGAAAGCGAAGCAGTAACTCACCCAAGGCCCCAGATCCTGGTAAGGCACCCAAGAGGGCTGACTCCTACATCCTAGGCTGAGGGCCATGTTGCCTAGATTCAGTGTTGCACAGCTATAAGAATGGGGATTCTCTGTGATACACAACTCGAGTTATGAGAATTGCGTAGCTGGAGTCGACGTACCTTGCACTGATTTTTTGGGGCAGCCCTACTGCAGGAGGTCAATAGGAGAAACTCTCACATTAACTTCTCTTACTCCTCGTGACTGCAAGGCGTTCTGGGGTCGACAGGGGCAAACTCAGCATTTGATTTAGCGGGTCCTTACTAGACCCGCTACATCGAATGCCAGATGATCGATCTCTAGAGCAGTGATCTTCCCAGAAGTGAAGACAAGCCCTGAGGATAGGACAAGAAGCTATGGACTTAAATTGCAGCAAGGAAGGTTTAGGTTGGACGTTAGGAAAAACTTTCTAACTGTCGGGGTGGTTAAACACTGGAATAAATTGCTTAGGGGGGTTGTGGAATCTCCATCCCTGGAGATATTTAAGAGCAGGTTAGACAGACATCTATAAAGGATGGTCTAGATGGTGCTTGGTCTGGCTGGAAGTGCAAGGGTTTGAACTTGATGACTACTCGGTTCTCGTTTTCTAGGATTCTATGATCATCGGCCGATGAAGAACTCCATGCTGGAAGCTGGCACGCTCTCAGTCCAGAAGTCAGAGCCACAGACGACATCTGTACTACCCACCCGGGGAATCATCCCTGCTCATGTACAGCGTCATGCTACCTTGTATTTGTACTCGGCCCAGCTCTTCCGTGCCTCTTCTGCGGCTCCACGTGTGTTTATATTCCCACTAGCTTGCTGACAGCTGGCGCGTGTGTATGGATACACAAGCAGGGAATTACACCTCAGTTCGTAGTGTCGAGAGTAGCCATAGAAACGTGGAGACTAGAGAGAGGGGGGGAAAAGGCCTGCTTCTTACAGCCTCTTCCCTGCCAATGCAGGAATGAGCCTTCTCTTGTATCTTGTGAGCATTGCTGCTGGGTTTGAAACCAGTCTGGGTTTCCACCGATGTTACATTCCTATCGCTAGAGCTGTGGGAAGACAGGATGGGTCAGTTCATTAGCAATTCTGGAAAGGCTCCCTCCCCCGAAAATCTTTTGGGTTGAGCCAACCGTTTTGCTCTAATAAAATTGAACCATTAAAAAATGGTTAAAATCGGAGTGATTTTAATTTTTAGATTAAAGGAAACTTTGACATCTCTAGAGAGTCTTCTAACCAATCAAAATATTTCATTTTTGAATGCAAACTGAGAACATCTGGTCTTTGGTCGTCCCCTCCCCGCATGAACAATGCCGTGGCACTGACATTTGTTGAGTGTTTTGTGTCGTCAAAGCTGCATTTTTCACCCCTCCCCCCAAAAAAGTTTTGGCTGAAAAAGTTCACCCAACACTTCTCATCATTCTAAGCCCTGCGACGCTTCCTTCCCCTCAAATTACTGTCTGCACAGCCCTTCTCTAGCTCCATGTGAATGGGGATGAAAACATACATGCTGGAAAAGCAGGCTTCAGAGCAGGAGTGGGCAATCATTTTCGCAGGGGGGCCACTTCAGGAATTATGGTACATGGTCCTGGGTTGGCTCTGGACCCCTTGGAAGGGGCGGGGCTTTAGGTGAAAGGGGTGGAGTCAGGGGCTAGAGAGAGAGATTGTTTAAGTTCCTTTCTGTCCTGGTCCGTGCGACATGAAGATTGACGGGGAAGGGCAGAGCACTGAGCTGGTGGGGGATGCACGGGGAGCTGGAGTATGGATTGCCCTTGGCAGGTTCAGATGTGAAAGTAAATTCATTAGTGGTGGATCAAGTCAACAGCTGAACATTCAGGAAAAGTCGGACCCTTTCCAAGCAAACAAACGGGGATGGAGAAGATCTGAGATGGAAACAGGGTGCGCTGATGGGTCAGGAGGTGACATGATGGTCATCGGAGCAGGCCCAGAAAGCTGAGGCTCAGGGGCTGTATCCTAGCTTGCTGACGAGAGATGGCTGGCAGCCGTAAAGCCAGGCTCCATACATGCTGAGTCTAGGGGGAGATGGTCTTGTGTTTTAGGGACCAGAGTGGGAAATTCAGGCTGTTTCTTGCCCTACATCAGACTCGCTATGTGATCTCGAGCAAGTTGCTTAGTTTCTCGGTACCACAGCCACCAGGGCCATCCTGAGGGGGGCGCAGAACCTGGGACAACCTCCCCCAGTGCCCTAGGCCTGGGGCAACCCCCCCCACTACCGGGCCCTTCCCCTCCCCTGCTCCATCCCTCCCCCCAGATCTGCTCTGCCCGGCCCCCTTACCACCTCTGAGCAATGTGGCCTGGGGTATTAAGGGGGTTTGGCGAGGTGGCAGCAGGGCTCCCCTTCCCCTCCCCCATTCAGAGGCTTGCTCTCCCTCACTGCACTGCTCTCCTGGCCTGCTGGAGCCCGCTTCTCCGTGGGTGGCAGGAACCCGAGCACACAGGGGTGGAGCACCTCGCTTCCTGCCGCCACTGAGAAGCTAGGCACAGCAGGCCGGGAGGGTGGAGCAGGCTCCCGTCACCCACGTGAGGAGTGTGGGGGAAGCAACCCTTACAGGGTCTGGGGTGGCCGCCCCAACGCATCCGATGGCTGGGCAGCTCTGGCCTCTGCCCTGTAACGGCATCCTCTCCCATTTCCACTTACGGGCTCCGTCACAGGAGCGTGAGCACTAACCCTGCAGACAGTGCTTCGATCCTACCAAATGCTGCAAGTATTACTGGCCGACAACGTTTCCCTTCTCCAATCAGGAAAGGGAAAGAACACCATGTGACCGAGATGGCTGCTCAGACCCCCGCTGGGTCCTACCACGTCTGGTGCTCAGCCCCTCTTAGTGGCGCTGAGTTTTTCCAGCTCCTGGTGGCGAGAGTCTTGCTCCGTGAAGGGCGGTTGAGGGATTTAGGTCTTAAAAGTCGGAGTCTGTATCCCTGTACAAGCAAGGGAGAATCATGCCCCTTTCCCCCAACCTCTGCCCTGCCCAATCTCACTGGACTATTTCTAACTACCATGGTTTCTCAGCTAATAGGGTCACAAAAGAGAAGGCTTGTGAAGCTGAGAGAGGGTACGTCTACACTACAGCGCTAGTTCGAACTAACTTAGTTCGAATTAGTTAATTCGAACTAAGCTAGTTCGAACTAACGCATCTAGAACTAAAAACTAGTTCGAACTAGCGTTTTGCTAGTTCGAACTAGTAAGTCCACATTGAGTGGACTCTGAACAGGGCTTAAGGATGGCCGGAAGCAGTGCCGGCAGGGCATAAAAGGAGGACTTAGAGCATGGAGATGCTGTCTCAGGCTAGCCGAGGGCTGCGCTTAAAGGGTCCCGACCCCCACCCCGGACACACAGTTCTAAGGGGTGCCCCGCTTGCAAAGAAGTTCTGGCTTGGAGTGCCCTGAGTGCCCACACTGGGCACATCACACCACTCGGCCATCAGCCCGGCTGCACTTGCCGCAGGCTGCCATCTGGGGAGAGGGAGTAATTGGGGGGCTGCAGGAGAGCTTCCACCCCCAGAAGCCCGCAGAGCCAGCCCAGTCCTCCCCATCGGGGGCTCGTACCCCATTCCTCCCTCACCTCCTTCCACTCGCCCTTCCCTAGCCCCCCTTCTTCTTGATGTACAAAATAAAGATAACGTTTCTTCCAACATTGACTCTGTCTTTATTGAAAAAAACTGGGGGAGACTGGGAAAAGGAGGTGGGAGAGGGGAAGAGAAAGGCTGGGAGAGGGGAGGGCAACTAACATGATCAGGGGTTGGGAACAGGTCCCAGATGAAGAGAGGCTACAGAGACTGGGACTGTTCAGCTTAGAAAAGAGGAGACGGAGGGGGGACAGGATAGAGGTCTGTAAAAGCAGGGGTTGGGTGGAGAGGGTGCATTCAGAAAAGTTCTTCCTGAGATCCCATAAAGAAGGACTAGAGGACACCAAAGGAAAGGAATGGGTAGCAGGCTTGAAACTAGTAAGAGAAAGTTGTTCTTCTTGCCAAAGCAAATAGTTAACCTGTGGAACTCCTTGCTGCAGGAGGCTGTGAAGGCTACAACTAGAACAGAGTTTAAAGGGAAGTGAGATCAAGTCATGGAGGTTGGGTCCATGGAGTCCTATTAGCCAGAGGGTAGGAGTGGTGTCCCTGCCCAAAGTTTGTGGAAGGCTGGAGAGGGATGGCACGAGACAAATGGCTTGGTCATTGTCTTCGGTCCATCCCCTCCAGGGTCCCTAGGGTTGGCCGCTGTGGGCAGACAGGCTACTGGGCTAGATGGACCTTTGGTCTGACCCAGGACGGCCATTGTAAGCTCAGGGCTCAGTGTCGGGGGTCTCAGTGGACCCCCTTGATTTTCATGCACACCTGGTCCTGGGTGGCCAGGCTGGCAGCTCTCCTGCCCTAGACGGCCACTTTCCTGTGCCTAGTGCGGAGATCGTGGACAAGGTCCACGATGTCCGCACTAGCCCAGGAAGGTGCCCGCCTCTTGCGGTCCAGGGCAAGCTCCCGGGAGCCGCCAGCCTGGTCCCGGCAAGAGGGGGTGGGCTGGGGGGCATCGGGTGGGTGGCTCTGTGCCGTGCCAGGTGCAGGGTCTGCTAGCTGGGTGCTGGCAGGCTTGCACCTGGCACGGGCACCGTAGCCAGCCCGTGCCCCTTTAAGGGGTCCGGGGCCGGGAGGGGGGCATAGAGTTTCCCTGGTGTTGGCCAGAGTGGCCACCAGGGAAACCTGGGGAGGGCTAGCCTCCCACTAGTTCGAACTAAAGGGCTACACAGCCCTTAGTTCGAACTAGCTAGTTCGAACTAGGCGTTAGTCCTCGTAAAATGAGGTTTACCTAGTTCGAACTAAGCGCTCCGCTAGTTCGATTCAAATTCGAACTAGCGGAGCGCTAGTGTAGCACCTATTAAAGTTAGTTCGAACTAACGTCCGTTAGTTCGAACTAACTTTGTAGTGTAGACATACCCAGATTTAGGGTAATTACTGAGGTCCTCGTCGTTCCTGGCCAGAGTCCAGCTTCTTGGTTTCCCCCTCCCCATATGGGCAATATTTTGGGACTGAAGGAACAATTGTAATTCCTTTCCTTTAGTAACAAAGGCTGCTGTGGGAAACCCCCCTATGATAGATTCCAGATTTTATCCGTGCTGACGCAGAGCATGACTTGGGCTGCATTAAAAGTGGCAGTTCGTTAAACAAGGAGGCCCACCATGACAGGCCCCTGGGGACGAATGGACATAGGGCGCGTTCTTTTTAAAGCTGGAAATTAAGCACGCAGGTGGGTTTGTTCTACTCGGTGCTCCTGAGTGACACGCAGGAGGCATGCCCTGGCATCCCGGCTGTCTCCCGCCCTCGGCCCACCTGGGGATCACTGCATCTCACAAGCTAAATAGGAAAGGCCTGGTCAGAGCTTGCTTGGGTGTGGGGGAATACTGAGGAGCACTAGGGATCTGTTAGAAGCCCTGATGTACACTCTGGCTATGTCTAGACAACATTATTCTGTCGAAAGAGGAATGTCAATTAGACAAATCGAAAGTGCAAATGAAGCGCGGATTTAAATATCCCATGCTTCATTTGCATATTCGCATCCGATCGCTGTTTTGAAAAAGGGTTTTTCGAAAGTGAAACCGCAGTCTAGACACGGTTCTTTTGAAAAAAACTCCCCTTTTTCGAAAGAGCCTGTACTCCTGAAAAAATGAGGAGTACGGATTCTTTCGAAAAAGGGTTTCCCCCCCCAACGGAACCGTGTCTAGACTGCAGTTTCACTTTCAAAAACCCCTTTTTCGAAACAGCGATCGGACACCAATATGGAAATGAAGCACCGGATATTTAAATCCGTGCTTCATTTGCACTTTTGATCGGGCTCATTTACATTCCTCTTTTGACAGAGGAATGTTGTCTAGACAAGTCCTCTGTGGGCAGCACACCCCTACATGAGCCGACACCCCATCACGGTTCTGGGGGCAGACTCAAGGTGCCAGCGTCTGTAGGAGCTGTAAAAAGACTTAAGAGGAGTTATGCCACTTTCTGCCAGTTAAAGGCTTTGCCCTGCAGTTTTTCATCCACCTAGAAGGAAGCTCTCCTCGCACCCTGCCTCTCCAACACCTGCCCCATGGTGGGGCTTTGGGTTCCAAGTCACTACAGCTACATCCATTCACACCAGCTGGGAATGTGAACTGTTACATGGATCCTTACACAGCCTGTGGCCTCTCACATGTGGGGGCGAGAGCCTTGGAGATCCAGGCCAAAGACACGCAGCCTCCCTAAAAATCCCTCCAGATCAGATATTCTTTCACTTCCAGTGCTAAAGCACTGAGCACGGCAGGTGAGCGGCTGTGAAATATCCATCAAGTTCCACACCAGAACTGGCTGCCTTTCAGCAATGAAGAAAGCAATTACCCTACCCCCCGCCCCTTCTCTTGTGACTCACTAACAAGCAGAATAATCGTGATTTACCACCACTCTGCACAGGCGGAAATGACTATGTGAGGTGCAGATATAACCACCACCAAGGCAGATTTGAATCTGGGACCTCAGGAGCTGACTCTAGGAGCCTCTATCCTCTGGGCTAAAAGCCAGCTGGCTCCCAGCCCTTGCTGTAGAGGTCTCTTGATCTTAACTGTTGCTGTGGTCTAGGTGCCACTTGCAGTACTCAGTAACCACACAAGGGCTGTGTCTAGACTGGCCAGTTTTTCCAGAAAATCAGCCGCTTTTCCGGAAAAACTTGCCAGCTGTCTACACTGGCCGCTTGAATTTCCGCAAGAACACTGACGATCTCATGCAAAAAATCAGTGCTTCTTGCGGAAATACTATGCTGCTCCCATTCGGGCAAAAGTCCTTTTGAGCAAAAGCTTTTGAGCAAAAGGGCCAGTGTAGACAGCTCAGATTTGTTTAGCGCAAAAAAGCCCCGATTGAGAAAATGGCGATCGGGGCTTTTTTGCGCAACAGCGCGTCTAGATTGGCACGGATGCTTTTCCGTAAAAAGTGCTTTTGCAGAAAAGCGTCCGTGCCAATCTAGACTCTCTTTTCCACAAATGCTTTTAACGTTAAAAGCATTTGCGGAAAATCATGCCGGTCTAGATGTGGCCTACGTGTGTGGGTTACAGAGAGACAACGTGAAATCAGGTCTTCCAATAAGACTAGCCCTGTCTATCCACAGGCACAGTTATCCACCCGGGGAATGGCCGAAACAGTGGACCAAACAGTTCTAAGAACCCGATTCCCTTGTCTCACAGAAGAGTCAAGAGTTCATGTGTATTGTCCTTTGCAAGTCTACGTGCGGGAAATCATTTATTTATGTCCACCTGCCAGTTCAGAAGCAATACCATCTGACTTAGGGGATCAAGCATGTACCATGGAGAAAGCAGGTTGGCAAAAAATGAAGGGGAGGACATTGCAAAAATGTCCGCCTTGCTTTTCTAGCCTTGTGAAAGTCAATAGTTCAATAACATTTTTAGCTGAGATTTCGAACGTCAGAGACACCTGGACCACCTGTTATCATGAGTAATTGGGGAGGGGAAAATCAAAGAGAACATGTGATGGGTATCTCCATAGGCTGAAATTTGTTGATTCAAAGTCTCTGGTTACCGTAATACCCATGTCACAAGACTCAGCATCCTGGAGCACCCCTTTGTGGTACAGAGTGGAACTGCAACACTCCTGCCTCAGTTTACCCACAATGACCACTCTCCAGCCCCACCCCCTCCTGCTGTAGAGGTACTTTGACTCTTCAGCCAAGCTACTTTAGAAAGTTCTACTCTTTCTGAGGCAACAGAGTCCTATAGGGAAAGTCCAATCAGAAGCACAACACCAAAGAGCCCGTCAGGTCAGCAGAGCTCAACTTTTAGTCCCCATCTTTATGGGCAGGCCTCTAGAAGCAACTGCACGTCTCCCTACCGGCTCCTAGGTTCCAGACACCTGGGCCAGGTTGACCCTCCTCCGTCAGCTGCTAGCTCACATTTCTCCTCTGTTGGCCCATCTGCTTTCTTTTAAGTCCCACATCCTGCATAGGTCTTGCAAGGTGGGACGAATCCCCAATGTTTCACGGCCTTTAAAAACACAGACCTTATTGGGCTGGTACCTTTAATTGCTTGCATCTCTGTTGGGAACATTCCTTCTATCTCTATAAAGTCCCTACTGCTTCACTCAAAGCTTCTCGTCTCTCTGCTGGGTATTTTGCACCTGCACCCCTTAGAGCAGTGGTCACCAATCAGTAGACTGGGATCTACTGGTAGATCCTGGAGCCTCTGACAGATCCTGATTGGTTCGGCCAGAAGGCTATCAAGTGCCTGCACTTCAGCTGCCCTTCCCCCCACTGCCCTGCTGCTCCTGCCCTCTGCCTTGAAGCTGCCCTCCAGGGAGTCTCCTGCTTGCTGTGTGGGAGGCAGAGGAAGGGGGAGCTGATCTAAGGGTGGCTCCCTTCCCTCTGCCTCTGTACCCCATCTCCACAGAGGGAGCAGGGTGGAGCCTCAGAGAAGGGGTGGGGCGGGGCCTCGGAGAAGGGGCAGGGAAGGAGGCGGGGCAAGGGTGTTTGGGTTTGAGGTAGATCTGGGTTGACCTACATTCAAAAAGTGAACATGTGCCTAACAAAGTTGGAGACCTTGTTCGGCATTAGAGCCGTCTCTGAGTTGTTGTTTCCTTGGCATGCTCCAGTCGCCTTGGGAGATGGGTCCGACTTCACTGATTGAAACCCTGCCAGGGCTGGTCCCACGCTCGTGGGCATGACAAGGGTTGTCTCTTCTCGTCACCATTCCGTGTGTTCAAAGAGCAGGCGAGGGGACAGAAGGGGTTTTGTTTTCAAGTGACCTTTTGGAAAGGACACGGGTTTTACATCTTCAGGGCCTTGTCCAATGCCAGTCAGAGCCCAGTCATCTTCGATGGGGCTTGGATACCACTCCAACATCAGCCGATGAAAAGAACATGCCCTGTTGGCGCTGCAAAGGAAGCAGAGCCAGTGAATCCTGGCCCTCCCAGAAGGAACCTTTTTTCTGCCTGTGGGATATTTGCAAGCAGATCACAATTTACGCAAGGACACACATACAGGATCAGACCCATCGTCCGTTTAGCCCAGGATCTTGTCTCCCCTGGCTTGGTCAAGGAGCTTCAAGGGAAGTGTAGACAACAGGGCAATTTTGGAGAAATCCACCCATCTTCCTCCTGCTTCAGAGGTGTAGGGTCACCCCCAGAATGGAGTTGCATTCCTGGCCATCTTGGCTAATAGCCATTGATGGACCTACCCTTCATGAACTTATCGAATCCTTTTTTTAACACCCGGTTATACTTTGGACCAGGCCTGCACAACATACGGCCCAAGGGCCGCATGCAGCCTGCAGGGGCTCACTGTGCGGTTCGTGATGACTACGGGCGGCGCAGCCCCATCCGATCCGCCAGCGGGGTGGAGGAGCAGAGCGCCGCTGGGGAAGGAAAAGTGCGGCAATTCTTGCTGTTGGGCTGCCTGCAGGCAGCTCCGGCACGAGGAGGTGGGGCGTGAGCCAGAGAGCAGGACGCCGGCAGACGCCAGGATGCTGGCATGACGTGGCATCGTGACATCACTGCCGGCAACTGCTGGATTGAAAAAGGCTCCAGCAGCCCCGCAAACTGGAAGGCAGAAGCCAGGTAGAGGAGGGGAAGGGGCTCGTGTTGAGGGGAGGGGGACAGGTCAGGAGAAAGGGGAAGGCACCAAAGGGCAGGGTGCAGGAGAGACAAATGCCAGGGGGCCAAGTGGAGACACGTGTGGTTTTTTATTTTTTTTGCTTGACAAAAATTTTTAGCCCGTGTGTTGGGTACTTTTTGGGAGCGCATCCCTACTTGCGACCCGCAGCTGTTTCTTTGGAGTAATATGGCCCTCGCTGCTTTCCGAGTTGTGCAGGCCTGCTTTGGACCATCACCACCTCCCCTGAGGAGGACTTCAATTACGTGCTGAAATACTTCCTCGCTTGCATTGAATCTGCTGTCTATTACTTGCATCAGAAGGCCCCTTGTTTTCGTACCCTGAGGATCAATACGACATCCCCGTTCACTTTTCCCACCTTTCATGCTTTTCTAGATCGCTGTCGTATCCCCATAATCTCTTCTTTAAGATGAACCGCTCTCATCGCTTTGGTCTCTCCTGAGGCAGAAGCCATTTCAGACTCTTGAACAGCTCTGAAGCCCTTCTCTGAATCTTCTCCATTTCCACTGGAGCCTCTGAGACGGGGCAACCAGAACTGGACGCAGTATTCAGAGTGTGGGTGCACCAGGGAGTTATCCATTATTTGAAATGACTATTCACCGATGTTAAGACCATGCCCACTGATGGGGGCAGGAGAACAAAGGGAGCAAGCACCCCGGTGATTCAAAAGGGTGCAGGGCTCTGTGGAAGCAGCTGGAGGCCTGCATCCTTTAAATTGCTGCTGGAGCGCAAGGCGGCATGCCCTGGCAGCACCAACGGCTGGCCGGGGAGGGGTAGAAGGTGCCACGGCACCGCCCATGTGATGATGAGGACCGGCTGTTCTGACCCGCCCCTTTCTCCTGAGGCCCCGCCCCTTCAGGGAGCGAGAGCCACCCCACACACACACCTCGCCCACGGGCCTGGGGACTCTCTCAGTTTCCTGATTAAGATGCCTGACTAGTCACTGTTTTCTCTGCATGCCAGTCACCCATGTGCAGAGGGAAAGCACAAAGTTCTTTGCACCACACAATCCACGCTGAAGATTTCAAAATACAGCTGGGACTGGACGCAAGAGCTGCATACACCTTGTCCCTTTAAAACAGGGACTTTTGCCCTCTTAGAACTTGGTAGGTCTGTTTGGCAGAACAGGCCTCATGAATACCCAGTGGAGGAAACAAAGAGGCATATATTTTCTACTATTCATATTCCCGCCCCCCCCAAAAAACCACATATTTTTTTCTTTTCCTCAATTTTTTCACAAAATAATTCAGAATTTTCTTATTTTTTTCCCCACCAGACACACCAAGAATGAAAATATTTTCATTTATGGTTTCTAGTCCTCTCTTCCCTCCTCCCTTCATTCTCACTTCCCCCATCTCTCCCTTTTTCCATTGTAAGAGAGGGAAAAGAAGGAAGTTACCTTCCCGCCCCCAAAAAATTGGGGGTCCATTTTCATTCACTGAAGCAGAAAATGAGGGGAAAACCCCTGAAATCTTTCAATAAAAATATTTTTGGGAAATGGACATTTCTCATTAAAAACAATTATGAACACAACAACATTTCAACTAGGTTCAGTTCTGTGTCGGAATAAGCCCTGGAAGTTTAACCTACATCCTATAATGGAGAGAACCTCAGACGGGGAGCTGCCAGAGAGAAGAAATGTGCATTTTACAGGGACTATTAAAACAGACATTGTTCTTTGTATTACAGAAGCACCTGGAGGTGCCCAATTGTGCTAGAGGCTGTACATACACAGAGCTTAAAGATTCCTTGGCCTGCCTCATGCAAACCAAGCAAGATATCATGTTGTACCCATTTTACAGATGGGAACTGAGACCATAACTCAGACAATGTTGCACTGTCTGTGCTTCCATTCCCCACCCGTAACAAGGGGATAAGGACATTGCCTGGCCTCACCGGGAATTGCCAAGAGAACTAGAAATGCTTAATTACAATGATAATGGGGAACCATATAAGCCCCTTTCGATAGCTCTCTCATAGCTACAGTATTTTCATCTTTTATCCAGCTGTCCTGCCTGTATCCTTTTAAAGTGCCTTGTTTGGCTTTCACTGGGAAAAGAGGTTAAAGAGAAAAAGGGTGGCGATTGGGGGATAATTATGTTCCAGAAAATTAAAGAAAAGAAAAACGATGTAAAGAAATTAGTTCTCGTACAAAAGGGTGTTTTATAATGGACCTTTAAAGCATTCCATCAAGCAAAACTAACATTCATTTGAAATGTTAAAAGAGGAACCTTCAATCAAAGAACTTCATTTTACACTGTAATGAATTCAATTGACCTTTGTGCTGCAAGGAAGCCGCACTGGGGGTGGGGGAGGGAAGATGCCTTGTTTGAAACACCATTTTATCATTATGGGCATCTGCCTGCTGGCTGTTGACTAATTCCTTGGGGGTAATTGTGTTAGGCTTTCAGATCAGTGCAGAGAGACATGCATGCCCCTGCCGTACTCTCAAATCACTAGTAATGGGTTCTGTAGGGCAGAGGGATTAGCTGAGGGAAAAGAGGGTTCTGTGGGGCAGGAAATAGGGGAATCCTTAGCCTCCTAATGAAAGAAATGCTGCTATTGAACCTAGCAATTGGCGAAAGCGTTCTGATAAATCAAATCCCTCCCTCAACGGTTACAAAACTTGAACCAGAAACTTCCCTGAGGTCTGAAAAATTGTCTCGTTTTCTTTGTCCCCATTATCCGAGCGGAGAGGAGCTGTTCTCTTGAGGTGCCCAGCTCAATTTCACAGTCCCAGAAGGTTCAAAAAAGCATCTAAACCTCATGGTGCCATTTCCAAACCACCTCTGAATTCCAAACTTTTTGGTGTTTGCCCATATACAACACACGGGGGGGGGGGGGGGGTCGGTCCTTGACTGGGCACCTAGAAACCCCTGCACACAGCTGGGTGCTGTGCAAACAGATAGCAATAGACAGTCAGTCCTGGACACAGATTCACAGCAATGCAGATGTGGCAGGGATCTCAGGAGCACATCTAGTGCACCCCCCTTCCATGCTGAACTTTACTGCCAGAAGAGTAAAAAGCTTACAGTCTACACAGCCAGGACAGTCAAAGCCTGGAAGAATGGAATCACTGTCTTCCCATTGTTCAGAAAGAGAGCCAAAGTACATAGAGATGAAGTAAGCTGCCCAAGCTCACAGAGAAAGTCAGTGGCAGAGTCAATAACTGAGTACAGAGTTCCAGTTTAGGCTCTTAACCACAAGACCATGCCTTGGTGCTTTGGGGCATGTCTCTATTGCAGTGTAAGCCCAGGGTTCAAACTGAGATTCCAACCTACCCCTTTCTTCTGTCTAACTCAGGTTTCTGGACCTCCTGGGGGGTTGGGTCTGCACGTGGGGCAAGTCAGGGTTCTACCCCTATTGCTCTGCAGCGTAGAGGCAGCCCCACAGGAATCATAGTTTGGGAATCTGCCCAAAGTATCCCCCAGCCCAACTTTGTATGTCCTCTAAACAATTGCATTGGGAGGCATGACAAGGTCCAGCCCCAGAGCTGCTGCAGAGTGGGGAAAAAGCAGCCCGGAAGGCTGAAAAGACCTGTTAATTAGAGGTGGAGGCTGCAGGACAATTAGGAACAGCTGGCAGGGAGCTGGCCCAGGCAGATTAGGGCCAGCTGATTCCACTTCTGGCCTGTTGGAGGCCTTTAAAAGCCTCCTCAATTAGCAGGGGGAGCACAAGCAGGTTAGGGTTCAGAAGGAGATATAATGCTACAAACAAAGAGCTAGAGCAGTCATATTTCAGAAGGACACTAGGCATTTGGGGATATGGGTGGTTGGATTTGGGCCTACATAGATGCTGGGACCCAGGGGCCAACAACTTCTGCCCTGGGGTTCCAAACCAGGGTAGATGCTGCGGCTCTAGGTTAACAAGCCCAGGATCTGCTCGCTGAACTGCCACCGATCCTGGGCTCACGTTGCAGCGGGCTATACCCTCGCTGGGGTCCCGGCCTTGGCTTCTACGTTGCAGTTTAGAACCCTGCAGCCTGAGCCCTGTAAGCCTGGGCAGTGGGTGAACCGAGGGCAAGCCCCCAGCCCTGCCTCTTCTGCTGGAGGTCACCTCCTCTGCTACTCAGAACCCCTGTGGGAGCCACGTGCCCCCTCATGGAAGGGACAGGCTGCCCCTGCCTCCTTGGGTGGGTAGCTCCAGCCTTCCCCAGCTGGAGGAAGGGGGAGAGGGAGGATGGGCAGCATGAGGCCCCAGCCTGCCCTGGCTCTGGTAGAGGGAGAGCCAATAGTGTGTGGGCCCAGCCTCCTAGCTGTCCCTGGAGCTTGGGGAAGTCAGGCCCTGGCTTTACAGGGCACATGGTGGGTGCCCTAGCCCCAGAGAGCAGGTAGTGCCTGGCCCCAGCCTTCCCCAGAGCCTGACCCCAAGTTTCAGTGGGGCTGAAGCACAGACAGTCATGGGGGAAGCAGGCTGGCAGTTTGGGAAGGATTGCCTTCCCTAGCCTCTTCCTCCTGCCCCCCACGAGCCTGGGCCAGCGGCGTGTCTGTCCCTGCCAGGCAGACGTAGCCGTGGAATCCCGGCGCAAGGCTCCTCCAGCCCCGGCATGCCCCTAAATCCGTACGTGCTGATGTCATCGCCTCACTTCATGGACTACAGCTAGTTCACCAGCTTTAAACCAGCCACTCCGGGGCTGGGGTCTCTCTGCCCCTCCCGCTGTAGCCAGTGCAGGCTGTATGGGGCGTCCTGCCCAGAGCACGGCAGAACTTTCAATAAACATCAGTGAAGCGTCGTTGAATCTGATCTTGTCTCACCTGTTTAGTGTGCTCGGTGCTTTGGGCCAGGGGCCATGTCTGACTGGGGCCTTTATCTCAGCTGCAGCCTCTTGGTCTAGTGTCACTAATAGCAACAGCAGCTGCACAACCTGCCCCCACCAAGCACAGGGTCTCTGCCCAGTACTAGGGAAACCGATGGCACAAGGAGATGGGGAATGCGTAAGGAGTTTTTCACCTCTAGATCACTGGTTCCCATAAGGTCAGTAGCAATCTTCTAGGGGCAGGGCACCTTTTTTGAGTGGGGGGGCACTGACCCACAGAAAAATCAGTCGGGGGCCACACACAAATGAGAAGCAAAACAAACAACCCCCTTCCCCACAAATCCACACTGATGTAGCCCCTGAGAAGCAGAAAAACACTCCCCACATTCCCCTTATACACCAGAACCTAGTGGGGTCCAGGCAGGGGGCGGGGGGGGGGAGCCTGGAGCACCAGTGTGGGCTTCCCAAGGCTGAGCCTCAGGGGCCAGATCCAGGTAAGCCGTGGGCCTCATCCCACCCCCAAGCCTTAGGTTCCCTACGTCTGTGCTAGGGAGAGATTTTTAAAGCCTAGGGAGGTACCTTTACAAATCAGGCCTGTGTAAAATGAAGTCCTAAGTGGCAAGTGTCCACAAGGAGGAATCACATTGGTCCTCCAGCAAATTGAAGCCATTCTCCCCTCCCTGCAGGGTGGTATATAACTACATGCCACAGCGTTCCCAGGCCCTGCTGCTGTGCAGCACGTGCGTATGATGTTTCCATCCCTGGAACACCCCGCGGGGCGCTAGGCAAGAAGGGAACGTGATGTTCGGAGACATCTCAAGAACTTTCTGCCTTCCCCAGCACGTGGCAATCCTGCAGATTCACTCTTGGGAGGGGAACGAGCCCGCCACACGCTGCTCTGCTCCCAAAGCAATTATCCTCTGCGAGTGCCAGCTGGGAATCTCCCTCCGCTGTCGCAGCTGGCTCTTGCCTCCCGGCTCCCCGCCTCGCAAACGGAAGGGGATTTGAGATGGAATCGCAGGCTCAGGTCCGCCGTCCCTGAGTGTCTAAGCAGGGTCGCAGGCATGAACAGAGAAAAGGAACTGGAGCCAGAGGGATAATTGCTCGTAAGCCCGTGGCCACGGTGTTCCTGCTGGGAAAAGGGGGTCAGCAGGGAGGAAGGGCAAGGAAAGAAAGGCAGGCAGGAGAAGGGGGTTTAGCAGATCTGAGAATGTGGGACATCTGAGCAGAGCTCCCCCCTCCCACCTATTAACCTGGCAGTGTGGAGTTACAGGATCATACATAGCACTTTCCTCCGGAGGCCTTCAATGCATGGTGCAA
The DNA here is from genome assembly GCF_049634645.1 of Pelodiscus sinensis. Lineage (NCBI taxonomy): Eukaryota > Metazoa > Chordata > Testudines > Trionychidae > Pelodiscus > Pelodiscus sinensis. Next base: position 6,372,493 of record NC_134735.1, on the reverse strand, counting down.
AGGTCCCTTATCCTCCCTTTAGAGCTGGGGGAGCCAAGGCACATACAGGTGAGGAGGTTAGCACTTCAGTGTCTATCGCTAGTCTCTGAAATCTGCGTGTCGAGACTAAAAAGAAGGGTTGTAATTTATAGAGGGGCCGAGTGACTTCAGTGACCTAGAAAATGCCAATCTATTATATCGGACCCAAATCAATGCCTTGGAGGTGAATTCCTGATTACCCTCCCCCCATTCTTGCCCTCCCACCTGGAGTTTGGGAGAGTTCCGATCTGGATTGCAGCTCTGTTATTGGCCAAGGCGAAGCTCCAGATCTGGAATACACCAAACTCTGGGGAAGTTTGGATTCAGAGCCCAATATCTGCCCCGCTGAGACCCTGGGTGTTTCAGCCAAATCCAGAGAGGCCCTTTCAGCTAAGGACCCCAGTGGCAAAAGCAGCATCAAGGGCAGAAACTACAATGTTGTAAGTGCCCCAGGGGCACAAACAGCCCTGGCCCCGGGGAGGATTCCTGTGTGTGACATTGTACCCAGGATAGAGATTATCTTGGCTGACACCAGCACCTGAACCAGAGATTGCTGGAAGTAAAGGCATGAGCTGCTACAGTTCAGCGATCTCTTGTTGGGAGCTTCACAGACTCCCATCCTCTCTGGATGTCTTAGCAGAAGGTCACCTTGGGCTTGTAAGAACATTGGCTGGTGAATTTGCCAAGCCAAGTCATTGTCCGCCAGCCCGGGGCTGTAAAGGTATGAGGCAAACGACAGCTAGAGAATGCAGAACTCCACATGGCCTTTTTGCTTCGTGATTCCCCACCAGGCGCCTCATGGCAAAGCTGTAGGTGCTGCAGGCTCCCCGTCGTGTGCCTTGTCTGCCCTCCAGCACCACAGAAGTCATCTGGCTTCCTCAATAGAGCACCCCACTGCACAGCTGTATCCTCTGACAGAGTGGACTCGGCCCTTATTGGAGGCTTGCGGCGTTGATACATCCCACCCCAGGGAAAAGAGCAGAGGAGAAGTCCTCCAAGCATGCTAGAGTGGCTGCTTCTGCTGGAGCCAATCAGGGCCCAGCAAGCCAGTATAAAGAAGCTGCTGGAGCAGAGCCCTTGCAAATCCCTCTTCGGGGCTCAAGCCAGGCAGACCCAGGGACTGACTGGTTGGGAAGGCAGCAGTACCTCGGACAGCTCAGTGTGTAGGGTGGTTGCAGACCTGGCTGAAGCCCAGATCTGGCTGCTGAAGACTGGGGGTGGTGGGCTAGGGAGCATTGCAGGACCCTGGACAGGGCACTGAGAGGCCTTTGAGATGAATCCCTAAGAGAGGGCAAGGACCGAGCGGATGTTTGATGAAGTGGCCCAGGGAGTGAGGAGCAGTGGACAATAAGGAGTGGCACTTATTGGGCAACTGCTATTTACAGGGTCCCTAGGCTGGGACCCAGAGGAGTGAGTGGGTGTGTGGGCCTGGCCCCTCCTCTAATCCTTCAATAGCTACTCAAAGGGTCAGAAAAGAAGCCTGGTCTTAGATGAGCAAGCAGAAAGCTCCACTCCCAAAGCCAGTCATCAGAGTGGGAGCTTGTGGACACACCTCCGTCAGAAGGGGGCGCTCTAGACAGGCGGCAACCTTGACATATCCCTTCAGTCCATCAGTGTGTTCTACACCTTGAAGCCAGAAGCTCCCAGCAGAATTTGTGTCTGGCCTTGCACCGTAGCATAGACTTAGGCAGCATGGTTCTTACTGGCCCAATGATAAGCCAGCGGCTTCTTCATATGATTTCTGTTGTGCAAAGAGCAGAAAACACAGTCACCTTTAGAGCACGGTGGCTAGGAAAGAGGCACCTTGTTGAAACATTGGTGCAAAAGCAAGGTCTAGATGCAGCTAACAATTTAACTTAGCACAATGGCCTATTGTTCATGGCATCACTAACAGCTGCTGAAGAGAGAAAACCATGACAAGCTGTTGCAAAATATATTGTAAAGGGCAGATCTCATGCCAGCATTAAAAGATAAATGCGGCTTTCTAAGCTATTATCCAACGGTAGCTAGAAACTGCCATTTGACTTAATAGGAAATACAAGATTTATCAATTATTCTTTCTGCTTGTGCCCTCGCCGTACCCCATTTCCAGAGGTGTTTAGAAGTCAATCCTTTAGCTTATGTTTTTGCAACCAAGTACATTATTGAGGCTCTGCTTAATGTTCATGGAGCTGTAACAGATTTCCTAAATTAATGATCCTTCTCCCTGTTAACACGAAGACTGAAGAAGTCCTGGGAAGGACACCCAAGATGCTTGGCTGTTTTGACTACAAGCTGTTTGGGGCAGGGAGTGTTTCTTACTCTGTGTTCGTACAGCACCCAGCGCAATTGCTTTTTGGGCATGTAGCAGTGTTGACTCACTGCTGTGGCGCTGCCTACCGGTCACACCGAGACTTAGCTCTGTCCCTTGGAGCGTGCTGCTTCCTGGCCAGTGCCTCGCCCTTCGTCACTCTGCTCCCCTATCTCCACGGACCAGTGTTTCTCCCTGGACTGCAGCATCCTCTTCAGGACACTGCCTTCCGGCAGCGCTCACTCCTCTGGTTTCTCCCCCTTGGGGGTGGGGCATAAGGAGTCTTCAATCTCACATGTGCTACCATGGCCAACTGCAGCCCCAAAGTCTTGCCCCAAGGGCAAGCCACAGTCTGTATAAGTCACACTCTTTGTCGGCTACAGGTAGCACAAAGGGGTAGGGGGGAACCTGGCTCACCCACTAGTCTGGGTCCCAGCCCAGGGAACCTCTTGGCAGCAGTCTTGTCCTGCCTCCTCTGCTCCCCCTAATTGTCCTCAGTGCTCATTGGGCCAGTGCCCCATGACCCTTGCACTATCTTGGTCCTTGTGTCAAGACCCTTTAACAGCCCAGCACTGCTCCATCCAAGGTGTTTCTCATTCTCTGGGAACCAATATGGCACTTTCTATTTATCCTCTGCTCTGCGGAGCAGCTCCTTATAAACAAGGCTGCTCCAGCAAGCTGCCCTTGGATTGGCTGCCTATAAGGCTCTCTCTGATTGGAGGGGTTTGTTGTCACTCATGAGTATAACCGTCTCTGCTACCACATCGCTCCTTTTTCATTTGCTGAGAAAGAATCACCTTCACACACATCCCATTGTCCTGGCACAACCAAACCCTGAACTTGCTTTACGTTAGGATAAGAAGAAGCTAGTTTCCAAATGTGATGGTTCTAGCACTTTTTAGGAGGAGTTCTTGAACAAACAGACTCACAGATGGATGGACAGACACAGAAACACACTTATAGTCTCTCTCAAATATATAATAGACTTATTTGCACAAAAGTCACTTTACTGGCCTCCAAAGTCAGTGCTAGAAGCAAGCATCTGACACCAACTTATCCCACGCTCCTCCCACAATTTAGAATAAAAGGCTGGGAGTTTGACAAGTATTTTCTAGGCAGATTACAGGATTTTGAAATAAGACCTGCCCCCTCCCCTTTTGTGACACTGTTGTAAAAAAAGCAAACGTGATTCTGGGATGCATTAACAGGAGTGTTGTGAGCAAGACACGAGAAGTCATTCTTCCGCTCTGCTCTGCGCTGATTAGGTCTCAGTTGGAGTATTGTGTCCAGTTCTGGGCACCACATTTCAAGAAGGATGTGGAGAAATTGGAGAGGGTCCAGAGAAGAGCAACAAGAATGGTTAAAGGTCTAGAAAACATGAGCTATGATGGAGGACTGAAAGAACTGGGCTTGTTTAGTTTAGAAAAGAGAAGACTGAGAGGGGACATGACAGCTGTTTTCAAGTAACTAAAAGGGTGTTATAAGGAGGAGGCAGAAAAAATGCTCTGCTTGGCCTCTGAGGATAGGACAAGAAACAAAGGGCTTAAATTGCAGCGAGGAAGGATAGGACATTGGGAAAAGCTTCCTAAGTGTCAAGGTGGTTAAACACTGGAATAAGTTGCCTGGGGGGGTTGTGGAATCTCCATCACTGGAGATATTTAAGAGCAGGTTGGATAGACACCTGTCAGGGATGATCTAGATGGTGCTTGGGCGAGGGCAGGGGACTGGACTTGATGATATCTCAAGGTCCCTTCCACTTCTAGTGTTCTAGGATTCTATGATTCTATAAGTCTATTTTCTCCAATGATAAGTGGAATCGCTCCCAAGGCTTTACAGTTTTCAAAAGCCATAATGTGGCATTCAGTATTTTAACAAAAACGCTCCCCATATAATTTGTTTTAAAAAAGGCCCCTTAACCATTATATATTTTTGGTCAAATACAAATTTGAAAAAGTCTGACCTCTAATATTTAATTTATTTCCATCAACAGCTTTGCAAACAGCAGTGCCCCTGTGCCACAAGTGTTCCATGTTAGCTTTTGTATCCCACTAAGGCTGGGGTGCAGGTTGCTTCTTTCAAACACAATGACTCTCTTTAAAAGAGTGTTTAGTGCAAACCTTTTCTTTGGCAGTTAACTGCTCTTCAAGTGCCTTCACAGATTCTTTCCCTCGGGCACTTATACACCCCCATTCTGATAAAAGCACCTCCAGCATCCCAGAATAACCCTCCTTTTTAACAGATAGGGAAACCGAGGCACAGGACAGCTAGGTGACTTGGTCAAGGTCACATACTCAAAGTCTGTGGCAGAGGAGGGACTTGAAACCCAACCCCAGGTTTGTGGCCTAACCACTGAGCTATCTGATCTTGCTATATTGTGTCTGGGCTAGGGAGGACTGAGGGTGGCTCATAGGCCTGGAAGGCTTTTCATTTATAGTTGCGCTCAGATGACCAACTCCCCAGGCTAGGCTAGGGCCAAATCTTCCTGTGTGTCTACTCAGCCTCAAGCACTGGAGGCAGGGGGCAACAGCCTTCCCACTGGGCAAGGCCTGGCTAATGGTTACTCATCTTGTTGCAAAGCACTCGGAAGCCTCCATGTCTACACGGCAAAAACACACTAGTGTCTGGGCAGGTCAGTGACTGGGGCACGCAATGAAACCCAGCATGGACACTGCTGTTTTATAGCCTTACAACTTGAGGAGTGTAAGCCCACATCCAGCCCTGGGTGTTTTACTGTGGTGTAGACAAGCCCAGTTCTTTCAGTCCTCCATCATAGCTCATGTTCTCTAGACCTTTAACCATTCTTGTTGCTCTGCTCTGGATCCTCTCCAATTTCTCCACATCCTTCTTGAAATGTGGTGCCCAGAATTTGACACAATACTCCAACTGAGACCTAATCAGCACAGAGTAGAGCCAAAAAATGACTTCTCGTTTCTTGCTCACAACACTCCTGTTAATGCCGCAGCCGGCCCAAAGTAAGCTACCAATGTGCCAGTCACTCAACACATTCCTGGGAAACCCGACTCCTGCCTGAAAAAAGTCTCTAAGGTGCCTCTTTCATTTCTCCACGGTCTCAGTGCATATACATTTGCCCTTACACAATTCCTCCTTAAATTGTCCAGAATTCTTCAGCTGAGCTTTTAATTACAGCCCCCACAAACCTTTTCTCCTGAGTTATCGCCTAGGAGAACAATGCAGCATAGCAAATAATAAGAGGTAGTAAAACACACGCACACATACAAGGCATTTGCTACCGAGTGAACGCCCCCTCCTCAGTAATTGCACCAGAGATAATTAACATTTACAAGAAGCACCTCGATAATAAACATTTATTAACCTTTGAAGCCTGCATAACTTCTGAAAATGAGATCTATTGTGATAGCAGAGGCAAACACTGACTGCCAGATTTTATTACTGCAAATGCTAAAATCGCCGCGCCTGGTGTGAATTTTGCAAGTACTTTTTCAAAGTCATTTTGGCTTCTCAAAGCCCAGCTTTCAACATGCTGTTTCTTCAAATGTCATTGGGTAGAGTTATGTGTACCACAGGGAGCACCTGAGGGGTACGTCTACACTGAAATGCTATTTTGGGATACTAGAGTATCCCAAAATTGATATCCGGAGTCTTTACAGCAAGCCCGTTATTTTGGGCTTGCTATTCCAATGTCCCTGTAAACCTCATTCTACAAGGCATAAGGGACATTTCAGAATAGAGCTTTATTGCAAAATTTGGCACTGTGGAGACAGCGCTAAATGACGAAATAAGCTATTTCGAAATAGCTTTGAAATAAGATACGCAATTTGCGTAGCTCAAACTGCGTATCTTATTTCGAGTTACGGTGCAGTGTAGATGCACCCTAAGGCATCTGGGGTCCATTCAGTTAGGCATCATACAGCACAAAGCATGGGTATGTCTACACTACCACCCTAGTTTGAACTGGGGGGGTAATGTAGTCAACCGGAGTTGCAAATGAAGCCCGGGATTTGAATTTCCCGGGCTTCATTTGCATGTTGCCGGGCGCCGCCATTTTTAAATGTCCGCTAGTTCGGACTCCGTGCCCGCGGCTACACGCGGCATGAACTAGGTAGTTCGGATTAGGCTTCCTATTCCGAACTATCTGTACACCTCATTCCACGAGGAGTACAGATAGTTCGGAATGGCTACGTAGTTCGAACTATCTAGCCCGTGCCGCGTGTAGCCGCGCGGCACGGGGTTCGCACTAGCCGGCTTTTAAAAATGGCGGCGCCGGCTTTATGCTAATGAAGCCCGGGAAATTCAAATCCCGGGCTTCATTAGCAAGTTCGGTATGCATACATTACCCCGCTAGTTCGAACTAGCGGGGTAGTGTAGACATACCCTTAGAGACTAATCAAGATACATAGACTCATAAGCTTTTGTGGGCAAAACCCACTTCCTCAGATGAACTGGAGTGGAAATAACAGAAACCAAGATATACATAGAACCACAGAAGTACCTGTCAGTTGTAGGACCCATGTTGATGCAGGGAATGAGAGTTTTATCCCCATTTCTGAGGTAGGGAACAGAGATATTAAGAAATTCCCTCAAGTCTCTGGCCAAGGCATGATTTGTGCCCATGACTCCTGAGTCAATCCAGTACCTTAACCACAAGACAGTCATTCCAATCTGGTGCCTTGGTCAGAGAGTGGATTTAGGACAGTGTTTCTAAGTTCATTCTCCATGGCTACGTCCAGACTGGCATGATTTTCCGCAAAAGCTTTTAACGGAAAAGTTTTTCCATTAAAAGCATTTGCGGAAAAGAGCGTCTAGATTGGCATGGATGCTTTTCCGCAAAAGCACTTTTTGTGGAAAAGCGTCCGTGCCAATCTAGACGCGCTTTTCCACAAAAAAGCCCCGATTGCCATTTTCACGATCAGGGCTTTTTTGCGCAAAACAATACAGGCAGTCCCCGACTTACGCGGATCCGACTTATGTCGGATCCGCACTTACGAACGGGGCTTTCTCGCCCCGGAGCTCGCAGGCAGCAGTCCCGCCACCTCAACCTCCGGGGCGAGAAAAGCTGTTCCTGGTGCCCCTGGTCTGCTGGGGACCGTCTCCAGCAGACCAGGTGCACCGGGAGCAAAGCCGCAGCAGCGGCGGGTTCCCGCACTTCTGAGGCTTTGCTCTGGCAAAGCCTCAGAGGCGCAGGACCCTGCCGTGGCTGCGGCTTTGCTCCCGATGTCCCTGGTCTGCTGGAGACGGTCCCCCGCAGACCAGGGGCACCGGGAGCAAAGCCGCAGCCGTGGAATAGCATCCGTGGAATAAGAGAGCCTCTGGAAAAGGGCTTTATTCCGGAGGATCGCGCCAGTCTAGACGCTTTTTTCCGGCTTTTCCCCAAGCCGGAAAAAAAGCGGCGGACATGTTTATTTAAATCCGCGGGGGATATTTAAATCCCCCGCGGATTTCCCTATTCTGACTTGCCTGCTTTGCATGACTTTTCCGGAATTTGGGGCCAATGTAGACGTAGCCCATAGGTTTAAATGGCCACATGCCCCACCTCTGCCTGCTCCAGAGTCCAATGATCTCAGTGCAATGCAGACTCCTGGGGATTTCCAAGAGTTTGAGACCAGGCCCTCTGGGCTCAGGCTTAAAAAGACCTCAGCATCCTCCTCTCCCCTCCATGTCATTGGGTGCTGGGTGTTCTATCACTTCTCCAGCCTCAGCTTTCCAGCCCAGGCCGGAATGGCCATCAGGGTCCAAGAGGGTCACTTCTCACTGCAGTGCTACACGTGCCTTGGCAGATTCAGGCTCGGACAAAATTGCCACGTAGCTGCTTAGGGCTTGAGCCAGTCTGCTGACCCTGGCCGGCCACGGGCATTTTACTGCATCTTTTACCTGTGCTCTGCAGAAGGAGCAGCAGATGCTGCACCGAGGTCCTTGCAGTCTGGAATGTGCAGGAGTAAAAGTAACTTACATTTCTTACAGGTACTGTCCTATGGCAACCCCCTTGGGGAGGTGTGTGTGTCAGAGCATGGAGCTAAGGGGGCTGCCATTGGACGGTACCTGTAAGAAACTGAAGTGTGGGATGGAGAGCAGGAGCTCAGGGCTGGGGAGCATGGGGGGTACAGGAGTCAGGGCTGGGGATAGGGAACTGTTGGTTCAGGGCAGGGGCAAGGGGGTGCAGAAGTTGGGGTGAGGATTCAAGGCAGGGAGTAGGGGCAAGTGGTGGCTTAGGCCAGAGGTTGTGGGGGAACTTGGGGCTGGGATTGCAGCTACCACGCTACCAGCTGCCTGAGTACAGGGGCTGGAGCTTGGGGCTGCGTTGCCCAGGGTGTTGCCGCACCAGCTTACTTTCACCTTTGACTAATAGTCTGATACGCTCTCTCCCCCAGCATCCTTCTCACTGCGAGCGTACTGACAATTTATATAAAAAAAAAAAAGAGATCAGGTAATACAGTCTTCTACTCAACTATCCTTTATTTCCAAACCACAATGACACTGGAGAATTTTCCTACGCCCTGATCTATAAGCACGGCTCCCCCATCAGAGTCAATTAAAAGTGTTCACCCTGCTTCCAGGCTGTGGCTTTCTCAAAGGGCGCTCATCCCTGCGTTTGATACTCCCAAGACAAAATCCCTCCAAGAAAATGCACTCTGTTTTCAGCACTAGCAACACAAAAGACCCAGGTGGGGAGGGGAGGGAAATCTTGTCCAAGATTTAAATTAAAAACCAGCAATCGATATCATTTCTGAATGCAGAGAGGAGAGAAAGGAGAACACTAAAACATCCTTAGAAATTCTAGTCAGCAAAGTCTTTTGCTACATTAGTTCCCAGTCATTTTCTTTTCTTTTCTTTTTTTAATGGGAAGGCTGTAAAAAGTACCAGGCGTCCTCAAGGAAAATAGAAGAGATAAAAAGTGTGAAGGACATTTAGGCAGCACTTGAGTAAACCTAAAGCGAGGATGGAATTCTTACCTCTGCAGGTTAACAGGCAAAGCAAGGAATGTCTTCACCTTACTTACTCATTTCCTTGCCAGGCAGGTAAATTGTCAATGACACACCTCGTTTAACACGAAACGAATAATGATCAATAATGGTGCTTTAGTCTACTCTTGTCTGCTTCATTACTGGAACTGGCATTGTTCCCATATCTGATCATTAACACACGTGCACGGCCAGGCCATGCTGATGAATGGTCATTTGCAGTTAAAAGACACAACTCCAGGTTGCAGAAACCTAATGTTAGTTTCTGAGAGGAGGGGGCTGATCAGGTTCAGGGAATGAATTGTGTACATTGGATGCACATACACATACACGAGTTGCCTTTTCCTACTTGCACATATATTGTCAGCTACTCCTGCAGTTTCTCTCTCCGACCCAGAGCCCAATGAATTGACTTTCAGCCTTTCCCAAACTGGGCCTGTCCAGAGCCTTCTTTAGAGACAGGGTCAATATGGGACCCTGTAAATCAGGCCAGGTCTATACTGGAACCGACGTACCTATAGTCAAACTTGGTGCCGTCTCCACAGAAGGAGGTCAACGGGAGCAAATTCTCCTGTCGACTTCCCTCGCGCCTCACGAATCAAGGAGTACTGGTGTCGGCATTGTTGTGTGCAATCAGCCCACCCTTCGCTTCACATACCCTGGCTTTACATGTGGGTCATTTTAGTAACACCGGTAGGAAAAAACCTGACGTGGATGGAAACCAGCAGAATCTGGTGACCCTGCATGGGGGCAATGGTAACAAAATGTCTTGCAGGCCACATACAGAGACACAATAGGCTGCATGAGGCCCAGGGACTGCAGGCTGCCCGCCACTGGACACATGCCATAAAGGAGTTAGCTATTCTGGTCCATTTGCAGCTGTGATGCTGCTCAAAACAGGTGGGCTCTAGCTGGCTGATGGGTTCTAGCTGGCTTTTCTGGGACGGGAGAAGGGGAAAGGCCACGGCCACAGTGAGACACGCATCCCATGCTGGAAATATGTGTGGGCTGGAAAAAAGTGGATAGAAAAAGGTGGACAGGCTGTAGTTGAACTCCGATAGAATCCTCATGAGCATAGAGGGCAATTCCTTTTCTGGTCCAATCCAGGGTGGCCCAATCCAGACCTGAAAGCCAATAGGCATCCAGTGCGCATTGAATTTGGGAAAGGCTGAATCCAGTTCCTACGGGTCGTGTGGTCGTGGACAGAGTCCTTGGGCTTGAGTCGATTAGGGTGGAGAACCCCTTCTTCTCCCGCCACTAGAGGACACGTCTCCAGCGCAGGGTTCCAGAGCCCTGACTGGACCCCATGAAGGCTGATAAAAAAGGCTTTCAGTGGGCAGCTCTGAGCAGCGCTGGATTCACTGCCGACACCACAGGCCCTGAGCAGACAGTTATTTCGACAAGGAGGGGAAGGGAACCGATTTGCGAAGGGCATGCTCTTTCTGCCGGCTGGCACTTGGCACGCCCACCCCGGTCTCTCAGTGGTGGGAGTTATTACTTATTTACAAAGGGCTTCAATTTTTAATTGAGCTGCAGCTGTCTGTGCCCACTGCAAACTTTCTCTCTTTCCATTCCAGAGTCTGGCTTGGCCAGGAAAACCCACCTTCTTCTCCAGAGACAGACGTCAATCGCTCAAACCCCTGGCGGCGTCCATGCCCATGCTTCTGGCTGAGTGAGGCATTCGGCAGAATCCCCCAATTCTGTGCTTTCCTCCCCCTACCCCATCCTACTCCTTCCATGCTGTTCTACTGGACCTTCATTCCTTCTGGCTTATTGCTTCACTGTCTCTCCAGCGGGTTGTTCTGTTCTTTACCACAGGAGTTTGCCCCAGCGACGGCAGCTGCTTCTGGAACGTTTGAGCCTGCACGCATTTCTCACAGGTTTCACAGAGAAATGCCGCCCAACTCTCCCAGGTTCAGAGCAGCCTTGCAGGATTGGTTGAAGTTCTAAAAAGAAGCAGACAGACTCTTCTCCATCTCTCCTGGAGATCCCCTGACACTTGGGAGAAGCAGCAGTGGGACATGGAACACAAGGTCTCTAGGGGTACGTCTACACTGCACCCTTAGGGTATATCTACACTACCACCCTAGTTCGAACTAGGGTGGTTAATGTAGGCAACCGAAGTTGCAAATGAAGCCCGGGATTTGAATTTCCTGGGCTTCATTTGCATCTTGCCGGGCGCCGCCATTTTTAAATCTCCGCTAGTTCGGACTCCGTGCCCGCGGCTACATGCGGCACGGACTAGGTAGTTCGGATTAGGCTTCCTATTCTGAACTACCAGTACACCTCGTTCTACGAGGAGTAACGGTAGTTCGGAATAGGAAGCCTAATCCGAACTACGTAGTCCGTGCCACGGCACGGAGTCCGAACTAGCGGGGATTTAAAAATGGCGGTGCCTGGCAAAATGCAAATGAAGCCCGGGAAATTCGAATCCCGGGCTTCATTTGCAACTTCGGTTGCCTACATTAACCACCCTAGTTCGAACTAGGGTGGTAGTGTAGACATACCCTTAGTTAGAAATAAGCTATTCCAGAAGAAATACTGCCAAATAGCTTATTTTGAAATAGTACGTCTACACTACAGGGAAGCCTCAAAATTAGTCCGAGGCAGGTTTCCCTAATGTGGATGAGCTACCTGAATTTAGAGCCCCAGGAGGCACTGGGGAGTCATTACTTTGAATGGCCCTGGGGAGGAGCTATTTCCAAATAGCTATTTCAGAGGAGGCGTTATTCCTCATGGAATGAGGTTTACAAAAGTCGGAATAAGCTGTCCATTATTTCGAGTTTATTTTGAAATAACAGAATTGCTATACTGTCAGAGGGGTAGCCGTGTTATTCTGAATCTGCAAAAACAACAAGAAGTCCTGTGGCACCTCAGGGTATGTCTACACTTGCCCCCTAGTTCGGACTAGGGAGGCAAATGAAGCATACCAAAGTTGCTAATGAAGCGCGGGATTTGAATATCCCATGCTTTATTAGCATATTCGCGGCCGGTAGCCATTTTAAAATGCCGGTAGCCCGAATTAACTCGCTGCATGTAGACGCGGTAGTCTGATCCAAAACCCTTCCCTCGAATAACTGTTAGTCCTCATGCAACGAGTAACAGTTAATTCGAGGAAAGGGTTTTGGATCGGACTACCGCATCTACACGCGGTGAGTTAATTCGGGCTAGCAGCATTTTAAAATAGTGACTGGCTGCGACTATGTTAATCAAGTGTGGGGTATTCAAATCCCGCGCTTCATTAGCAACTTCGGTATGCTTCATTTGCCCCCCTAGTCCGAACTAGGGGGCAAGTTGTAGACATCCCCTTATAGACTTACAGATTTATTGGAGCATCAGCTTTCGTGGGCAAAGACCCACTTCGTCAGATGCATCGGATGAAGTGGGTCTTTGCCCACGAAAGCTGATGCTCCAATAAATCTGTAAGTCTATAAAGTGCCAAAGGACTTCTCGTTGGAATTGCTGTGTAGACGCTCGCATTGTGACTCCAAAATAATGCTGCTGTGTAGACACACCCTGGGTGGTTGGTCCCAGCCCAACCATGAGCAGCAGTTACCTTCTCATGAGTGGCTTTTCTAAGGCAGCCATGAAACAAGTGCTCTTTCCCATTGTCATAGCAGTTCCTGGCTTAGCAGAGGAAGTGTGGAATGGCTTGACCTAGGGTTCAAGATTGGGGCATTGGGGAGGGGTGCTCACACTTCTATTGCCTGGGCTCGGCTTGTACAGGTTGAACCTCCCTAGTCCGGCACTCTCTGGTCTGGCAACCTCCGTGCTCCAGCATGATTTTAGTTAGCTGGTTATCCACCTATCATGGGGGTAGCCAAGTTTCCTGCGGTCCCATAAAGTTTGTTTACAGCCACCAGTCCTGGTTCACAGTGTTCTGGGCTTTTATTTAGCTCTAATCACCCCTAAAAGTCTTCTAAGAGCCCAGCAAGCCGTGGAAGTGTTGGTCATGCTGCTAGACAATACTGACCACTCATGGTTGGCAAATTCTCAGGTTCAGCACTGATCAGGTCCCAAGGGTGCCAGTCCAGAGAGGTTCAACCAATACATTGTATCTCACCAGCTAACATTCCATCCCTGCTTCCACGGGAACCATCTCCCCAGCAGCAGGGAACCATGGCAACTGTGCTGAGGGTGGGTGAAGCTGAAGGTAGGGTGTGGACTCAGGGGATACAGAAGATAGCATAAAACAGAACAAGGAGTCCTCCATCCACCAGCCCAAGAGCAGGGAGAGCTTTGGGGAGCTCTGTACCCAAGCCAGGGAGGGGGGAGACCCTCACACATTCACATACATATTGCCCCCCCCCCCCAGGACTCCCTGTATATCCTAATAGCCTGCGTTTCAGCTGCGTATAGGGATGGAAGAGAGCTGTGAACAACACCAGGCACCTGCCACTGCATGATGTGCTTCAATGCAGTATTTACTGGTGGCGTGATTCATTCTACTGACAACCCATGCTCCAGCATGGTGGAATAAGCCTTCCGTTATTTTGAAATAATTTCGAAATAGCAGAATTGCTGTGTAGACGCTCGCATCGTTATTTTGGAATAATGGCCGTTATTCTGAAATAACTTTGTGATGTAGACATACCCTATGTCAGACGGGGCAATGTTCTGGGGAAACCTTCCTGAATTCAGTTTAAGTATCTTGGGAGTTTATTGTACTAAAGGTGGGAGTGTTTATGTAGGCGAGAGACGGCCAATGCCAACACTTGGGAAGCAGCTGGGTTTCAGAAGGACTATTTTAAACAATATGCACAGAGGTGCAAGTAAGCAGGTGCATCCTAGTGCGCAGCTCTGGCAAGAGCTGGCTGAGCTGCGGCAAAAGCCAGCAGGGAGCTATTTAAAGAGCGGAAAGGGATGCAGGTTGGAATAGGACAGGACCTGTAAGGAATTTTGTTACTTTCATCGCTGGCTGGGAGGGAGGGAGGGGGGAGGGGCAGGTAGTGCAGGGCTCTTGGTGCCACGGGTATATTAGACAAAGTTGCTGGCTTCCGAGGAAATACCAGGCAGGAGGTGAATGCAAATTACCACCTCCGCTTAATGAAAGCACCAACCTTTTGGGGAGAGAACCGCTGTCGGGCTGATCACCCCTGCAGACCAGAGACCCAGACTGTACAAGGGAGCTGCTCTCAGATTCATGGGGGTGCTGGTTCTGAGACAAAGCAGTTTGGCCCGGTAACCCCAGAGAGGGGATGTCTTGGGAGCTTGAAACCGGAGTGTGGATGCCAGCTGGACCCAGAGAAGGAATTCAGTGCAGTTGTCTTGAAACGTGACCAGCTTAGCAGGAGCTGCTGCGTTTTGCCATCGCAAGGCTCAAGAGTAGAATGTAAACATTGTCAAGTCAGTGCTGGAAGGGGAAGTTGCTCTGGGAACGAGTGGTCCAATCCAACAGGTCAAGAGACCCGGCCTGCCTACCAGCCTCCCCCAGAGAGTGCCCTGGATTATTCCACACACAAGCTGTGATTCCCCCACTGCGCACCCCCGTAGCCTCTTCCCCTCATGTGCTCTCCTGCCAAGACCTCTCCTCCCAGTGGTAGGGTGTACTCAGGAGATTGTTCCTGTGCGTTGCACCTTCAGCACGGAGTGCAAGACTCAGGAGACCAGAGACAACCGTACACCAAGTCCCCGCTTGCAAGTTCCCTGAGGACAATATCATAAATCCTGGCACTCGACACATCCTATCCGGCTGGGCTCTGTCCCAGCTCACAATAATGCTTCCTGCTGGCTTGACCCTGCTTTGGCAGGAAAGCTGCGAGGAACAGGCAGGCATGGTTCCACCGGCATGAGTGGGAGAAGAGGCCGCATGACAGAGTGTCAATGAGCCGGTGCTGGGAGACCGCGCCCCAAGCAAAGGCAGCCGTGGTTGGGTTTAAAGTTACTCATCGAGGAATTAGATCCTTAGGGGGGTGCCAGCATTTGCTGCCCCACACCAGGCCTGCTGACGGAGGGGGGAATTGCCCAGGGACCGGCGTTTCAAAGAGGCCCAGAGCTCCTGGCCACTGTCATTGTTGCATCAGCAGCAGTGGTGACCAGGAGCTCCAGGTCCCCTTTTGAAAAGCTGTGAGAGCGCCACTCTGCTGATATGCACGGCTCTGAGGCCTGGGAGGGAGGGCCATGCTCTGGGTGGTGCTAAGGGCTGATTGCCTTCAACCCCGCCCCTTACACCAGAAGCCCCGCCCCTTCCACCTGAGGCCCTGCCCCTTCCACCTGAGGCTCCGCCCCTTCTGGGGGTACAGAGCTGTGCCCTCCCCCGCCTTGCCCCTGGGCCCGCAGTGGCTGTCAGCCCCGTTGCCTCAGACTGGCCCAAGAATATAGCTGCTGGATCCGACCACAACGGGAAAGCAGCCACAAAACAGAAATGTATGATTACCAGACCCACAGGGAGGGACAGCTAAGACCTTTCCAAAGCTCCATTCCTTTAGCTTCCTTGTAGAGTGCCTTTCATCCAGGAACTCAAAATGCTGGGTAAGCCTCATCACAGCCCTAAGTAGGAGGTCAGTACCTCCACTTCCATCTTACCGAGCAGTCAGACAAGCCACAGAAAGGTGAAAAGTCTTGCTGAAGAACAGAGTCAAAAGTGGAGCCGGGAATAACATCCAGGATCACTGTTCCCTCTAATCGTTTCCATCCGTGTGCAGAATAAATTTTTATGTGCACCGAGGCATGTGTGAATGTGCACCACCAGTAGAAACAAAAACTCTGCTAATCAGCGGGTGGCATTTGGATCTCTCCTGAATGGCCGCACAAGCAGGGAACACTGCTCAGGAATCCTGACTCCCAGTCCCTTGCTCTAACAAGTAGACCAGACTTTCCCATGAGCCTGATTCTCATTGACTTTCAGCGGTGTCAATGGGAGTTAGGACCCTAAGATGCAGATCCTCAAAGATGTTTAGGTCCAAAGAACCCTTGACTTTCAATGAGACCGACATTCCTAACTCACTTTTGAAAGTTTTACCCTTAACTGTTCCATGCCTCGGTGCCCCCATCTCTGAAGTATGTCTGATAACATCTCCTTTGCCTTTGTCTATACCGACTAAACCTCTGTATCTGTACAGCATCAAGCACAATGGGACCCTGAGCTCACTCCTCTGCAAAGTGCTTTGAGATCAACAGAAGAAAAGGGCTATAGAAGAGCTAGGAATTGCCATGGATTATCCAACAAAACAGAAGTGGCTGGATGAAGAAGACGGTCCCAAGTTGGCAAGGAAATACTGCATCCTGAATACTGATTTACCTCTCGTCTCAGAAGAGTAATAGAAATAAAGTCCTCTGCTCTCCCCTTGCCTCCTGCTGTTTCAAAAACATCCTTTCAGGAGCAGATAAATACATAATAGAAGAACTTTCATTTTCTTCGGGATCAGGGGCTGGCATGTGGGTCTTGATATATTAGCATTCGATGCCCTGGATATCTGTAGACTTCGGAGGGCCAGAAAGATGACATTCCTGCAGATGCGTGTCCTCTTCGGGGTTTAATAAAAGCACCGGTGCTTTTAATCTTCTTTCAGTTCAGCCTCCCGATGAATTTCAATCCCCGGGTGAGACAGCCAAACCAACCAGCGCTTCTTGTTCAAAACTCCTTGGCTAGCCAGTCCAATGGAGGGGGGAGAGGGAGCAAAGCCCTTCTACGTTAATTGTCCGCGGTCCACTCATCGAATCCATTCTAACGACAATGAGGACAAGCAACGTTATCAAGAGTGGCTTCGTGTCTTAGCCACCGGGGGTTCCTAAGTCTGTGGGGCAGCACTTTCAGAAGCACCTCAGTGACGTCGGTGGATGTATTTTCTCCTATCAAGGAAGAAAGAGACGTAGTCTGCGCCTGGGGGGATGGAGCTGGAGAAAAGAGGCTCAGGTTTCATGAGAAAATCAGCCTGTTGGGACCCCAGGAGTTCCAGCATGCAAGCTACCGGCCAGACTGCTGTCTCACAACGGTCTCTTGGCCTGCAACACCGGCCTCTCTGCATGCTTGCTGAAGATCTTTTCCCCTCCAACCCTGCCTGCTGCAGCTCCTATTGCTAATGAAATGCCTGGAATGAGCAGAACTTTGTAAAGTTGCACTAACCTGGCGATGACCCTTATCTAAGTGCGGTGACGGGACAGAGATTGTCAAGTAGTCAGAGAAAATACTAGAAGAATTACAGGAACCACATGGTGGCCTCCATGGAGATGGAATATGGGAGGCAGTGTTGCCTAGTGGCTAAATCCAGGGCCTGTGACTCAGGGGACCTGCAATCTATTCCCAGTTCTATCACTGGCCTACTCGGTGACCTTGGACAACTCATGTCTTCCTGTCTATAAAATGGGCATAATATTAATCAATAGGTAGCCAGTTTAAAACAAACAAAAGGAAGTATTTCTTCACACAATGCACAATCAATCTGTGGAACTCCTTGCCAGAGGATGTTGTGAAGGCCAAGACTGTAACAGGGTTCAAAAAAGAGCTAGATACATTCACAGAGGATAGTTCTGTCAAAGGCTATTAGCCAGGATAGGGAGGAATGGTGTTGATAGCCACTGTTTGTCAGAGCCTGGGAATGGTTGACAAGGGAGGGATCACTTGATGATTCCCCATTCTGTTCATTCCCTCTGGGAAATCTGGCATTGGCCACTGTCAGAAGACAGGGCATTGGGCTTGATGGACCTTTGGTCTGACCCAGTATGGCCGTTCTTATGCTCTTAATATTACTGACCTCCTTTGCTAAGTACTAGGACAACTACAGCTGAAAAGTTCTAGATGAAAATATCTATATTTTTTAACATAATGGCCACATCCATACTTACTGTGCCAGGGATCAATCTTCTGGCATTTGACTTAGCAGGTCTAGTAAAGCCCCATTAAATTGAACGCTGAGGGTGCCCCCAGTCAATGCCGTTACTCCTTGATTCATGAGATATAAGGAAGATCAACGGGAGCAAACTGGCGCCAAGCTCAGCTTCAGGTACATCGACTCCAGCTACATTATTTACACAGCTGGAGTTGTGTACCTTAAGCCGACCTTGCGGGTGAAGTATAGAAACCCCCCTTAAAGCAAAAAAGAAAGAAGTTGATTAAAAAAAAAACCAACCTAAAATCCTCAGCAGACCTTTTACCCTTGAAAGGGGAGACGTTCCAGACTTGCTATAAAATCCATTAACAATTCACTATCGCTGCCCTTTTGTCATGGAGTGAGTCCAGACACCGCAACGATGGGCAGCGCCATGAGACCATAAGCTAGAGGCACCGATCACGACTCCATTTTGGCAGGCACTGGATACACGCACATTGAGGACTACAGTGAAAATACTGGCTAATCATTGCTAGGAAATCCATCGATGTCTTGTGAACAAAGGAATGACGGATACAATGCTCCTGATTTCAGCTCCTTTGGTTTCTTATTATGAGTTAATGCCAGGATGGGGGAGGAGAACCCTTCTAGGTTGTTGCACTAAGCCATATTTCGTTCACTCCCCTCTTCTGTCTTTGCTGAATGGCTTACAGGGATCCAACTCCCTGCAGCTGGCCAAGTGTAGATACGGAAAGTTTCAAATAATAAAAAAGAAAAACCTTCCTTATCGTGCTGGGGAGAAAGCACTGGCTTTTAAACGCTACCCATTCAAACAGGAAATGTTCTTCTTTAGCCTCTGAAGAGCTTTCCACAGAACACAACCTCGCTTCTTATTTTTTTAACAACAAAAAGGAAACTTCTCCAGCGGCTGTGTCCCTTAAGGTTTATTTTTAAGCCTTTGTTTTCCTCCTTCCCTACCCCACAAACCCTTCATTCACCAGGAAAGCTACCCCACTTCCCAGGTCTTTGATTCTTTCAGATGTCAGTTTGGGTTCAAATAGGAAAGCAAATGGAGGAAGGGGCTCAGATAGGAAAGAAAATGGTGGAAGTGCTGTCAGCAAATGTAAGGAAATGGAAGGCAGTGTTGCCTATTGGCTAAAGCAGTAGTTCTCAATTAAGGATGCATGTTCCTCAGGAGCAGGGCCATGCAGAAGTCTCCCTGGAGGTACATCAACTCATCAAGCCCTGGTCTATACTACGACGTTATTTAGAAATAACCCCCCTTCAGTTGACTTCACATGTGGAGCATCCACATTACCAAGCCCGTTATTTCAAAATAATGGGCCATGGAAATCGAAATCTATACTCCTGCATTTCATCAGGAGTAATGCTAATTCCAAAATTGTTATTTTGAAATGATGGTGGCATGGATGCGCCGGTGCCGATATTTTGAAATAACTACTCCCCAGAGTAATTCAAAGTAATTACTGCCCAGTGCTTCCTGAAGCTCTAAGTTGGTGGTAGCACGTCCACATTCACGGAGCCTGCCTTGGACTCATTTTGAGGCTTCCCCATAGTGTGGACACATTAGTTCAATTTTTGTTAAATTAGGAGTTAAGTCGCATTTACTAATTTCAAAATAGTTTCCTAGTGTGGACATGGCCCTAGATATTTACCTACCTTGGCAACAGGCTACATAAAAAGTACTAGCAGAGTCAGTACAAACTTACATTTCATATGGACAATGACTTGCTTACACTGTTCGGTATACCACACACTGACATGCAATATTTTATATCCCAGACTTGATTTAGTTTTATAATTATATGGTGGAAATGAGAAAGTCAGCCATTTTTCAGGAAGCGTGCTGCGGCACTTTGGTATGTTCATGTCTGATGTTGTAAGCAAGTCATTTTTCAAGTGAGGTGGAACTCGGGGGTACTCAAGACAAAATCAGATGAGATACAGTAGCTGAGAAGGAAAGATTGAGAGCTACTGGGCTGTGCCTCGTGAAATCTCGGATCCTTTCCGAACTCTGCCAGCTGGAGAACAGGAATGGGGTTTCTACTCTGGGCCCTGCTGTATGGCTACGTCTTGACTACAGGCTTTTGTCAAAAGAAGTTTTGTTGACAGATACTGTCGACAAAGCTTCTGTCGACAAAGAGCATCCAGATGACATCCAGTTCTGTCGACAAAGCAAGCCGCTTTGTCAACATGACAGTGTAGATGCAAAGGACAGTGTAGAAGCAATGCCTTCTGTCAACAGAACTCTATCGACAAAAGACGTTATTCCTCGTAGAATGAGGTTTACAGCCATCGACAAAACTGCTGAGTTCTGTTGACATTATGTTGACAGAACTCAGCGGCGGTGTAGACGCAGATATAATTTTGTTGACAAAAGTCCACTTTTGTCGACAAAACCCTGTAGTCTAGACACACCCTGTGATCTTGGGCAAGCTCCTTCATCATTCTACATACCTCAGTTTCCTTATCTGACCAATAGGGATAATAATACTGACCTCCTTTGCAAAGTGCTTTGAGATTTACTGATGAAAAGAGCCGTAAGGGGACAGTATTAAGTGATTCCACATGAGTCATTTTTCCCTCAGAAGAATTAGACAACAAATACCCTCCAAAGAGCACTGTAATGCCAAAGTCTGCCATCTTTAACATGCGTTGTGAAATGGAGATCCGGGCTGTGACGTTATCTGATTAAAATAGGGCCATCAACCCCACTGTTGCTATCACTGTTGTATAGTTGTGACAAATCTTAAACCAAGTAGGACACATGGGCAGAAAGGGTTAAGCAGCCTGCAGGCTAAATGACCCAGAATCAACCTACAGAGACATGTTGGAAAAATATGTAACTGGTATTCATAGTAGTTAGGTTAGAGCTTTGAAGTGCAAATCTGTGTTGTTACATGTTAGAAGTGATACTAATTGAGTGCATTTACTAATATCTTGTTAGATGTTAGTCCTGTAAACAGACAGTTTTTGTCTATTATTATAGTTGATGATTCAGGATCAAAGGGAATATTAATATTTAGATGAATCTTGGGTGAAATAACTTCATTGTGTTATATGTCTCTTTAAAGCTTGTGGTAAGATAATTAATCCATAAAGCAATTTGTGTTAATTACCATGATGTTTGGGAAACAGATTCGTCTATACATCAGAGGAGCCTGTTGTTCTTCTTGGCTGAATAGTCAAGAGACTGCTGGGAAACGGGTATAAAGACCCTTGGGACTGGAATCTTTTAATCTCAGATCTTCTTAAGCTTCTCAGGGGAAGTTTGAGTTGCAAACCAAGGCCCCACCCGGAATTATTGGACATTGGACAATAACCTATGCACGAATTCTGTAAGAATTCTTTGCAACTACAAAGCTCACCATTTCAACTATGATTCTGATCTTAGAACTGTACAGGATTCCCCTGTTATAAGTCGCCCTGGTATACATCTGTTCCACACCAAGGTCATTGACGCTTGTTGGAACGGATTCGTTATAAGTCCTTCAAACCTCCGCTCTTAAGTCGCTCAATGTCCTCTCTTCCCCCACAATTTGTGCAAATGGAAGTCAGCCACAGGAAAACAATTCCCAACTGGAAGTTGTTTCGCTGTAAATCTCAGGTTTTTGGAACATATCTTGGACTTATAGGATGTGTCTACAGAGCAGGGCTTAACTCGAAATAAGCTATGCAAATTGAGCTACATCAATGGTGTAGCTTATTTCAAAATAGCTTATTTTGAAATTGGAAGCGTCTACACAGCACTTATTTCGAAATAGAGCGCTCTTCCTCTGACTTCTCTTATTCCTCGTACAATGAGGGTTAGAGAAGCCGCAGTAAGAAGTCCTCCAGCTTGACAGTATTTTGACATTATATTGAAATGACTGCTTCTGTGTAGATGCAGACTAAGGGCATGTCTAGACTACACGGCTCCGTCGACGGAGCCATGTAGATGAGTGTACTCGGCATAGGGAAATGAAGTGGTGATTTAAATAATCGCCGCTTCATTTAAATTAAAATGGCTGCTGTGCTGTGCTGTGCCGATCAGCTGTTTGTCAGCACAGCGCGATAGTCTGGACGCTCTGTGGTCGACATCAAAGCCCTTTGTCGACCTCCCTGGTAAACTTCATCCCATGAGTCTAGACGTGCCCTAAGTTATTTTGAAATTATGTTGCTGTGTAGACGTACCCGTAACGAGGACGGCCTGTCCTCATGTCTGCATGTATATTGATCTGGGAACCAGTACTCTCTCTTTCTCTTAAAAAAAAATTAGTTTACTTAATAAGGATTAGCTCTAAGCACGTTTTGGGGAGTAAGATCTGAAATATTCATTGACCTGGGCTGTAACGTGTTGGATCCTTTGGGATTGGTAGAGCGTTATCTGGATTGGTTGTCTGGGCGGGAGCCCAGGGGTAGGTTGTTTTAAGAGAAATATGTTGTTGCCTTAAGTCAGGGGCTGGGAAACTTTTTTGGGTTGGGGGCCGCTGACGCACAGAAAAATCAGATGGGGGCCGCACACAAGTGAGAAGCAAAAAAGAAAAACCAAACACTCACTGCCGTGGCCCTTGACTGAGAAGGAGACAGACACTCCCCACATTCCCCTTGCACACGAGAGCCTAGGATGCCCTAAGCTAATAGATGCCCCATGGTGGGACAGTAGGGGGGCTGGGGTGCCAGCGTGGGCTCCCCAATTCTGAGCCTCAGGGGCCAGATCCAAGCAAGACAGGGATCGCATCTGGCCCCTGAAGCTTAGGTTCCCTACCCCTGCCTTAAGGTGTCACAGACGCTGGTTTGTGCTGACTCGGTAAATCTAATGATTGGATTAACCACCAGCTTTGGAGAGCAGCTCCCCCATTCTTTGCAGTTTGGCCCTAACAGAGTAACCTCAGTTTTCTCCCCTGGGATCGCAATCACACTGGCCACTTGGGTTCACTGAAAACCCCATGGTAATCCCACAAAACGGGATAAATTATACTGGGGAAATGGAGAATTCTATTAGCTGAAATGTTGAATGCCTGGTATCCCCCCGCTTCTGTTGTAGTGCAGCAGCAAAGGTTAGATAGACATCTAGCAGGGATGGTCATTCCTCCCCTCACCCTCAAGAAAGAAAAGACATTCATCTCCAGGTGAGAGCTGAGAGGAAAATAATTTTTTTTTAAAAAAAAGTTCCTTTTGCTTTGAATCGCAGCCCGTCAGGGTCTCAAAAGCTTTGTCTCTCGCCACAGTCTTGAGCGGCTCCGGCTGTCGCTTTGTCCGCTCTCACCTGGTCCAGAAGTGCGTGATTGATTCCTGCATTCACGACAAGGACTGTCTCTTTCCAGAAGGTCAGTGGACAGGCTTTTGTGGAACTTGTATCTTGTGACCCCTTCCTTCGGTATTGGCTCTCTTCTCCTTATCTCCGTTGGCACGGCGCCCCGCAAACTTGACACCCGTAATTTCCACTCCAGTGGATTTCGCCGCTGGCAGGGAGCTATGAGTCAGCACCCGGACCGGGGGCGGGAGAGACAGAAATGAGCAGGGGAGAGCCTGGGTTTTGGAAGGGAAGCATTAATAGCTTGTCCAGCATCCATTCCAGCGAAAATGAAAAATGGGAGGCTATTATTCACCCTTGTTCGCTGCCCGAAAAGCCCAATATGAAAGTATTCGGCAGCGGTGGAGCTAGGGAAGCTCATTAGCATTGGATGAGAATTAAGGATGAGCTCTTAGCAAATCAAGGTCCCCTTGGGGGGAGGCGGGAGGAAGGAGAATTCCCCAAAGGGCACAAGCGAAAGGAAACCTGCTTAAGCAGCAACGGTTGGCGCCGTGGCTTTCGCTGGCGGCTCCTGTGAATCAGCAGCATGGGGAAATCTCTGGGCGCAGTCCGGCTCAGCGCTATTTTAATTGCATGGCTGAGACCCGGAGTTGGTAGCCGCTAGTTTTAAATGAACCCAGAACGGTATTAAGAAACACACACAAGCTGTGTTTCAAGGCAGACAAGATACATCAAGGCCCATGGCCCCAACTCAAAACCTGGAAAGCATGATAATAAAAAGTTGAGGGGAACTCTCATGTGTTGCTTGCAACTTTCACAGGGCCAACGACATGCTCTATCGCCCTGCGAGGCTTCCCTGGGCACCGTCCACAGCTTTCCATACTTGGAACCTTAGGCACTCTCACCGCAATAAACTCTCAGGCCTCCCATCCCCATCGGGCAGTTACTCCAGCTAGCTGTAAGTACAACAGCACAGGAAGCAGGGCTAGCTGGGGATTTGAGCCCAGGATTTCTAGCACCCTAACTAAGGCACATGCCCCTAGACCAACAAGCCCACTATAAGTAGCTGCAAGGTGAAGTAAATAGGGAGCAGGGGGAAAACAAAGAAAAGGCAGTATTCCTTCACATGACACACCGTCAATCTGTGGAACTCCTTGCTGGAAGATGTTGTGAAGACCAGAGTTCCTAGCATTCTGTTTGCTTCATTTATTTATTTATTTATTTATTTTGACTGCTGCAGCACCTTGAATGGATGTTTTCAGAGAACTAATAGGATTCAAAAAAGAACTAAATCCATTCATAGAGCATAGCTCCATCAATGGCCATTAGTCAGGACTCTATCCCTAGCCGCTGTTTGCCAGAAGCTGGGAATGGGTGATGGGGGGGTTACCTGTTCCGTTCATTCCCTCTGAAGCTCCTGGCATTGGCCACAGTTGGCAGACAGGACACTGGGCTAGATGGATCTTTGGTCTGACCCAGTCTGGCTGTTCTCATGTTCTCTCTGCAGGGCTTAAATGGCCTTGTTACTGCAATACCAGAGTACTGCCAAGCTTCAATGCATTCCCCCGCACAGCTCTCCTGGGAGGTAGGGCAGGGATACTCTCTGCATTTTCCAGAGCACTCTAACCCCTGTCCCCTCCTCCTGTCTCCCTTATCATGGTGGAGCCATAAGCACGTGAGTCTGTGTTCACCCCCTGGCATTTATACGTGCATCCATTTAGATGTGAGCATTAATGTAAGGCCAAGCCCACACTAGATCCAGCAGTTTGGCTTAGGGTATGCAACTCCAGCTATGTAGAATACAGAGCTGGAGTTGTCTTAAACTGAAGCCAAACTTGGTGGCTTCCCTTGCACCTCACAAAAGAAGGAGTACCTATGCTAGTGGGGGCACCCTCTGAGTTTGATTTAGCAAGTCTTAACTAGACTTGCTAAATCAAACTCCAGAAAATCGATCACGGGAGCAGCGATCTTTTTAGTCTAGACAAGGCCTAAGTGTGTGTGTGTTTGGGAGGCTAATCAGTCACCAGTTTTGTTCTATTATTTTCAGGTTCTTGTATCACCCTCCTCAGCAGAGCATCTAAACTCCTTCCGCAGTGCATTAAGCATCGGGTTACGTAAAGGGCCGCTGACAGCGAGGGGCAAAGAGGGCCCTGGCAGGGGCAAAGAGCTGAAGACTGCCACCGCCACTAATGTGGCAGCCGCGGCGGCCGGAACCCCAGTCCCTTTAAATCACCGCCAGAGCCCCGCGTCACACAATCTAGGCGGTGCGGAGGGCTGGGTGCTGGAGCTCTCACCCCTGCCCCTTCCACAGGGTCCAGAGCCAATCCCCACACCCCACATTGCCCAGTCTGTCGCCAGCCCTGGTTCTGTGTGGTTCGTTCTCTCATCTTTTCCCTGGGGAGAGATTGGGTTTGCATTTTCCCCCCACTCAGTGAAGGCTACTTGGAAGATGGACATGATCGGGACAGCCGATAGTGCCTGTGGAAGTTAGCCCCACAGTCTGGACCCCACCCCCAAGAAAGCTCTGTGCCGTGGTCCTATAAACTTGGCAGTTGTCACAGAAAGCTCCATGGCGTCGGAGGAGTGACATGGTCAGCCCCTGCCCTTATCCTGGAGCTCTAGATAATCCACGAGGTGCTGCGGAGAACACTGAAGACAAGGACTAAGATCTTGAACTTGACTCAAAGCTCCTTGGGAAGTCAGTGTAGAGTGGGGGACAGGTTCGGAGAAGCTTGTGCCAGGCTTTTGGTGGCTTGGCCTACACTCCCACCATACCTCATTAGAACTACCTTGCGTGTGTGTGCCGTGTGTGTGTGTGTGTGTGTGTGTAAAATCCACATATCAGAGCAATGCAGACCTAACCCTTGGTGTAGGCAGCACTATATTGATGGACAGGCTTCTCCCATGGACATAGCTACCGCATCTCAGGCAGGTGGAGGACCTACACCAACAGGAAAGGTGTAGGTACATTCACCACTACACCGGTGCAGCTGCATCGCTGCAACACTGTAAGGTGTAGACAAGCCCGATGATTAAATGCCGTGACCAGCAGGGGAAACCTCCTCCCTGCAATGTAGGAACCACAGGCGGAACAAGCTGCCATCAGGGCTGACACTTGAGCAAGGAGGAACTGATGCCGTTTCCATTAAGCCAGGCTGGCTTCCCTTCCCACTTTTGTTTTGCAACCGAAAACTGCTGGAGACATGACAGAGTTCGCCATCCTCCTTCTGCTGGCTGGGGTCACTGGAGCGGCTGCCTGGGGAGCATTTGAATTCCGCGCAGGATTAAAAATTCAAAAGGATTTAGATTTAATCCTGTTCAAATTTTCATTTTCCTTAAGAGAGAAAAAAACCCACAGCAAAGCGCTCCCTCTTGCTAAAACAAATCAAGGGAGAGCGGCTCTGGATGTGGCAGCCGTTGCCTTCCACTTCATTTCCTATGCAGGGAATAAACATAAATCACGCAAGGGGGGAGTGCAAGGAGACGCCAGTTACAAGTAACTCCAGCCTCAGCTGAGGCTGCCCTTGCAGGATTAATGTGTCCATTTAAATGAGATCACAAGGTGTGTGTTCAGACAAGGATGCATTGTTGCGGGGTGGGGGGGAGTGATGGGGATTCTGGGTAGATATAGTTCCAGGCCTTCACTAGAGATGGATTCATTTTGGGAGGATGCTGGGCAGAAAAGGAACTTTGTCTTTGAGGGACGGTGGGGCTGGGTAGCAACATGAGAGGACTCTGTGTTTCTGAAACTACCGTGGTTCTTTTTCAGAGACCTAGTCACCAAATGGCTACAGCTGCAGCCAGCATTCCAGCCATGTGCACACAGACTGACTTCCTGGTGGCTCTTCCAAACCTCCGCCCCTCTTGCAACCTGTGTGCCTGTCTCCAAGCTCCATGCAGGTTGCTACAGCAGCAGAATAACAGCAGCAGAATAATAAGTCTCTTCCTCGAGTCGGTGACATAGAGAAGTGATAGGATTGAGGACTATCAAAACCAACGAGGAGTCGTGTGTCACCTTAAAGACTAACAGATGTCTCCACACGTCTGACAAAGTGGTTTTTATCCATGAACAGTTGGGTCCAAATAAATCTTTAAGTGCCAAGGAGTTCTCCATTGTTTTTGGAGATACAGACTAACATGGCTCCGGCTCCGAGATTAGATTAGGCTCAATGCCTTGTACCTTGTTTCATCATTTATCGCACTGTCAAGATGCAGGGCAGTGAAGCAGTCTTAATCCCTGGTGCAAGATAGTGCAAGATACTACCAGTGGGTACAGGGTCATGATGACGAATGATTGAAAAAGTTTCTCTGCTGCACACAAATATCACAGACAAAGTTCACCCGTCATCTAACAGCTTTGACACGGTTTGCTCTCCCTCCTGCTAGAGGCCTGATTCTGCTAGGTGCTGAGCAATAGTTGAAGGGCTCTGAATAGAGCTGGCATGGCATTATTTGGATTAAAAATTCAGAAGGAAAATGCTGAGTCACTGAATGCAAAACTGATCATACGAAAGGGGTGATTGTGATGAATTTCCCATGGGAGAGGGGGGAGAAGGGACTTTTTGACCATTTCAAAGCTATTTTGTTGTTTTAAAAACAGTTCTGTATTTTGGTTCTGAATGACTTTTTAAATGAGAAATTTAAAGTTACTATCTGGTTAAAAAATTTAAAAAAACTAAAAGCTCAGCTACGAAACACAAGTTGATTGACCCTGTCCATTTTCCACTCCTCCCACCCAGATGTTCAGTTTGCTGACATTTTCAGGATTTTTCGCCTTTCTCCTCCAGTTGAGTCAGGGCATTTTCCCAGAAACACGTCTCATGGGATGAGAAACTCATTTCCTGCCCAGGTCAAAGGTGCAGCGGCCCTGGCCTCCAGCTGATGTCCCTTTGCAAAATGATCCCGGGACTCTCCTGGGCCAACCCCATCTCCGTGTGTGTGCATATGAACACACGTGTGTAAATGTGAATGCACGTGTGTAAATGTGCATGCCCTGCAACATGTAAGCGGGTTCTTCTGAATGACCCACCTCAAACGGCGGGAGCAGCTGTTCTCCTTCCGCACGGCAGATGTGCAGCCGGAGGGGGGCTGTTTGCACAGCTCTGTGTCACGGAGGTTATCTATCTGCTACTCAGCTCTGTGCCTGTGGGAACACTCCCTGTCACACTGTTGCCTGACAGTACATGAAAAGCAGACAATTAGAGCTACAGACCGAGAGCCATCATGCAGACCAGAGATGCCTGGCACGGATGTGAGAAGAAGCAAGGAAATCAAAAGGAGAGAGCAGGAGGAACTGTTGGCAGTCAGAGGCTTTGAAGTGAAAGTCTTTGCTACCGGTGCACCTGACAGCATCTCCCCCTGTGAGAACAGAGACTTCTCTAACTTTTAAAAACAAATTAGCTGTAGGTTGTGTTCTCGCTGGCTCAAAACCTTGCCTCCCCTATCAATATAATTAGGAGCGGCAGCTTCCTCCTCTCCAAGGATCCTGCTACGACTCAGCAGACTGGTCCTTCATGCAGACTGAAATGTGTTGGTGACACCGGGAACTCATTCACCTTCCAAAGTCCTGAGAAGGCCTCTGAGCCAGCCGCTACAAACACGGCAAAGCGGCCTCTGTCTCCTGGGCCTCACTTTTCATTAGTTTGGAGAATGTTTCATGGGACTCGCTGGGCTACAAAGGGGCTTCGAGCCAGGATCTAGGGGAATGGATCCCCACCTGCCTGCTTTGGAACCCTTATGAAAGTCCTGCCCAGGCAGCACTGCTGTGAAATCAAAGCATAGCCCAGGCAAACTTTGCCCAGGCTGCTCACAGTCACCTCACTCCAGTCTCACCCTGCAGCCGTTGGCCATTTCAGTCCTGAGCCTCTGCCCAGCCCAGAGACCCTCCATCATAATTTGCCACCCATGCTATGGCAGTTTTGCACCGTTCCCCTCAGCTCAATCAATACCCCCAGTCCTGGCGGTTGCTTTTAAAATGCTTTTCCCAAATGTATCCCAATCTTTTCCTGCAAAGATGCTCTTGCTTTCTGTTGAGATTGCTGCTAGTTTTGCTGGTTTATATCAGATCTGGAATGCCCTGCAAACAACCTGCCTTGTTCGGGTGTTTCCAGTGTTTCTTAAACTGTGTTCCGTGGTACACTGGTGTGCCGCGAGGGCAGTTGGAGGTGTGCTGTGGAGAACAACAGACCTATTTTTTTTCTCAATAACTTTTCCCCGACCCCCCCCCCCCCTTTTTTTTTGCTCAACAAAAAATCTTCAGTGTTCCTCATAAAAAAAAATATTGTTTGGTGTTTCCTGGTCTTAAAAAGTTTAAGAAACATTGGGTATTTCTGTTTCCCTTCCCAGACTAAGACAGGGGCTATGTCTACACTACAGAGTTTTTGTGCAAAAACTCGTGGAGCATCCACACTACAAGCGGGTTTTTGCACAAGAAAAAGTACAGTAGATTGACAGAAGACAGAGCTTTTTGCGCAAGAGTTATTCCTCTTTCTGTGAGGAATAAGCCTTTTTGTGCAAGAACTCTTGCAAAAAGGCATGTGTGGACAGACAACAGGGCTGTGTCTAGACTGGCAAGTTTTTCCGCAAAATCAGATGATTTTGCGGAAAAACTTGCCAGCTGTCTACACTGGCCGCTCGAATTTCCAGAACAGCACTGACGATCTCCTGTAAAATCATCAGTGCTTTTCCGGAAATACTATGCTGCTCCCATTCGGGCAAAAGTCTTTTTCCGAAACACTTTTGCGCAAAAGGGCCAGTGTAGACAGCATAGTATTGTTTTCCGCAAAAAAGCCCCGATTGCGAAAATGGCGATCGAGGCTTTTTTGCGGAAAACCACGTCTAGATTGGCCATGGACGCTTTTCCGCAAAAAGTGCTTTTGCAGAAAAGCATCCTGCCAATCTAGACGTGCTTTTCCGAAAATGCTTTTAATGGAAAACTTTTCCGTTAAAAGCATTTTCGGAAAATCATGCCAGTGTAGACGTAGCCCAGGAGTTTCTTGTGCAAGAAATCCCTATTGGAAAAAGCACAGGTGCTCTGATGGCCATTCTGTGAACAGCCATCAGAGCTTTCTTGCGCAAGAGCGTCAATGGCAGTGTAGATGCTCTTTTGTGCAAAAGCACATCTCTTGTGCAAAAGCACATGGCAGTGTGGATGCTCTCTTGCACAAGAACTTTTTGCAGAAGATCTCTTCCACAAAAAGTTCTTGCGCAAGAAGCCTGCAGTGTAGACGTAGCCAGGAGGACATGAAATGGCCCCAGGCCTGAAAATTCAGATGTGGATCTGTACCTCAAACATCCAAAAGACGGGGGCTTAGGAGCCAGACTCACCACCTGAGCCTGCAGAAACGCGGGAATTAAACTGCTCAGAAAAGGGATTTCCATTCCAGGGGAAAACCAGATACTTTGACACTTGTTGTCATCTCAAACTAGTATGAAACATCAACATGTATCAGAAGATAATTTGAATATTGAAATGTCGGTACTTTGGCTCAGAAATGAAATGTTTCATTTCACGAGGTCAACACTTTTTATACATTTTTGAATGTTGAGTCAAAACAGTGTTTAGTTTTAAATTTTCCCTTTGGAAAAACAGAAAAAGTGGTCAAAAGTGACAGTTTCTTAACAAAAAATGTTGATTCCAATGTTTCATCAGGCAAATATTTCAGTGGACAAGTTTCAATCAATTCTACACAGGAACGTTGATGAAGAAAAAAACAATACTTTGGCCAAACTTTTTACCCACTTCATCAAGGACACTGGTCAGATTCAGCCCAGGGTTTTCAGCAAAGGAGTGAAGATGTCCTAATTTGATCCAAAGCAATGCATCCGCGCCTTGCTCATGAGGCCTTTGGCATGCACTGTACAGTGAGTCCCCTAAAAGACAACAAGGACAAATCAAACTAGTAATTACTGAAGCTGTGTTTTTGCGGCTTTCTTTTTGTCCAGATGAAATTCCCAGCCTGCTTTATCATACCCAGCAGTATGTGATCAGTGAGTCAGCAACCAGGAAGCTTGCGAACAGGTGATTGCAAACAGGGAGTTTAGAGAAGGAGTTTGGAAAGAGGGAATGGGGTGAGGTACTCTTGTCTTTCCTTTAAACCCTTTTTTAGGACAGCAGGTATGGATGGTGATAGTTCTGCTGTTGTTGTCTTCCTCCCGAAAGAAAGAAGGGATTTAATCTGCACTAAGTGCAAGCTGGTTGCCATTTTGGAAGAAAAAATTAGAGGACTGGAGGCCCAAGTGTCGACCCTATGCTTGATCAGAGAGGATGAAGACTTCCTCGATAGAAAAATACAGGACTATGTAGCACTTTAAAGACTAACAAGATGGTTTATTAGATGATGAGCTTTCGTGGGCCAGACCCACTTCCTCAGATCAAATTGGAGGATTGGGCCACAAGAAATCTGATGACGTTCAACAAGGACAAGTGTAGAGTCCTGTACTTGGGACGGAAGAATCCCAAGCATTGTTACAGGCTGGGGGCCAACTGGTTAAGTAGTAGTTCTGCAGAAAAGGACCTGGGGATTACAGTGGATGAGAAGCTGGACATAAATCAACAGTGTGCCCTTGTAGCCAAGAAGGCTAATGGCATATTAGGTTGCATTAAGAGGAGCACTGCCAGTTGATCCAGAGATGTGATTATTCCTCTTTACTCAGCTCTGGTGAGGCCACATCTGGAGTATTGTGTCCAGTTCTGGGCCCCTAATTACAGGAAGGATGTGGATGCATTGGAGAGGGTCCAGCGGAGGGCAACCAAAATGATTAGGGGGCTGGAGCATATGACCTACGAGGAGAGGCTGAGGGCGTTGGGTCTGTTTAGTCTGCAGAAGCGAAGAGTGAGGGGGGATTTGATAGCAGCTTTCAACTTCCTTAAGGGAGATTCCAAAGAGGATGGAGAAAGGCTGTTCTCAGTAGTGACAGATGGCAGAACAAGGAACAATGGTCTCAAGTTGTGGTGGGAGAGGTCCAGGTTGGATATTAGGAAAAACTATTTCGCTAGGAGGGCGGTGATGCACTGGAATGGGTTACCTAGGGAAGTAGTGGAGTCTCCATCCCTAGAGGTGTTTAAGTCTCGGTTTGACAAAGCCCTGGCTGGGTTGATTTAATTGGGATTGGTTCTGCCTTGGGCAGGGGGCTGGACTTGATGACCTTCTGAGGTCTCTTCCAACTCTATGGTTCTATGATTCTATGATCATTCAGTCGAAGTATCGAGTTTGTCTACTGACTGTGAAGTCAATTTAAACAAACATACAAAACAAAGGCAGTCAAGTAGTGTTGGATGTGAGCAAAGGGGAAAGGTAATTGGAGACGAAGCAGCCTTTTGGGAGGAAGACACAGGCCTGGAGCTGATTCCTAGCTCTGCCGCAGACTCAGTATATCACCTTGGGAAAGTCACCTAAACTTAGGTGCCCAGCTGCAAAACGTAAGCTAGCAAGAGGCAATCCTTGCTCTGAGGAATTTACAGTGTACACGGACATGACAGACAAAGGGCAGGGGAAAGAAGTATTATCCGTATGTTCCACATGGAGAATCGAGGCACAGAGACATTAAATGATTTGCCCAAGGTCACACCAGGAAATCTGTGGCAGGACCAGTCCTTCACGCCTACCTCCTGGGACCTTTCCACAAAACCTCTTTCCTACACCAAGGCTATGTCTACACTGGCACCCTTTTCCGGAAATGCTTAAAACGGAACAGTTTTCCGTTATAAGTATTTCCGGAAAAAGCGCGTCTACATTGGCAGGATGCTTTTCCGGAAAAGCACTTTTTCCGGAAAAGCGTCCGTGGCCAAGTAGATACACTTTTCCGGGAAAAAGCCCCGATCGTCATTTTCGCAATCGGGGCTTTTTTGCGGAAAAGACTACTGTGCTGTCTACACTGGCCCTTTTCTGGAACAGTTTTTCCGGAAAAGGACTTTTGCCCAAATGGGAGCAGCATAGTTTTTCCGGAAAAACACTGACAATTTTACAGTAGATCGTCATTGCTTTTCCGGAAAAGCAAGCGGCCAGTGTAGACAGCTCGCAGCTTATTCCGGAAAAGCGGCTGCTTTTCCGGAATAAGTGGCCCAGTGTAGACACAGCCCAATTGTATTGCTAATGAGCATTTGGGGAGAGAGGACATGAGCCCTTGGATTCTGACAGGAGTTCTTGGTTTTGAGCAGCCTAGAGTAATGTGAATGACAACAGATGCGAGAGAAAAGGGTAGGATTCCAAGACAAACCACATGCTTCCTTGCCTTGTTCCAATGGTTTTCAACATTCTTTCTTCCTCCATTCCCCCTCCACCGCCCCCAATCACCAAATACTCTCAGGACTGTCTCTGCATAATTAAACAACTTAATAGACTGAGTATGTTTGCTAAAGGCCTCTAATTGCCACCTTTGATCTATACTCTTCCAATAGCAGCATCCCCGAGAAAGGCAAGATGCCAATACTTGCAAAGGGAATTCTGAAGTAACGGAGCATAGAAATTCTCATTGAATCCACTTGTTTTAAAAGAGGCTTGCTTGTTTGTAGCTATCAGCAGCCATTCTATTGGGGAGAATTAATCTGGCAAACTCAGGAACCTTTTCTCCCCCAATGACTCGGATCACACTTTTTTCACACAACTAAATCCGTTTATGGATTTCAGATGTTTACATGCATGATGTTTACATGTCTCTCTCTTCTCCTAGCCTCTCCGCGAGGGAGGATTTCTGGCCACCCCATCTCAAAAAGGGAGACAGTGGAACAAAGAAATGTTATTTAGCCTTTCCCATAGCATACACTTCCATTGGGTGGCCATGGTTCAACAGGAAAGGGGTATAATAGAAACAGGAGGAAGTTGCTTTTTTCAACACCACACCCAGCTCATCAGTGGAGCTCCTTGCCAAGGCAGGTTGTAAAGGATCAAAGTGTAACTGGGTTCAAAAAAGAACATAAGAACGGCCAGACTGGGCCAGACCAATAGTCCATCCAGCCCAGTATACTGCCTGCGACAGCGGCCAATGTCAGATGCTTCAAAAGGCAGTTCTATGGGTTCCTTTTACATTTCTTAAGAAATGGAGGCAGTCAAACTCACCAGCAACCTGTAGGAAACCTAGGCCTCAGGGTCATTGAACGTGACACGGCTGTGCTAGCTCTGCCCTCGCTAACACTCAGCATGGCATTTCCATCACAGCTCCGCCTGGAAGGGCATGAAGAACACGTTTCAGCCGAACAACTTGTCGAAATAAAAAAACGTGTTGAAAAATATGGAGGTTTTCATTTGAAAAGAGGAAACGTTTTGAGTAAAAACGGTGTTATTTTTGCTCCAAAATCCTCCCCCTAGACATCTTAGCCTATGTCTACGCTGTATTGGGGAAGGTGATTGCGGCATGCATAGAAATTCAAAGGCTGCTAATTCCCTATGTCCCTTTTGAAAATAGCACTTAGTCCCCTAAATGGTTTTGGAAAGGTTTACCCTCAATAGATTGTGGCGGAGGAGTGACTAAGCAGGGGTAAGTGGTGCAGAAATGTTGTTTGCAAGTTCCTGACAGAGCAGTGTAGCCTTTTGCTTTTAAAGTTGCCCATTTTCGGTGGTCTCAAAAGTCACCGTCAAAAGTCCCTGGCTGTTCAGCAAATATCTGGCTGCAGCTAGACACTTTATTGAGGGTTTTTTGTTGTTGTTGTTGTTTTTTAAAGAGGTAATTTACTACAGAGCCATTTTTTCTTTTTTCTTTTTTTTTTGGTCCTGAGAACCAGCAACACCACTGCCCAAGCTTTTGGCATTTTTCATCCATAAAAGTAAATCACACACACACGTTACTCCCCGGTAAGTTTTCCAACAAGATGGGACATCGAAGTTGACTCAGCTTTCTGTGCTAGACCATTTCCCCAAATCAAGCCAAAAAAAAAAGAGTATTTCTTTTTCTTTCCGCTGCTCTCTCATTCAAATCACCCCTCCCTTCTTTTTCTGGGTTTGTGTCTCCTTCTTTTCTTCAGAGCAGTGTCAAGGGCATTCACCCTAGCAGATCTGAGAAGCCTCTGGAGGTTGGCTAACTCTTTTCTAATTTCTGCTGCTAACCTCTCCAGCTATAAACAGGCTTAGCAGGGGGATGGTAAAAGGAATGCAGGCAGGCTATGCTTGCACCAGAGAGAGCTAGGAAAATACTGGCAATTTTTTAAAGGCAATGCATAATCAGCCTGTGGAACTCACCAGCACAGGGTTCAGCTGCAGCAAATAGCAATCTTCAAAATAGCTGACCCCGGGGTCTGGGGAAATGCCGCGGGAGCCCGGGATCAGCTGGGGAGTCCCTAGCTGCCCCTGGGCTCCAGGCAGCTGCCCCTTTGAATCACATAGATGTGTGGTTTAAAGGGACAGCTGCCGAACAGCTGATCCGCAGACCCTCTGCGGAGTTGGTTTGGAGCCTCCTCAGCAATATGTGCTGGATCCTTTCCAATGCGTCCACATCCTTTCTGTAGTAGTCCATGCCGTTGCTTGGGCACCTTCCCTAGCTGACTTCCTGGTTTATATAACAAGATGAGCCAATCCGTGGGCTGCAGGAAACGCCACTCAGGTGTATCAAAGAGATGGGGTGACGTCACTGCATCACAGCCTAGCCATGGGTGTAGGCCAGGTAGCAGAGCCAGGGGAAAACCCCGGAACGAAGTCAGAATCCGGGGTCCACAACAAGGCAAGTTCTAAAGCAGGAGCTAGCAGGAAGAACCGTAGAATCCTAGGGCTGGAAGAGACCTCAGAAGGTCATAGAGTCCAACCCTCTGCCCCAGACCCGGCCAAAGAGTTTGCAGGGCCCAGTACGCTGTGTTTGGCTGAGCCGCATGGCTGCATGGCTCCCAGTCAGGGCAGCTCGTGAGCGGCTGGGTGGGCAGGGCCCGGAGCTGGAAAGGAGGGGTGATTTGCCCAAAGGCCGGGCCTGCCCTGCCCAAGGCAGGACCAACCCCAACTCAGTCATCCCAGCCAGGGCTTTGTCCACCAGGGTTGGAGATTCCACCCCCTCCCTAGGTAACCCATCCCAGTGCTTCCCACCTTCCTAGTGAAATAGTTTTTCCTAATTTCCAACCTAGACCTCCCCCACTGCAACCTGAGACCATCGCTCCTTGTCCTGCCATCTGTCACTATTGAGAACAGCCTTTCTCCAGCCCCTTTGGAACCTCCCTTCTCATATGGCATCTGCTCCAGCCCCCTCATCATTTTGGTTGCCCTCTGCTGGACCCTTTCCAGTGCGTCCACATCCTTTCTGTAGTAGTCCATGCCATTGCTTGGGCACCTCCCCCAGCTGACTTCCTGGTTTATATAACAGGATGAGCCAATCTGTGGGCTGCAGGAAATGCCACTCAGGCCCTGGAGGGCGGTACTTCCTGCGGTGTTCAGCTTGACAGCCTGCTCCAGCAGAAACCCAGCCCGAGCTTCCAAAGATGATGTGGAAATGTCTGCAGCCTACAACTAGTGTCCCCTGTCAGCTGTGCGCTTGTGCGGCTGCTCAGGAGAGATTCCAATGCCACCCAGCTGATTGGCAGAGTGCCCGCAGCTAGGTTCTTTGTTTCTCCCGGTGGTGCCCATTCACACATGCCTCAGTGCACATAAAAATTATTCTGCACATGGATGGAAAAAATTTGCACATGGATGGAAAAGATTAGAGGGAATATTGGTTACAACTGGCGGTCTTCCTAAGTTTTAGTCCCACAGGTTCTTGCACCTTGGAAGTTAAATACAGTCCCCCATTCCCAGCTCTGCCTGTGACCCTGGGACACATCATGTCTTGTATCTCTTACTCTTCCTGCCCTTTGTTTAGGTCACTTTAGGACAGGGACTGTAGGAAGCTTAACGCAATAGGGCCCCCATCTCAGCCAGGTCTTCTAGGTGCTACCAAAAAATTCCACAAATAATATCACAGCATGCGGTGTCATTAGCATTTGTGTTTTAGCACCTCAGCTGCAAAGAGAGGGTGAGTGCATTGTCTAAAGTAGGTGGGATTTATTATGACAATGATCGAATGATCTTAATGGCTTGTCAGGCAGCTGTCATATCCAGAGTCTGTTTATGACAAGGACTGGAAAGTGAAAGCAATCTATTTAGTTTGTTTACTGTCAGGCTGATCAGAGCACGCTGGAGTCACTAAAAAAAGAAGAGACAGCTCCGAAGAGTTGGGGCTGTTTAATTATAGCAGGCTGGCCATGCTAGCTTTCTGCAGCCCAGCAAAAGGGCTCTCCAAATGCATAAATCAAACCCCGCAGCTGCGTGAAATTTGAGCAAAGCAAAGCAAATTAAGTGTCCAAACCTATACACAGGAGGGGGTTTCTTTAGTAGCTGCTGATTCACTGCATTCTTCTGTGTGTGTGGAGGTGGGGGGGGAGGGGCAAAGAGGGGGAGGGCTTCTTGGCATGCAATGATGATCGCTCAGGGAGGCTGACAGCTGGGCCTAATGCTAATAATGGTGGGTGCAGTGGGATACAAGGAAGGGAGTGAAGTCGCATTTGTTCAGCATTGCGGGGAGGGGGAGGAGTTGTATCTCAAACAAGCTATATCCCCAGAGCAAATGCAGGTCCTGTGAGGTAACCAAGGATCCCACCTAGCCTGAGGGGTGAATTCCATTGAATAACACTGAGTTCTTTCTGTGAAAGAAAGCACCAACTGGTGAGCCGGCTGGAATGTTGGGGACAGAGTCTCCTAAGCACCCGAGGAGCAGGTCTAGTGGTTGTGGCAGAGACCCTAGTTTAATTCCCTACCCTGCTACAGGCTTCCTGTGTGACCTTGGGCAAGTCACATACCCTCTCTGTGCCTCAGTTTCCCCTCTGTCATATGGGGATAATTGCCTTGCCTTGCCTCACAGAGGACTGTGAAGATAAAGCCAGGATGTTCCACTGACTTTTAGAGACCGGGGTTTCGCAAATCTCCTTGGTGCTTTTCGGAAAGCTGCCCTTCAGGGTTTCAGTCTCTGCCATGTTCTGATACAACAGAACAGCTGATGGGGAGAGTCGGTGAGAGATGGGGTTATACAGAAGCCATCTTTAGGATTTAAGGGGCCCTACGCAGTACTATTAAACTGGTGCTCCTGTGCCCAACGGCAGCCAGGGAGGGGGACAAAGATTTTGTAGAGAGGTGATTTTACAATCTCAGCAACACACTAATGAAATATTTCAAAGCAAACTTTAAAGTCAGGCCCCTGTTGACTGACAGTCAATTCAGAAATGGACAGTATGTACCCGGCATTGGCAAATACCTGTTAAATGGCTTCACTACCATTACTGAACGGCTCTTTCCCAGTTTCCAGGTTCTGCTAACCGCTGTCAGGCTTTTTGGCTGTTAAGTTAACTAGGTCCTCTCTGAGGAAACAGAATGACAGACCAGGCACAGGAAGAGGCAGGCAGGTGGACATTAAGACCCAGCGGTGCCCCAAATTTTCTGGTGCCCCATGCAACTGCATATTCTGGTGTCAATCACCCTAGCATCACTGTAGTCAAGGGAGCCATGCTGTTTTACGTCAGCTGAAGATTTGGCTTGCAGAGGGCACTTCAAAAGAGATGAAAGTCAAGGAGGGAGAAGAGTGCATGGCGATGTGCCTTCCAATTTTTTTCCCCATCCATGTGTGGAATACATTTTGTTATCTGCACTAAGGCATGTGCAGATGTGCAGCCTCAGAAGAAACACACGCTGCCAGCAGTGAGTGCTCTCCTAATCAGCTGGGCAACATTTGAATCTCTCCTGGGTGGCCACCTGAGGTCTCAGCTTATAGAGAAACCTGGTGTATGGGGCCCAGTCCATGTGGCAGAAGCCCCTGACCTCATGGGCAGAGAAAAGCCAGAGGAGAGGCTGATGCTGGACAGGCGGGGGAAGGGAGTTAAGTCTGTGGAGACTTTAACAAACAAGCCTTGTGCGCTCTTCACAAGCGGCCAGCCCATCTGGCAGCCGATGGGAAACAGCCCTTGCTTTCAACAGGAGCAGAGAGAGGTCCACCCTGAGCATCCAGCTGCAAGGAGCAACTTGCAAGGGCTTGGGAAAGGCAGGAGGGAGTCTAGAGTCACAGCTGAGGCAACAGGATTTATAGCAGATGTCGTGGCAGCATGGGTAAAGCAGCAGTCAATCCCGCCGGGACGATGGAGTTAACGCTGACCTTTGCAGAGCTCCCGGTGAAATCAGGTGGTGCTAGCATCCCCACTTTACTGATGTCCGACTAGTGAATTCCCCCTGCTCACGCACAGGGCCAGGTTAAGGTCTGCGTAGGCCCTAGGCACTCTCATAATTGTAGGCCTTTAAATGAGATTATATATAACTATATAAGGGAGAGATGCCCTATTGCCTGCACCCCTAAGATGTAATTGTATGTTGCTTGTTGACGAAAGAAAGCAAATTATTAAGTTTGATTTAGTGGTTTTCTTATTTTCGAGTCAATTTTGAATTGTTTGTTAGGCCCCAACCTTTTCGCAGGCCCTAGGCATTGTGCCTATTGTCCTAATGGCTAATCCGGCTCTGCTCACACACAGGCTGTGCCAGAGCTGAGAACCGTGGGCTCCAGAGTCCCAGCTAGCAGGCTAGAGCATCCTTCCGCCTGCTGTTGCCACGGTTCCAGCGGCACTTAGCTCCTGTGAGCCGCATTGGTCTTGTGTGACTGTCCTGTGTCTTGTTGGTAGGGCCCGGTCCACAGTCTGGGAAAACGTAGCTACTGAGCAGAGAGCCCATTCAGGCATCTGGACACATGTCCCACCCGTGTGGCGAGAGGCACAAAGTGCCTACAGAACGAGGGAAAATAAAACAAGAGGGACTAGCCTCAGTGGTCCAGGGCTTGCAAACCTCTCTCCTCGTCCATTGCAATGATCTGTATCCAAGGCAATGGAGGCGTCCTGGGTAAAAGGAAAACAGGACCCAGAAAGTTAATCAAAACACAAGCTGCTTTCTGAGCAAGTTTGGGGTCATGAGAGCACCTTATGTCCCTTCTCTGGGCTCTGTCCTGGCTGCCAGTCATCTATGGAGGTAGGCCCAAGGGCTGGTTAACGAGCAGATTTCTCAATGTACTTAGGCGCTAAAAGACACAAGACACCTCGAGGGATTACAAAAGCCTCAGGCACCAATGTACTCTAGGCAATCCCACTGGGTCCCTTGCTCTGTCTTTACGCACCAAAATAGCTTTCAGAATGTGGCCCCAAATCCAAAGCCACCTAGGAATAGCTGAAGCAAAATGCAGGACAATGTAGCACTTTAAAGACTAACAAGATGGTTTATTAGGTGATGAGCTTTCGTGGGCCAGACCCACTTCCTCAGATCAAATAGTGGAAGAAAATAGTCACAACCGTATATACCAAAGGATACAATCAAAAAAATGAACACATATGAAAAGGACAAATCACATTTCAGAACAGGAGGGGGATGCTGGGGGGAGGGGGGGGGAAGAAGGAAGGTAAGTGTCTGTGAATTGATGATAATATCATCAATTCACAGACACTTACCTTCCTTCCTCCCCCCCCCCATTCCCCTCCTGTTCTGAAATGTGATTTGTCCTTTTCATATGTGTTCATTTTTTTAATTGTATCCTTTGGTATATATGGTTGTGACTATTTTCTCCCACTATTTGATCTGAGGAAGTGGGTCTGGCCCACGAAAGCTCATCGTCTAATAAACCATCTTGTTAGTCTTTAAAGTGCTACATTGTCCTGCATTTTGCTTCAGCTACCCCAGACTAACACGGCTACATCTCTATCACCTAGGAATAGGTGAGGAAAGAGCCACCTCCAGATTCCTCCTCCATGAGGCCCTGCTGTCTTCAGGATTCTTACGTGTAATTCGAGCGTGTTGAAATGTCGGGATTTTCAAGAAATGTTGAAAAAAAACAACCAAATAAGGGTTGCGCAAAAGAAATGTTGGGGTATGTTTACACTAGCCCCCTAGTTTGAACTAAGGAGGCTAATGTAGGCATTTGAAGTTGCAAATCAAGCCTGGGATTTAAATATCCCGCGCTTGATTTGCATCTTCCTGGCCGGTCGCCATTTTTGAAATTTACAAGTCCAGACTAACTGCCCGCATCTACACGCGGCAGGGACCCGGTAATTCGAATTAAAGCCCCTACTTTGAACTACCTGTTAAACCTCATTCCAGGAGGAATAGCAGGTAGATCGAACTAGGGCTTTATTTCGAACTACCGGGTCCCTGCCGCGTGTAAACGCAGGCAGTTAGTCTGGACTTGTAAATTTCAAAAAATGGCGACCGGCCGGGAAGATGCAAATCAAGCGTGGGATATTTAAATCCCAGCCTTGATTTGCTACTTCGAATGCCTACATTAGCCTCCCTAGTTTGAAGTAGGGGGCTAGTGTAGACATACCCTTGGGGAAAAGTGCATGGGCATTTGAACCAGCTGTGTTTGAACAACATGAGCACCCAGAAGCCACAAGTGAGATCAGGGCGCCATTGTGATACAGGTTGAACCTCTCTAATCCGGCACCGTTGGGACCCGACTAGTTCCAAATCAGAGAATTCGTCGGACCAGGGGAGGTCAATATTGTCTAGCAGCATTACCAACACTTCCATTGCTTACTGAGCTCTTAGAAGACATCTGGCTAACTACAATCATGCCGGACCAGAGAGTTCCCTAACTAAAATCATATTCCCAGACCAGAGAGTTCTGGATTGAACAGGTTCATCCTGCAGGTGGTGCAAGATACAGAGTAACAGCCAGTTGCTTGTCCCCAGTCTAAAAAGCGTAGAATTCCACTAGCCAAGGAAATAGGAAACTGAGGGGAAACAACCAGCCATTAGCAGCAGAGGATGGAAGAGAATCCAGGCTTCTGATCCCCAGCCCAGTGCACTAAACCAGCCTTGATTTAGCTGAGCTTAAGATAATTGGCTACCGGGGTGCTCAAGGGAGCTGTTCAAAGCAGCGTCTGTAGAAGTCACCCTCCACAATGCAACACCCTTCCCCCTCCAAAATGCAGCTAAAATGAAACATTCAGGAAAACCGGAAGGGGCTCTAATTCTCCAAATATTCACCTCGTTTTCCCTGTTCCCTGCCCTGGGAAATATTGTTGCTTGGAAAGCAAACCTTGCTCCACGGCCCCGAGTGGAGTAGAAATGCCTTGAGTGCCTCGAATCACGAAAGCACCAGCTTTGAAAGAGAATCAGGGCTTGGGCGTTACAGGTGAGGGGCCTTGGGAAGCAAGAGCGACAGCTCCCGTTCTCCGTTTCAAACACTAGGCCGCGCTAGAGTGCTGTCGTACCGAATCGCTCCTGTGCGTGGGTTGCAAGGTGCTTTATGCATCCCAGGTTAGGACTTGTCAGGAAACTCATATGTTGCGGGTGGGTGCCCAATGGGAAAGGAAACCCTCCTGGAGACAGACAGGGAAAAGCGACTTCAGACGTGGCTTGCTTTTCTGGCTCAGGGCTAAAATCCGGCCGTCCTCATGTAGGCCAGATTCCCAGTGAATTCAAAGAAAGGCCACCCTGCCCTGAAACCTACCGTCAGAAATGTGTAGTCCTCTTCCCTTAGTGCCTCTCCAATACCAGGCTGCATTGGGGGGTTGTTTTGCCAGGGGGTAGTGCAAAGGTTTTCTTTGTTTTAACTCTCTTGGGTTTCATTCGGCCTGAATTTTGGGGTGAAGATCTCAAGGCAGAAGCTGAGTCTTGCAGGGATTTGCACCGAAACCCACGTGAATCGGCTGTGAGTC
Source organism: Pelodiscus sinensis (assembly GCF_049634645.1). Taxonomy (NCBI): domain Eukaryota; kingdom Metazoa; phylum Chordata; order Testudines; family Trionychidae; genus Pelodiscus; species Pelodiscus sinensis. The sequence goes on along the minus strand of NC_134735.1, from coordinate 6,329,595 downwards.
CTGAGCCAAAGCTGTACATGTGACCCAGGTCTGCTCAAAACCAGGTAACGAGTCACTTTAAAATGGAATCCTGTTTACAGGCAGCTGAGCTCAGGATCAAAAGGCTCAGCCGAGAAGCCAAGAATCTGGACAGTCGGTTAGCATCGGTGCAGCCTCCTGGCTATTTGTCCATTGGTTTGAGGCATGTTGGTCCTCCACCTTTTTGTCATAAACAGTTCTCTCTCTGGGTCTAGCACTGTAGGGAGGAGTAAATGAAATGAGAGAAACTAGAGATGGCAAAGACCAGTCCAATTACCTGTCTCGGATTGTTCAGCTATTACTCTTTTGCAGGCTATTTTCAAAAGGGACAGGTGGTCACTAAAAGGGAATTCCCAGTGGTGCCAACTCTCACAATTGTGTCTCATGCAATATTTGGTGTCTTTCTTAAAGCAGCAGCTGCTGGAGTCATGTGATTCTGGGTGACTCCCAGTTTGGGGGGAGGAAGGGGAGTTGGTCTGTTTAAGTATCTAGCTCTCATGGTTTTTTTTTTTAAACAGCTCTTCTGCCTTTTTGCATCTTGCAGCTCTGTCCCTGGTTGATTACATGATTCCAGTTTTAGCCCTTGATGCTGGACTTTGAGCACATGCTTAATAGCCGATCTCTTCAGTGGGAGAGGTGCGCACAGCTGTCTGCCCAAATGTAAACCCATCCTGTGCTGAAGTTCCTGGCTGAATTGGATTTTACACTGGCGTGGCTCTGCGGCTTGCAGTGTGGTCACATGGGCAAAACACCAGGAATCAGACCTTCTGGTGCAATTTGATCCCAAGTTTCTCCTGGCTCCAGCACATGCACATTTAGGTCTGTACTTGAGTGTTCACGCAGGGCTGTGGGGGTCCATGCAGGGGAGGCTGCCGGGGAGTGTCCCGCTGCCCATGAGGGCAGAGTTCGGTTGTCTTGTATGGCGCCAGAAAGAACACCCGGTGTGATTCCCTAACGTGTCACATGGGGAACGTACACAATAACAGCTCAGCGGCGCTGAGGAAAGCTTTAATGAATCTCACGCCATTCATCCGACCCCCTGGAGTTTGCATTTCAAAGCAAGCGAAACTGTAAGTAAAAGAATTTACTTTCAAGCTTGAACATTTTTATTAAATTAAGTTTTAAATAAGGCAGATTGGTAGTGTGGAGAAGCGGCCGTTGGGCAGAGGAGAGGACAGAGCCCTGGATGGAGGGCAGGTCTAGGGCGACCACGTAAACCAATCTAACATACATCACTCGGTGGTAGGGATGTGCAAGTTTAAGCATATAAACCAGGGGTGGGGGACCTTTTTTGGGCCAGGAGCCATTAGCCCACAGAAAAATCAGTCAGGGGTCAGGGGTTGTAGGAAGGCAGCGGGGGGGATGGAGTTTCAATGTGGGATCTCCAATGCTGGGGGGCTAGATCCAGGCAACCCAGGGGCTGCATCCGACCCCCAGGCATTAAGTTCCCCACCTCTGGTGTAAACGGTTAGCTGATAAGCCCGCGTTTATTGAATAATGTTCACTGTTACATGCGGCTCGCCAAATTTTCAGCACCAGCTCCCGGGGAGCCACCTACCACCCCACACCGCTGCCTCTGTATCAGAGGCAGCAGCATGGGGCGGCAGGCAGGAGCTGGTACGCATGGGGAGCCGGCTTAAAAACTGGTTCCCGGCACGCACCAGCTCCCAGGAAGCTGACTGCTGCCCCGCATGTAACTTGTGTAAGCACTGAAATGTTCATCAGTTACATGGTTAATAAATGACATACATTTTAACATCCCTACTCAGCAATGTGAAACAGACAACCCCCCGCCAGAGCAATGCGAGTTAAGTAACTCCAGTGCTGTCCACACCAGAGCAATGTTGATGGGAGACACTCTCTGTCTGACAAGAATTTTCACCAGGCACACTACTGAGGGACTGCTACATAGGCACAGCTACACAGATGTCAGACTTATAGGTTACGTCTAGACTGGCCCCTAATTCCGGAAAAGTCATGCAAAGCAGGTAAGTCAGAATAGGGAAATCTGGGGGGGATTTAAATAACCCCCGCGGGATTTAAATAAACATGTCCGCCGCTTTTTTTCCGGCTTGGGGAGAAGCCGGGGAAAAGCGTCTAGACTGGCACGATCCTCCGGAATAAAGCCCTTTTCCGGAGGATCTCTTTGAAAGTAGGAATAAGAGATCCTCCGGAAAAGGGCTTTATTCCGGAGGATTGCGCCAGTCTAGACGCTTTTTTCCGGCTTTTCCCCAAGCCGGAAAAAAAGCAGCGGACATGTTTATTTAAATCCCGCGGGGGATATTTAAATCCCCCGCAGATTTCCCTATTCTGACTTACCTGCTTTGCATGACTTTTCCGGAATTAGGGGCCAGTCTAGACGTAGCCATAGTGTAGCCCTGCCCAGAATGGAAGGAGATTTGGTTTCTATTCCTTGCTCTGCACTGATTCACAGGGTGACCTTGACAAGACTCGTTACTGCTCCCAGCCTCAGTTTCCCCATCTGTAAAACAGGGGATGATGGTCCCGAGCTTCTTGTAACACACTTTGAGAGCTACAGATGAAAAGTGCTACACAAAGAGCTAGGCATTATCATCTCCTCTGGCTTATTGGCCACTCATGGAAGAATTTCCTTCCTTCATTTCATTGCACTATTATGGGATTTTCCCCCCACGCTTCTTTGCAAATGCTCAGATCTGTGATGTAGGAGCAAATTCCCAGGACTGACAAGGCCTATTACACCAAAGGATGGCCAGATACAGACATAACTTCCAGGATTTGCATCAATGGAATTTATCCGGTGGTTTTAAGCATGGATCAATTCCACCAAGACATGAAACAGCCGCTTCACCTGTTTGCACCAAAGGTTTGCATCACTAGTTAGCCATCAGCTGCTGGGAAAGGGGCAAATTCTCAGTATAGGCGAGGCTTTGGAAGAAGTGGACAAACCTCAGAGACCCAGGGGTTCTGCTCGGAGCATCAGATGGTTCCACATGACAAAGAAAGCCGGTAACTGGATTCAGCGAGTTTCAGAGGAAAGCAGGTTGATTTCAGCTCTGTTTGCGTTGCTACTTTTGGAATCGGAGGCTTTGTTTCCAGCAGAAACAGAGCAGCCCCCAAAGGCAACGCGTGATGCGAGGCAAGATAGCACCATATTGCGGCAGCTTGTCCTTTCATTCTAGCCCCTTTGGAGCATCTCCTGCCTGTGCAAGTGAGCACGCAACAGCTGGTGCAGCCTGCACACAGATGCGCTTGTGTGTCTTTGCACTTGCCCTCTCAGGTATCAGATGGGAAAGGGCAGCCCAGAAGGAAGAGGAGTGGGAAGCTTCTCGTGGCTCGGTTGAGTTGTCGGTTGCTGCTTGCAGGATGCTGCACCACAGACACACCACGCAACCCCAGAGCAACATGCTGCAGCACTGAGGGGTCTGCTGAAGCCCAGCCCGGATATCGGGCGAGGTGGACCGTTGGTCAGACCCTGTATGGCCTGGCCTCTCCTCAAGCTTCAGTGGCATCCTGCCGAGCCAGAAAGCAGCAGTATGGTAGAGCCCAGCAGGGTGCCTTGGGGACCCAAACAGGGATGGGGTTGATCTTCAATCTGGATACAACGCCCACTCATGCACTTGGCTCCTGGACCCTCTGGATCCCCCCTGTCCTTGGGAGAAATCCAAGGGTTTTGGTGCCTGAATCTGGGAAGCACGGTCTCCTGCTCCCCTCTTTGGCTACTGGAGGGATTCAGAGATATTTCTGCCAGGAAACAGCTCCGTTTCCCAAGGTTTTGTCTGTCATTGTCCATTATGAAATCATGACAGGTGTGGAAAAAGTGGATAAGGAAAAGCTATTTGCTTAGTCCCACAAAATAAGAACTAGGGGTCACCAAATGAAATTCATAGGCAGCAGGTTTAAAACAAACAAAAGGAAGATTTTCCTCATGCAGCGCACAGTCAACCTGTGGAACTCCTTGCCAGAGGATGTGTTGAAGGCTAGGACTTTAACAGGATTAAAAAAAAAAGATCTAGATAGATGCATGGAGGTTAGGTCCATCAATGGTATTAGCCAGGATGGGTAGGAATGGTGTCCCTAGTCTCTGTTTGTCTGGAAATGAGTAACACGAGAGGGATTATGTGAAGATATCCTGTTGTGTTCCCTCCCTCTGGGGCATCTGGTATTGGCCACTGTCTTCAGAGAGGCCACTGGGCTAGATGGACCGTTGGTCAGACCCAGTCTGGCTGTTCTTATGCTCCACTGACACATCTCTGTGCTCTCTAAGCTGCCTGTGTTTTGGAGAAGAAGCAAAAAGGAGACACTGATTCTGCCACCAGCTTTGGAGAACCCATGTTAAGGAAACCGTAGCTGATCATGGCTCTCCTGACCCCCGCCACTGCTCGACTCATTTTGCAATCAGAGCGGCACTCAACCCATGCAAAATTTTCAGCCTCTTAACCAGCTCCTTTCCTGATGGCTTTCTTCCCACTGGCTTCAGGACAATTTCCTCCAGCTGAGGATCTGCTCCTAGAGATGTGGTGTTCAGAATACTGGTTTGGGTCTTTCATCCCCAAACCCTACTGGGGCTATGTCTAGATTGCATCCCTCTGTCGAGAGAAGGATGCAAATCAAGCACATCAAAATTGCTAATGAAGCAGGGATTTAAATATCCTATGCTTCATTAGCATAAACATGGCTGCCGCTTATTTCGACACGGAGCTCTGTCAACAAAAAGCGGCAGTCTAGATGCAGATCTGTCGAAAATAAAGCCTTTTTCAACAGATCCTGTATTCCTCAAAAAATAAGGTTTACATGATCTGTCAAAAAAAGGGTTTATTTTCAACAGATCTAGACTGCCACTTTTGTCGATAAAGCTCCATGTCAGAAAAAAGCGGTGGCCATGTTTATGCTAATGAAGCACAGGATATTTAAATTCCTGCTTCATTAGCAGTTTCGATGTGCATGATCGACATCTCTCTGTCAACAGAGAGGGGTAGTCTAGACACACCCTGGGTGTTTTACTGGCAGGTTACGAAAGAGGAAAGGAAACACAGGAAAGAGACAAGGCCAAAGCCTTCCTGTGTTCTCCACGGATCTCTGGGAGGAAGCAGCAAGTGCAGATCAACACCTGAGTGTCAGGCTGGGTCTACACTGGGAAGGTTTGGTGACAAAAGTGCAGTCGACGTGCAAAAGTCGGGAAAAAGAAAACTAGCCAAAGCGTTTTTTCTGCCTCCCACTGTCAACATTTCATGGTCACATGGCTAGCACCCTCCCGACAGAGCAAAGCATTGTGGGTAAGCATCCCACAGCGCAGTGTGGTGGGAAGGCAGAGCTAATCCCTGCACTTCTTGGGATTCCTTTGTAGCTCTGGGAGCTCTCCGTGCTGAGGAATGTCAAAGCAGCCTCTCCGTCCCTCCCCTAGTGGTCCTAGCAGGGCAGAGTAGAAGCTCTCCAATGATTTGTTCTTTGTTTTGTGGAGAGAACTGGCTTCCACCAGTATCCCACAGTGCCTGCCCTTGTGGCTCTGCTGAGTGTTTTGGGATCTCTGCTGCCCTGCGAGCATGCCCCCCTCCCCTTTCAAAACTCCCAGAAGTATTTGGCAGCTGAGTGAGCTGTCCATTTGGGGAATAAACAAACAGCAGAGTCCACCCTGACTCTTTGTCGACAATAAAGGGAGGGGAAAAGACAAAAGTTTCTCACAGAGGTGGACGTTTTTTGTCGCCAAAACTGGGTGTTTTCCCTGACAGAAGTCCCATTGCAGTGTAAACGCTTTCTCTGTTTTGTCGCCAAACGGCAGTTTTTGGCAGCAAAACATGCCAGTGCAGACAAACCCTTAGATTTACAGTGGCCCAAACCTTGTGGGGCTGCCGGGCACCCAGGGGCAGGGTTGCTCATGTGACACATGCCCAAAGCTGGGGCTGCCCATGCGCCACGGGGCTGCAGTCGGCACGGCGCATGCGCCATGCGCCCAGGGCAGGGCCGGCCCTGATCTCTCAGCAGGCGCACATAAATGCTTCGGCGGGTGTCATGGCGCCTGCGGGCACCGCGTTGGGGACCAATGCCTTAGAAGATCTGGAGCACTAAAGGATGTCTCTATCAGTCTTAATGCAGACAATGTCACATGCAATCCTGTGTCATGCATGAGGTTGTACCAAACATTGAGAGCAATCCTCTGAAAAGCAGAACCATATGAGGACTGGAAGGAGCCAGGAGAGCTCTTTGTCTCTGGCATCTCTGAACGGTGTGGGGGGATGGGGATTAAAAAAACCAGATGTAAATAAGAAAAGCAGGCTAGCAATCAGGCTGTGATCCCTGGGACAGCATCTTTGCAGGTTATTCCATTCTCTGTGGGGGGCTGATGAAGGCAAACTTTCTTGACTTGCTGCAGTGCATGCACGAATAATTTGTTTCCAAGGAAACAAGGATCTTTTGCATGTCCAGCATGTGGCCCGGGCTGGGGAAAGAAGGTGGATTCAGACTTTGTCTTTCTGCACAGTGGATCTCTCCCTTCTGGTCCTCTAGACCCCTCCACATTTCTCCCTGTCTGCTAGGGCTAAGCTTCTCCCATACATCTCTGTTCCATTTCTAATGAGTGTGATCTATCTGGAGGCAGAGCCAGTGTCCCTGCAGGAACTGTCTGTGCAAATGTAATTAAAGAGAGCAGTCCCCATAAAGTCCTGCCCTCTTTATTTTAATTGGAGAGGAGAGGGAAGACGGGGGAAATTATTATTATGTCTATTGCAACAATGCTTAAAAAGTTTAAGAAACACTGCTCTAAGACCAAGGAACACCAAGCAATAACTTTTTTATGAGAAACACCAAGGATTTTTTGCTGAGGAAAAAAAAGGTCGGGGGGGAAAAGTTATTGAGAAAAAAAGGTTGCCTGCCCCTTTAAGGGTGGCCATTTTGAATTCTGTTGTTCTCCGCAGCACACCTCCGACTGCCTCGTGGCAGACCGGTGTGCCATGGAACACAGTTTAAGAAACACTGGCCTAGAGGCCCCATCACGTTAGGCACGGCACACACACAGAACTAGCGTGAAAGGATTACTCCTCACCTGTTCTCAATAGCAATTTAGCCCATGGGCTTTCTATAAAATTTACAGACCAAACATCTCGTAGACCAGATGACTCATTCGTTTCCAAGCCTTGAAACAACAGAGATCGAGAGGCCCCGGGTTGGATTAGGTCTTAATTGTCTCAATCATTCAAAGGGATGGAAAATATTTACATGGATAATAACCGACGCGTACAGATTTGCAAGTCTTGTGTGGCAGGTAGGAGAAGGGATTAAAATACCCCACAGAGAGGCTGTGCATAACCCCAACCAATGAGAGGGCTTGAAGAGCCAACCAACAGGGGAAAGTTTGTTACAGAAGCCAATCAGAACTGGGGAGGGTTGTATAAGATGGGTTGCTCAACAGAACAGGGTGAGTCCCTCCCTGGAGCAGGAAGGGGGAGAACTGGCTGCCTGGAGAGGAATATATTGGACAGAGCAGGGCTGGTCAGGGTCAGGGGAGCACCAGGGAGCTCCAACTTGAGTGGCTGCCAGACAGAATCCCTGATAGAGGGGCAGAGAAGGTGCTGGGTCTATGGAGACGTGGCCCAGGGAAAGAGGCAGCAAAAGTTGGAGAAGGGGCAGTAGGTGGCTCCCAGCTATAGGGTCCCTGGGGTGGGACCAAGAGAAGTGGGCACTCCACTTGCCAAAGAGGAGAGTGATTCATCCAGACTGCAGTTTGCCCCTGAGATGAGGGGCTAGGCTTGGAATGCAGTTGGCTGCTGAGGCAATTGGTAGGACTAAGGACGACCAGTCCCCCAGAAATGGAGAGAGAATGGAGCTGGATACGGCCGGAGTGCTGTGCCCAGAACAGGATGCTATGGGCCGGGGAGCAAGGTGGGTCACAGAGTCATGGAGACGGCCGAAGTGACAGCGGCATGATGCCGTCGGAGGAGGGGGCACTGGCTCTGGCAAGCTAATCTTCAGAACTGCCTGTAGGAGGTGCCAGAGTGGGGAGTCACCCCCCCCTTACAGCAAGGAAAGAAAAATCCTGCTTCAGAGTGTCTGCGAGTTTGATTTAAAGATACTCACTTTGTGTATTTTGACAGGGCCTGCTGACAATCTGCAACCTTAGAGTTATGAGGCTTCAGCTTTTTGAATCTCAGCAGCTATTATTAAATCAGTAGTGTCTGACCCTCCTTCTGTCTGACCCCACCAATGATTTCCTGCAACTGTCAAAACGTAAATCGATAAAAATCAGAAAAAAATGCTTACAAATAAATATTGATATTTTATCTACCTAAATGATAAAAAATCTAGTTCTGCTAAGGCTACACACACACACACACACACACACATACTCTATTCCATACAGGTTCGGAGTATCAGCCAAGAATTGTGTTACTCATTTACATGTTCTCTGTTCCCTGCAGAGAATGAAATTCCTTCAAGGAGGAAGAGGAATTTGCAATGCTACAGAATCAGTGTTCCATAGCAATTGAACAGAACTTAGGCCAGGTACACCCTACGGGGGAAGGTTGGCTTATGGTATATAATTCCAACTACGTAAAAAACGTAGCTGGAGTCGACATACTTTAAGCTGAGCTTCAGTACCATCTTGACTGCAGGATGTCGACGGGAGAAACGCTCCTGTCAGCTTCCTTTTCTCCTCACAAGGAGTAGGAGTACCGTCACCGACAGAGGTGCCCTCAGCATTCGATTTAGTGGGTCTTTGTTAGACCCACTAAATCGATTGCCTGCCACAGTGTCGATCTTCCCGCAAGTGGAGACATGGCCTAACACCTCTAAGGGGGAGAGAGGCTGGCTTACTTAAGCCCCTGGTTTGGGACTGCGATGAGGTGTGTTTTATCCTGTTTGGCTACACACCTTGAGCAAGTCGCACTATCTCTCTGTGACACAGTTCCCCAGCTGTAAAATGGGAGCGGTCATGCTCCCTCAGTTGGCCTTGGCTATATAGATTGGACACTATGGGGCAGGACCTGTCTGACTATTTATTTGTACATCAGCTAGCACAATGGAGCCCTGATGGCCGCTGGATTCTTTGTGTGTTACCCTAGTACAAACCCTGCAATTCTCCTATGCTACCGTGTAACTGACATTTCACATGCTGTCCAGAGATGCGCTCAAGCCATAAAAATAGTAAAATCCTGGCCTCTTTGAAGTCAGTGGGAACAGGGCCATTAATTTCAAAAGAGGCCAGGATTTTAGCCAGAGCTCTGGTCTGAACTTCCTCCAAATCTTAGAGCGCTTGGATTCAGGACTTAGGGCCTTTCAAAACAGTAGTGGCTGCTCTGATCTTTGGAACCAGATCGCTGAGCAAAGGTCCTGCTCCCCTTTCCTTCCCGCCCCCTGCCCCGCATGTCAGAGACACTGGGATATGGCAATGACAAACTCTTCTTTCAACTTTGCCTCTGGGCCACAGTTCCTGGCCCACCATCAGCATCTCATGGATGCAGAGGTTGGTAAGGGGGGGCATTGGACTGTGATTACTGGCCCCCCTGGCATGTCCTGGGGATAGGGGACTGCTGGGCTGTGGTTCCTGGCCTGTCCCTGTGTCCTGTTGAGGTGGGGGGACCACCAAGCCATGGTTTGCAGGCCCCCCTAGCGTGTCCTTGGGGTGGGGGCATTGGGGAGTAGCACTGGCTGGCCCTCGAGGTGATCCCAGGAGGGCCACAGAAGGGGGCCTGGCTGGCGGGGCTCCCCACTTCCTGTGCAGTGCTGTGGACAGGGGTCTGGAGGGGCTACTTACCCAGAGGTGGACACACACACACACACACACACACACACACACACACACACGCGCGCACACAGAGCAAAACAGGCTCCTGCCCCAAAGAGCCTCCCCATCTAAGTAGACAACACACACAAAGGTTGGGAGGGGAAAAAAGCAGATGGCACCCTAGTAATAGACACACGGTCTGCTAGCACCCAGCCCAATAGCTAATCCACTAGGCTCTCAGAGCTTCATACCACTAACAATGGACCCTGTTCAGATTTGTCTCTCTAGCACCCATCCCAGGCCTAGCTGAGTGACACCAACCAATCCTTCCCCCCGCGAGGCAGGGAGGGGAAACTGAGGAACACAGCAAGCTAAGAGAGCCTCTTTCCAGAACCTCACATTAGTGCATTGACTGCAATGACCATCTTCCCCGCGGAGGAGCTTGACATGCGTCACAATCTGTAATTCGCCTCACAGGGAAGGTAAAACGCCAATCACAAATTAGGGAAATTGAGGCACAGGGACATGACCAAGGTCATGCTAAGGGGATGGCTACACTGCAGTCAGAGGTATGGTCACTGCCGACACCTCAGCTGGCTTTAATCTTGTTGGCTTGGGTACTGATGGCAGAGCCCGAATTCTTACCAGGTACACTGATTTCCAGGCCATACCCTTGCTCTTTTTTTATGTAGAAAGGCACATTTGTCTGAACTCTTCTTTCATGGGCTACCTTTGGGTGCCCCCACACCTCCCAAGGATAATATGAGACCAACACAACTCCTGCCCTGCAAGGGGTGTTACTTCCACTGTAACTTCCGCAGCCGAAAGCACTGTGACGTAGCTGTAAAAGCATAGCTGTGCATGTCCATAGCCATATATTTGCAGACAGCCTCTCTAATTAATACATGTTTGTCCAGTGCCTTGAAGATAAAGTGGTTTGCAAGTACCAGTTGTCATTTTTACTACATCTCGATCCATCTTGATTTATACCCCACCAAAGCCAGGAAATGGAGACCGGAGAGGCCGACGCATTGGTCAAAGATTCCTGCCTCAGTTTGTATCCTTTGTGCTTTGCGTTTTGTTTGCGGCCTTCTCTGGCTTTCAGGGAGAAATTTCTCACTGAGGACATGGGGTGGAAACAGTAAAAAAAATCTCTTATTTATCTGCCGTCCCATCACCCCAGCCTTTCACAGTCCTATCTATTTATCCTCTTAGCACCCCTCTGAAGGAGGGCAGTGCTGTTATCCCCACTGTACAGATGGGAAACTGAGGCAGAGACTAAGGGATTTGCCCAAGGTCACACAGGAAGTGTGTGGCGGAGCAGGGACTTGCATCTGCAGCCTCTAATTTAAAAAATAGCTGAAATAAAGGGCAGGAGAAATCTCTGGGCTATCTTGATATACAGTCTCCTCTCCCCCTCACTCTGTTATTGATTGATGTTTACAGCCTGGTAAGAGAAATACTCATTGTAACTGAGTTAATTTTAAATGTCAAGCCATGTGGGCTGGGGAAGACTAATTAGCAGGAGTGGGGGGGAACACAAGGAGGTAGGAAAGTGTAATTTCCCCAGGTGCAACCAACCCTGAAGAGAATTCAGAGCTTGCCATTAGCTACACTTCCTTAATTTGACTCCAAATGTTAGTCAATAACCTTAACAAATGGGAAGAGGCCGGCCCAGTGGCTATCAACGTCAGGCAGGCTCGGCGCAAGCATCTAATTGGCAGCTAACTGGATGACGTGATGTATTAACAACCCTCTCTCTAAACAGCCTTCTAAAGCTTGTTAGGCCGGGATGCAGACGGAGGTGTGTGGCTCTCCCAGGACACATGGGCGGCAGCTGAACCCATGTCAGAAGTTTTATGGAACTGCGCCTGCCATCCGTGCTTTCATTCTCATGCCAAATAAATAAATGAAACAGACCAGCTGAGGACTGGGTTGTCCTGCCACCAGTGTGAAGATCACGGGAGAGATTGGGAGGTGCCAGAAGCCAACACATGCTGTGCCCCTTGCAAGTTATTTCTACCTCATCAGCAGAAGATGAGAGCAATTTATGGCTTTTCTTTCCAGAGCTGTTGGGATTTTGTGTGTGTGTGTGTAGGAGGGGGGAGGGACATCAAATCTGCGTGTTCGTTGTCCTTTTTTCTCTTCCTTCCCATGGTAGCTCTCATCTTTCCAGTAAAGTCTCATCAAAGGGATGAGACACACAAGATCTTTCCAATAGTCTAAAGGAGAAGGTTGAATCAAGACCAAGTTGAATTCTCACACCTCTGGATTAAATAAAGATACTGGATGGTTAGGTCATTACCTACCTATCAAACAATGAAGGCGACAATGGTTCTTTGCTTTTGAAGAATCTCATGATACCAGGATCTGAGGAAGTGGGTCTGGCCCAGGAAAGCTCATCACCTAATAAACCATCTTGTTAGTCTTTAAAGTGCTACATAGTCCTGTATTTTGTTTCGCCTAATAAACCATCTTGTTAGTCTGGTGTAACGGAAACAAAAGACAGGACTATGCAGCACTTTAAAGACTAACACGGCTACATCTCTATCACTATGGGTACGTCTAAACTACATGGCTCCGTCGACGGAGCCATGTAGATTTGTTGTTTTGGCAAAGGCAAATGAAGCCGCGATTTAAATGATCGCGGCTTCATTTAAATTTACATGGCTGCCGCACTGAGCCGACAAACAGCTGTTTGTCCGCTCAGCGCGCTAGTCTGGATGCTCCCCTGCCAACATCAAAGCCCTTTGTCAGCAGCCCCGGTAAACCTCATCCCACGAGGCATAATGGGGCTGCCGACAAAGGGCTTTGATGTCGGCAGGGGAGCGTCGAGACTAGCGCGCTGAGCGGACAAACAGCTGTTTGTCGGCTCAGTGCGGCAGCCATGTAAATTTAAATGAAGCCGCGATCATTTAAATCGCGGCTTCATTTGCCTTTGCCTATGTGTCTAATCTACATGCCTCTGACGACAGAGGCATGTAATCTAGACACAGCCTATGATAACAAGATGTTTCATCAGTCTTTAAGTGTTTCCTGACTCTTTGTTGTTTGCTAATTAATGGTTCTTATCTGCCCCCTTTGACTATCTAGTCTTTAGGTGCTTATAGACTATTTTTTTTTCCCTATTGCTTTCCAGCTCAGCTTTCCCTTGATATATTTTTTATCCACTGCCTTTTCTTGTTTCCCTTGCCCCCCAATTTTCCCTTCTTCCACTCCCCCTCCTGTCTCCCCTATTTATTTTGGTCCTAAACATCCAACACTCCGGTCATCTGAAGAAGTGGGCTGTGCCCACGAAAGCTCATGATACCATCTACATGTTTTGTTATTCTATAAAGTGCTACCAGACTATTTGTTGTTTTTTTCAGTTTACCTGTACAGACTAACTTGGCTACCTCCTGAAACCCCTGCTACGTTAATTATGTAGCTGGAGTCAACATGCCTTGTTCCGAGTGTCCCTGCTGTCTGCACAGTGGGAGGCTGACAGAAGCAAATACTCCAGTTGGTTTCCCTTACTCCTTGTAGGAGCAGGAGTATCTGCTGCCAATGCGGTTGCCCTCTGAGTTCAATTTAGTAGGTCTTAACTAGACCCACTAAATCGAACTCCGGAAAATTGATCACAGCAGTTTAGATCTTCCACTGCCTTGGACCTGGCCTTAGCAATGCCTGTCCCCTCCCCTGCTTTTGGTTCATTACAAGGTATTTCAGGTTCCTAGCTTTAAAGCAGTCCTTTTATGCCTCTGAATCCTTGTGAAAGTGGCCCTAATTAAAGCACCACTGGTTTTGCTGTGGGCAGGATATTCATCAAGAGAGGGGAAGTTACGTGAGCCTGCCTGCTCGGTGCTGCGGCTTCATCGAATCCTAGAACTGGAAGGGGACTTCAAGAGCGCTTTGAGCCCCTGAGCTCTGAGGCCGAGAGGTAAATCAATAGTATTTTACAGTCTCGGAAATGGACCCATGCTGCTTTCAGTTCAGTGCAGTAGTTCAGAGAGATACCATTTGTCTGCTGCCTGAAAGATGCAAAGCAATTCTCTTTTTGGGGGGAGGGGAGGGAGACTTTCTATTTAACAGCCAGACCCGTGGGCTAGGATAATGATCTAGGAGTCGGGATTCTTGGGTTCTGTTTCCCACTCAGGCCATTGATCTGATGTGTGATCCTGAGCAAGGCACCCCAGCCAACATTTTTCAAAAGAGGCCACTAATTTTGAAGGCACTTTAGATTTGGGGCAAGCAACCAGAGACGGTAAGGGGCTAGCTTCCAGAGGTTCTCATAGAATCATAGCGCTGGAAGAGACCTCAGAAGGTCATTAAGTCCAGCCCCCTGCTCTAGGCAGGACCAATAGCATCTGAACACTGGAGTTCTGAACACTCCTCTGGGTCAGCCAGTCTTAGAGGGAGCCCTCGGTACAATCTGGACACATGCACGAGTGCCAAGAGCCTCCGTAGGCCCTTGGGAAAGGTGTGGGGAAGCCGGGCTCCATGCTCCCAGAAGGGATGTGGTTGAGGGCAGAAGGGGCAAGGGCCATGGCAGCCAGCCCGCAGCGGCGCCCAGTGCCCAGATCATGGTACATACCCCCCCGCCCTCCCGCCAGCCCATAGCGCTGCCCGGAGTGTGTGGTGTGGTGCTCCAGTAGCAATTTAAAGGATTATTAAATTATTGTAGCAGTAGCCAGAGCCCTAGGCCTTACAACTGTCCTTTTTGTCCCCCTCCCCTGCGCTTCGGCAGGCCATGTCTAAAAACTGCACATTATTCAGGAGTAGCCCCTGCTCCAGACCCGGAGGAAGCAAAGGTGTTTCAGGTACATTGGCGGATCTGCGATAGGGCTCTCCTCTGGACATTCTCTGCTTTATCCACACCTTTTCTGAAGTGCGGCACCCTGAACTGGACACAGTACTTCAGCTGAGGCCTAATCAGCCCAGGGTAAATTAGAATAATTATTTCTTGTGTCTGTCTCACAACATTCCTGCTAATACCTTCCAGAACGATGTTTGTTTTTCTTCAGGGGGTGGGTAATGGAGTCACACTCCTCTCTCGCGAGCAGCCCCCTTGGCCGAGTCTGTGTGCCTGCACTCCCGGCTTATGGCAATTCTCCTGTGACTCAGCCCCCTGGTCAAGTCATATACAGTTGGCAAACCTCAGGCTCCAGAGAGGAACTGCCTGGCTCTGGCCCAGCAGCTTTCTTTATACTGGCTTGCCAGGCCCTGATTGGCTGCTTCCCCTGCAGCCACTCTAGCCTGCTTGGAGGAACTTTCTATAGTCTTTTCTGGGGTGGAGCATGGCAGGACCACAAGGCCTCCAGTAGGGGGCTTCAGAGGCTAGTCCACTCTGTCACAGGGGAACAACAATGTTACTCGGTTGATTCATATCTAGTTTGTTATCCACTATAAACCCCAGCTTCCATTCTGCAGTACTCCTTCCTTGGCCTCTGATGATAGGACAAGAAGCAATGGGCTTAAACTGCAGCAAGGGAGGTTTAGATTGGACAGTAGGAAAAACTTCCTAATGGTCAGAGTGGTTAAACACTGGAATAAATTGCCTAGGCGGGTTGTGGAATCTCCATCACTGGAGATATTCAAGAGCAGGCTGGATAAACATCTATCAGGGATGATCTAGATGGTGCTTGGTCCTGCCATGAGGGCAGGGGACTGGACTTGATGACCTCTCAAGGTCCCTTCCAGTTCTAGGGTTCTATGGTTCCTAGGCAGTCAGGTGTTATTTTGTATTTTTCAGTTGACTGTTCCTTCCTAAGTAGAGTACTTTGCATGTGTCCTTAGTTAATTTCATCTCAGTTATTTTCAGACCGTTTCTCCATAAAGCTAGAGTAAGCATGATAATTGGCCTACATTTACCTTCCCCTTTCAGACAAGTCTCAGGGGGTAACTGTGCTAGTCTGTATCTACAAAAACAACGAGGAGTCCTGTGACAAAGACTAACAGATGTATTTGGACATAAGCTTCCATGGGTAAAATCCACTTCGTCAGATGCACTGGACACATCTGATGAATGCATCTGTCAAAGTGGGTTTTACCCACGAAAGCTTATGCCTACATAAATCTGCCAGCCCTGGTCTATGCTAGAGAGTTATTTCGAAATATCTCCCCTTATTTCGAAATAGCAAGTGAAGCGGCCGCACTATTAAGCCCATTATTTCAAAATAACGGGTTGGTCATTTCGAAATAGTCGCTCCTGTTTTCCACGAGGAATAACGTTTATATCGAAATAGTTATGTTGAAATAGTGGCAGTGTGGATGCTCCTTGGCTGTTTTCTTGAAAAAATTCCTCCTTAGAATCATTCAAAGTAATTACTCCCTGGTGCTTCCTGGGGCTCTAAGTCAAGGTAGCGCGTCCACCAGAAGGGACCCTGCCTCGGACTAATTTTGAGGCTTCTCTGGAGCGTGGACATGCTATTTCGAAATATCAGAGGGGTTGTCGTGTTATTCTGAATCTGCAAAAGCGGCGAGGAGTCCTGTGGTACCTTATAGACTAACCGAAGTGTTGGAGCATAAGCTTTCGTGGGCAAAGACCCACTTCGTCACATGCATGTGACGAAGTGGGTCTTTGCCCACGAAAGCTTATGCTCCAACACTTCGGTTAGTGTATAAAGTGCCACAGGACTCTTCGCTGCTTTTATTTCAAAATAGTTATTTTGGGAGTTATTATTTCAAAATATGTTATTTTGAAATAATTTCCTAGTGTGGACATGCCCTATTAGACTCAGGTGCCACTGGACTCCTCATCGTTCTTATGCTTAAAGACCAAGGGTGTGATGTTTGTCTGCCCACCACTATGGAGCTCTTCAGCACAACTGGAAAGTCTGATGCACAGTTATAGCATCAGCTCGGTTTGTGTGAAGTGTCTCTCTGCGGTTTCACTGTGGAGATGGAAAGGCAGAGTCTACGATGCAAATTTTTTTTGTCTAACCTTTTTATCTGCTTGGGGCGGGCAATGGTTTCTGATGCAGCCTGTGAAAACAGTTATCCAATATCAACACAATATAACTATCTGCCTGCAGAACTGACAGGCGTATTTCAACAGTGGTATATTATCAATTATGAGCTTAACAGAGCGTGTGCTCCCAGCTGATGGTTGGAAAAAGTCGCTTGTCAAGGGCTGGTGAAGACTGGTGCTGGGTTTGTCATACAGACAACACTGGAAGAGAGGTGCAAGGCAGCTTTATTGAGAGTTTAATAGAAAAGAAATAGATGATTTTGCTAGCACCTTTTGTGCCTATGATGTTTTACAAAGCAACGAGGGCACTCACCGTGCTAATCAGACGCCACAATCATTAAGAGCTCGAATGTAGCAGGTGTGTACAATGGGAGAGGGGCCCTTTTAACAGCACTGCGTGTATTTTCCAATTTCCACCTGAGTCCTGAAAAACAGGCACCTTCTACCCCTATGGTTCTATGGTTTGATGCATAACAATTGAGTTCAGCCCTAACCCAGCGATACTCAGACTTCAGTGGGTCTAGAGCCATATTAGGGATCAACATTACATTACCGCAGAGAGCAAATGTAGTGTGAGTAAGAATGGCCATATTGGGTGAGATCAAAAGTCCATCTAGCCCTGGCCAATGCCAGATGCCCCAGAGGGAGGGATCACAACAGAGAGTCCTCATGTGATCCCTTTCCTGTCACCCATTTCCAGACAAACAAAGGCTAGGGACACCATTCCTACCCATCCTGACTAGCCATTGAGGGACCTAACCTCCATGAATCTATCTAGATCTTTTTGAACCAAGTTAAAGTCCTAGCCTTCACCACATCCTCCGGGAAGGAGTTCCACAGGTTGACTGTGCACTGAGTGAAGAAAACCTTCCTTTTGTTTGTTTTAAACCTTCTACCTATTAATTTCATTGGATGACCCCTAGTCCTTATATTGTGGGAACAAGCAAATCACTTTTTCCACACCAGTCATGATTTTATAAACGTCTATCCTATCCCCCCTTAGTTATAGCCCCGATTAGTCATATGCCCCCTTAGTCTCCTCAGCCTGACGTGGCTGAAGACACCATTCAGCCACACCAGCAGGGGTTTCCCTCCAAACGTGGCAGATGGCTCCACAGCATTGCAGGCATCCCGTCCCTTTCGATGCCCTTTCTCCCTCGTCCCACTCAGCTGGTCTATTTGTTAGGGCATGTCTTTCCGGACTGTAAACTCCTTGGGGTAGGGTCTAGGGAGGGCTGGCCTCGTTAGCACTTCTTGGGGGAGGGGCTAGGAAGTCCAGGCCTGGTTAGCACTTACACTTTGTTGCCATAATAAGAATTAAAGGAAGCATGCACCAACGCGGGCTGTGCTCGGAGACAGGCTGTTGGCCTAGACTGGCCGTCACGTTGGTTTGCTGCAGCCATTCATATGGGCGAGAGGAGCCGGCTCCGTGCATGGATGAGCCGTCAGCGTGTATAATGTCGTTCCACAAAAGCTTCCCACAACCTAAATAGCATTAGCTCCCTAATAAGCCCGTTCCTTCCGTTTCACTCCGAGGTAACTAATGATGGTATTTGTCAGGATGAGGACAGGTTTGCTTATTACCGCTTTGCTGCCGGTGTGCGTACCTGTCTGTATGGATCTACTGCCAACTGTCATTATTTGCTGATGGGATCATTTTTTGTTAAAAAAAAAAATCTAGTGGGCAGTGCCCCCTGCTTGCTACGCGCGCCAACCCCCCTCTCAGGGGGAGTAGGCAACTTTGGCTCCCCTCCCTGCCACTGGGGAGGGCCGGGCTGCAGCTGCACCAGCCCCAGCCCTTTCTCCCCCCCTCACCTATCCTCCGCTGCGGCCTAATCCTAATCCCCCAGTCTCCTAGCCTGGGTCCTGCCAGGCTCTCTCCCCCCTTGGCTGCCGGTGGGTTGAGCCAGGTCAAAGCAGCGGCTTTGCCCTGCCCTCTCCCGCCCTGGTCCCCAGAGGGTTGGGCTGGGCCGAAACCAAAGCACAGCCAGCCCCAGTTTTCTCCCCCTGCCACTGGGGGTGGGGCACTGCAAGGCCTCGCCAGGCCCCGCGCTCCCCCCCAACCCAGCTGCGGCAGCTTCTGCCCCCCTGAGCACTGGGAAGGGGGGAAGGGAGGGGCTGTATGGCTTGTGGCTTCCGCTCCCTGGAGCACTGTGGAGGGGAAGAAACACACAGTTCCCATTGCCGTGTGACTTCTGCCCTCCCCCCCCCCGGGAGCACTGGAGGGCAGGGAGAGGAAAGGCCATGCAGCTTCCAGGCCGCCCCCTGTCCTCCCCCCCTCTGCCCCCAGAGCACCGAGGGGTGAGAGGAAAGGCCACGGGGCTTGTGGCTTTGGCCCCCCGCCCAGAGACTGGGGAGGGGAAGGGGGGGCGCTCCAGGGCCTCTCCAGGTCCCACGCAGCAGCGGAGCACTGAGGAAAGAAGAGGGAGGGAGAAAGGGAGGGAGGAGGCAGGTGGGAAACAGACTGACATGATGACGTCACTCTGTCATCCTGCAGGAAAAACTTTTATATATATAGAGAGAGAAAAAGCTTCTGCCGTAAAAGAATGTGATGGGATGCACTGGGCCCCGAAGCCGGCTGCTGGAGGCTTGGTGCCTTGCCACATCCTGCCCCAGGAAAAGAGCACTAGAGAAGTCCTCCAAGCTCCCAAGAGAGGCAGCATGAGAGGCAGCCAATCAGAGCCCAGCAAATCAGTATAAAGCAAGCTGCTGGGCCAGAGCCAGGCTGTTCCTCATTGGAACTCATGGCAAGCAGTTGGGTGATGGGATGGCTGAGAGAGCAGCCGAACCGTGGATAGGAGATGCCTCCTGTCACCCGCTTGCTTTAGGAAAACTGTCTTATGGATATGAATATGCATACCTTGAAGATGCTGTATGCAAAACTGTAACATATCACTTTTAAAGTTACAGTCTGCTGAATCTGTAGATCCTATTTTTGTGCTGGTATCATTCTGGTGTGTGAAGTTAGAAATATGAAGTGTGGAACTGGGCATAGTTTAAATGTGCTAATGAGGGCCATTACTGATGCTCCAGAAACACAATGACTCAGTACTCAAACCAGAGACCTCAGAATAGTCTTGTTTGTCCTGGAAGCCCAAACTACTGTGACAGCGAGTTGGGGTTCCCCCAAATCTAGCAGCATGAACAGACTCCACCAGTCGTAGAATAGAGAGGGGTTTATTGTTCCTTCAGGATACAGCACATATGTGATGTGGCTACAGGGGCCAGGACCAGGATGCCTCAGACCCTAGGGTTAGGTGTCCATCGCCCCTAGGCCCTAGCTTAGCCTTTTCTCTTCATGCTTCCCAGACAGCCACTGTCTCCCTCCCAGGCCCTACCCCCTAGCCAGGTGCTGGTCTCCGCCTTCCTCCCTTTGTCTCTCTCCCTGGGAGGCTGAGCCTGGGGCTACATCTAGACTGGCGTGATTTTCCGGAAATGCTTTTAATGGAAAAGTTTTCCGTTAAAAGCATTTTTGGAAAAGAGTGTCTAGATTGGCACAGACACTTTCCCGCAAAAGCACCTTTTGTGGAAAAGCGTCCGTGGCCAATCTAGACGCGCTTTTCCGCAAAAAAGCCCCGATCGCCATTTTCGCCATCAGGGTTTTTTTGCGGAAAACAAATCTGAGCTGTCTACACTGGCCCTTTTGCGCAAAAGTTTTGCGCAAAAGGACTTTTGCCCGAATGGGAGCAGCATAGTATTTCCGCAAAAACACTGACAATCTTACATGAGATCATCAGTGCTTTTGCGGAAATTCAAGCGGACAGTGTAGACAGCTGGCAAGTTTTTCCAGAAAAGCGGCTGATTTTCCGGAAAAACTGGCCAGTCTAGAGACAGCCTGGGTTTAGGAAGCCTAATCCGAACTAGCTAGTTCGTGCCGCGTGTAGCCGCGTGGCACGCAGTCCGAACTAGCCGGCATTTAAAAATGGCGCCGGCGGGATCATGCAAATGAAGCCTGGGAAATTCAAATCCTGGGCTTCATTTGCAACTCCGTATGACTACATTAACCACCCTAGTGCGAACTAGGGTGGCTAGTGTAGACATACCCCAATGTATTAGGAGCTCCAGTGGGGGGGGGAGTAGGTCCCAGACTCGGCACAAGCTGGGACTGAGCTGAGATGCTGGACCAGCCTGCTAAAAAATTTACTGGCCAGGGCTGTGTCCAGACTCAGGGTTTTTTTTCGAAAAAAGTAGCCTTTTTTCGAAAAAACTTCCCCTGCGTCCAGACTCAAGCCGCGTTCTTTCGAAATTAATTCGAAAGAACGCGGCTTTTCTTTCGATGGCGGTAAACCTCATTTCACGAGGAAGAACGCCTTCTTTCGAAAGTTCCTCTTTCGAAAGAAGGCGTTCTTCAATGTAAATAGGGCTTCTGAGAAAGAGAGCATCCAGACTCACTGGATGCTTTCTTTCGAAAAAGCAAGCCGCTTTTTCGAAATTTCTCCATGCAGTCTAGACGCTCTCTTTCGAAAGAGGCTCTTTCGAAAGAAGCCTGCAGTCTAGACATAGCCCAGGAGAGGAACTGGGACGGGGGGGATACATGTATTCTATAACATTAGCCTATACGTTTTTGCTTATCGGTTAATCAGTTAATTGACAATACTATTACATCCCTACTCTACAGCTGACAATGGAGGAGGGGAAAGAGGATTCCATGGTAATTGCCACCGAGTAGAAAGGTCCAGATGTAGGATCAGTTGAACGTGTCATTAAAATAATGGGCCTAATTCTCTTCCTCCCCCCCTCAGTGTAAGTACATTGACTTCAACCAAGTGACTCCTGATTTACACCAGTCAAAGAGGAAGGAGATTCTGTATTCACCAGAAATGTGGCCCTTTTGATAAGCGAAGGATTTGTGAGTGGATCCTGCTTCCCTTGGAAATGTCCCTTTCATTCTGTGCACTGCACTACACCATCACATGGTGTCAGTAATGGGATCTAGCACAGCATTATGGACCCTAGCAATGAGCCTTCAAACCTCCCCTGGAAGGACCTGCCCTAGAGGTTGGAGCCAATAACAGTGGCACGTTTAGTCCTTAGATGTTCTACTAAAAGCACCAACAAGGAGAGGTCATTAGTTTCTGTTTTGGTGGCAGCGGTGATGACCACGACTGAATTCACCCCTCACTCCTTTGAAGAGGAGCCGGTGGCATGAAAACAGCTGGTGAAACTGGAAGTTGGAAATGTAGTGGAGTAGAAAGGAAGGCAGAGAAGAGGCATCCAGTCAGGGAGATGGAAGAGATGGGCCCAAACTCAGAGGCGCCATATATAAACCACAGCTATCTGTATCTACATTATCATTATGCCAAGAACTGAACTGTAGTGAGGCTCTACCATTATTGATATAAAGAGATTTTGCAGATATATAGCTAGATACAGACAACAGGAGACAGAGAAAGAGACAGAACTTTGAAGGAGAAACCAGCCCTGCTGGGTTAGGAATGTTTTATCTTTCTCTCTGGATCTCAGAGATGGCAGAATGAAAGTCGTGAGGCGTGTAGAGAAACTGCCAGCAGAGGGAAGGTAGGTGTCAGCGAGGGAATATCTCATTTTCCCTGCGGACATTGTTATTTTCCAGCCTGGCAGCCCAAACGAATGTCTAGTGTACGTGCCTGCCATCTGCAAAGGGATACCACTAACTTTCACGCTAGTCCTGCTGCAGTATCGCAGAAATGGCTCAACAACGAAAGCAAACGTAGGGCGCTCAGAGTACTGTCAGAGCGGGGGCCAAGGTGAACAAGTGTGTGGGAGCGTGCTAGCCTGCAAGGAGCCATGATCTGCTCACAGGCCTAGGAGCCAAAACTACCCTGTTCCCAGCCTGGTTCCGACTCCTGCTATATTGCATGGGCTTGGACAAGTCACTTAACCTCTCTGCCACAGGGTAATCCAGAGGCACTGAGACCACGAGGGCGAGTGATCCCTGCTCTACAGCCTTAGCTATGAGCCAGTTGGCTTTTAGCTCTTTTGCCACAGGCTCATGGCTTTAGCCCCTAAGGTCCCAGGTTCGAGGCTACCTGCTGGGTCTATCAGATTTACAGCAGCAACTGATCTACCTCACAAGAACATTGCTCAGATACCACAGGAGGGGCTCAGTGAAAGAATCGGAATGGAATCAGATTGCAAACGTTTATCGTCCTGAGGCATGTGGTACTCTGTTGTAATGCTCCTATGGCGTAAAGGTCCAGGACACAGTTAGAAGTTCCTAGATGGGGATTCCCTTGTTATCCCACCCAACACAAACCCCTCAGCCCATCCCTTCCATTTGCTGTAAAATCCACAGTTGACAGATGAGGAAACTGAGGTCTGAGGAGACTGTGTGACTTGACCAAGGTCATGTGATGAATCAGTGGCAGAGTGGCGACTCAAATTCAGGAGTCCTGACTTCCAATCAAAGGCCAACCCCAACAGTGGGAACCAAACAATCTGTTCTCAGGTAGCAAACAGAATAGTGAGAATTGACTAGTCCACCCTCAAGACATGACATAGCATTGCACCAGCCTCTCTAAGCAAGAGCTCTGTCTAAATTTGAAGGTCAAATCCAACTTCCACTGAAGTCCCTGAAATGCCATCCATCACCATGATGAGTGTTACTTTCATCAGAGCATTGTTTAAAGCTCCTACTGTTAATGCAGCCTCATTTTGCTAGGTGCTGGATGGACAAGAGGGTTGTGGCATCCCCACCACTGGAGATATTTAAGAGCAGGTTAGATAAACATCCATCAGGGATGATCTAGACAGCGCTTGGTCCTGCCTGTGACGGCAGGGGACTGGACTTGATGACGTCTCGAGGTCCCTTCCAGTTCCATGATTCCATGACATACAATAAGATATAATCCTTATCTTCAAGTGGTCATTAAACAACACTTGGCAAGGGCTAGAGAGAGACAGAGAAAGTAATTTGCCCAAGCTACATAGGGCCAAGATCAGAACTCGGGTTTCTCAAGTGCTATACCGGAGCCCTGAACATTATCCCAAGCTCAATGTGTCAACCTAGATCCGAAGATACATTGACCTGCTGATGAAATGGACCGAGTGGGATGAAGAAAAGCTCGACGAGATTTACTTGATAGCGATGAACTATCCACAGCGCAAAATCATTATCAGCATTTTTACTCTGTGTGGAAAGGTCAATCTTTCAGAGGCGCGTGAGTACAATTGTAGTAATTTCCCCTCCTGTAACATAGTCCCGGCACAGGAAAATAACAATAATTAGATAAAATCAAAAAACCCTGTTAAAAATGATCAAGTGAGCTAGGGACCAATACAGATACACACTGCGTTCCAGGCCTTCTGACTCCATCAAGAGAGCTTTCTTGCCAGTGTAAGAGCAGCGTACTCTTTGATCTGACATTATCATCTGACAGTTTCTCATTGATCCACTTGTAAAGCTGCCTAGATGTGGAAGCTGCATGCTGCATACAGCCTTATCTCAAGCGGTAGGAGAGACTACAAGCTCAAAAGGGCTAGGCCCTGACTTAGCTTGGGCTGGGTGGACGTTGGTGTTGCTACTTTTCCCTGTTGGTCACTGTCCTTATTTTTAGCAATACCAGCTTGGAACTTGGAACCCACTGCACTCACAGGGTGTGTCTAGACTACAGAGTTTTGTCGACAAAAGTGGACTTTTGTCGACAAAACTATACCTGCGTCTATACTACCGCTGAGTTCTGTCGACATAACGTCGACAGAACTCAGCAGTTTTGTCGACGCTGGTAAACCTCGTTCTACGAGGCAAAACGCCTTCTGTCAACAGAGTTCTGTCGACAGAAGGTGTTATTGCATGTAGGGTTGCGTCTAGACTACAGGGTTTTGTCGACAAAGCAGCTTGCTTTGTCGACAGAACTGAATGTAGTCTAGACGCTCTTTGTCGACAGAAGCTTTGTCGACAGTATGGGTACGTCTACACTACATGCCTCTGTCGGCAGAGGCATGTAGATTAGGGTTGTAGGCAAAGGTAAATGAAGCCGCAATTTAAATGATCGCGGCTTCATTTACATTTACATGGTTGCCGCGCTGAGCCGACAAACAGCTGATCAGCTGTTTGTCGGCTCGCCGCTAGTCTGGACGTTCCCCCTGTCGACATCAAAGCTCTTTGTCGGCAGCCCCGGTAAACCTCATTCCACAAGGAATAACGGGGCTGCCGACAAAGGGCTTTGATGTCGACAGGGGGAACGTCCAGACTAGCGGCGAGCCGACAAACAGCTGATCAGCTGTTTGTCGGCTCAGCGCGGCAGCCATGTAAATGTAAATGAAGCCGCGATCATTTAAATTGCGGCTTCATTTACCTTTGCCTACAACCCTAATCTACATGCCTCTGCCGACAGAGGCATGTAGTCTAGACACAGCCTATCTGTCGACAAAACTTCTGTCGACAAAACCCTGTAGTCTAGACATACCCACACTGTCACCTCTAAAGATTCACTCCCCTAGATTCAGTCAGACCAGGTATAAGAGGCCACGTCTGTACATACCGCACCGGAGATTGATCATCTGGCAGTCGATTTAGCAAGTCTAGTTAGGACCCTCTAAATCAAATGCTGAGGGCACCCAGGTATTCCTCAATTTCTGAGGAGTAAGGGAACCGACAGGAGTATTTGCTCCCATCGAGTTCCCGCTGTGGAGATGGCGCCAAGGTATGTTGACTCCAGCTACGTTATTTACATGGCTGGAGTTGCGTACTGTAAGTCAACCTGCTGGGTCTAGTATAGACCTGGCCAGAGTGAGCTGAATCGTGTGCAAAGCTGGAAGTGAACAGTATCGGCTGCTCCGTGGATGCTCTTGTGCTTTCCAAGCCCCTCTGGCCGTACAAATGTATGAGATAATCTTTTTATCTCCCAAAGCAAGGGGAGGCCCTGGCTGGAGTCAGGAGAGCTCTTTGGTACTAGGGCTGCCTCTTACTATGTTCAGCACCTAGCATAACAGGGCTCCGGTCTCGGTGGAAGTCTCCAGATGATTCGGCAATGCCAAAACCAGCAACATTGGTTCTGATACTGTCCCGTTCAAAGCCAATTGTTCTGACACTTCAGGGGAGGAGCCCCTGATTTACACCAGCCTAAGGGAAAGTGGAATTAGGCCTGGTAGCTGTAATGGATCCTGACTGGGTCGATTGTAAGTGCCACCCGGATAAAGTGTGAAATAGAAGCTAAGTGGTTGCAGTGTCACATAAGAACATAAGAGCGGCCAGACTGGGTCAGACCAAAGGTCCATTCAGCCCAGTGTCCTGTCTGCCAACAATGGCCAATACCAGTGCCCTGGAGGGAGGGAACACAACAGGGAATCCTCATGTGATCTCCTGTCACCCATTTCCAGACAAACAAAGGCTGGGGACACCATTCCTACCCAGCCTGGTTAATAGCCATTGAGGGACCTAACCTCCATGAATCTATCTAGCTCTTTTTTGAAACCTGTTAAAGTCCTAGTCTTCACCACATCCTCTAGCAAGGAGTTCCACAGGTTGACTGTGTGCTGAGTGAAGAAAACCTTCCTTTTGTTTGTTTTAAACCTGCTGCCTATTAATTTCATTGGGTGACCCCTAGTTCTTATATTGTGGGAATAAGTAAATAATTTTTCCTTATTCACACCAGCCATGATTTTATAGACCTCCTATTAGTCTTCTGTCATAACGTGGTTAGAGGTGAAAAAATGTTACTTACGGCCAGTATTGGTCCTGCTTGGGGCCCGGGGCTGGACTAGATGTCCTTCTGAGATCTCTTCCCACCCTAATAGTAAACTGACGCTTATCGGTTAATAGTGTTGGTTACACTCAGCCGGCTCCCGGGGAGGCGGCTTCACTGTGGCAGGGCAGCTTCCTCTCCAGGAGCCAGGTAAGGGCAAGAGGTGCTGGCAGGGGCTGGCAGCCCTGCTCCCGGGAAGCCTTCGCTGCCGGGTCTGCAGTATAAAGCTTATTTAAGCTTCATGCCGCAGAGACCTGCAGCCTGTAACCATGTGATTGCTGAGATTTTCAGCAGTGACACTGTTACCTATTTAACCGACTTTTAACATCCCTAGTGCATGTCACGTGCTACCATCCAGCTTCTACCTGCTGCCCCTTTGCCCAGGGACAGAGGGATCCCTCTCCATTTCCCCGCCTGTAAAGTGGGGATAACAGTACTTTGTAAAGCAGCATGACGTCTCGAGAGGAAAAGTGGTTTTGAGGGAGTGCAAAGTATTGCTGTTCCTTCAACCGAGGCAAGAAAGATGTGGAGAAATTGGAGAGGGTCCAGAGACAAGCAACAAGAATGATTAAAGGTCTAGAGAACATGAGCTATGAAAGAAGGCTGAAGGAATTGGGTTTGTTTAGTTTAGAAAAGGGAAGATTGAGGGGGGACATGAGAGCCGTTTTCAGGTATCTCAAAGGGTGTCATAAGAAGGAGGGAGAAAACTTGTTCATCTTGGCCTCTGGGGAGAGAACAAGAAGCAATGGGCTTAAACTGCAGCAAGGGAGGTTTAGGTTGGACACAAGGAAAAACTTCCTAACTGTCAGGGTGGTTAAACACTAGAATAAATTGCCCAGGGAGGTTGTGGAATCTCCATCTGTGGAGATATTTAAGAGCAGGTTAGATAAATGTCTATCAGGGATGGTCTAGACAGTATTTGGTCCTGCCATGGGGGCAGGGGACTGGACTCGATGACCTTTCAAGGTACCTTCCAGTCCTAGTATTCTATGATTCTAAGAACACAGCTCGCCTCCCCACAATGATGACACCGTAACAACATAGGTGATGTCCGAGAAGCAGCTCTCTGACAATGACTCACCGTTTCACTCTTGGATTTTGTTCCTGTCAGCAGCCACGCGGAGAGTTTTCTAGCTTCCGTCCCGACGGTTCAGCCCAAGTGGTGCTCTGCCCAGGCAGATCTTAGCCTACCCAGCTAGAGGATACCGGTTTCAGAGCAAGGCTGACGAGGCTGTAGGGTAGACGAGAGCTGCAGCAGCTCCCGGCAGCTCTTCTGCCTTAGCAGAGGTAATGGAGGCGATCCTGACACAGAGGTGAATGTGAAGGCTTGTGTGTAGGAAGCAGCCCGTCTTTGCTTTCTCTTTCACCCTCTGGCATGTAGCTTTCTCTGTGCCCATCCTCTTTTCTGCCCCTCACTTCTTCACACTTGTGGTGGGGCAACTGCCCTCCACTGGCTGTAAGGGGTTAAAGCAGGCTGACGGGAGCCTGCACAGAGCCCTGGCCAATCAGGGAAGGGCCTAGAGGAGCCAATCAGGGTGTAGCTTGCTGAGGCAGCCCTGTATATAAGGAGCTGTTCAACAGAGAGTTAACAGTTAGGCTCTGACCAGGGAGGAGGCAGGACCGATTCCTAGAGATGGGAGAGCAGTGCTGGGCAGGCTCAGAGGGGCTAGAGCGGGAGGCTCCAGCCTGATACACGGGCCAGGAGGGTCGCAGGGGAAGTGGCCCAGGGAACGAGACAGTAGAGGAGAGTGGGGGAGGGCAGGGCAAGGCTGCTGCCAGAGGGCCCCTGGGCCAGGACCTAGAGTAGTGGGTAGACCTAGGTCCCCCCTCCCTTCCCTCTTACATCCTGCCTTGCCACCATGGCATGGCCCATACAGACTGTGGCTGGCCCCTGAAGTGAGGGCCTAGACTGAGGCTGCAGTTGGCCACGGTGGCAGGTGCTAGACCAAGGGATGGCTGATAACCCCTGCAAAGGGGACGAGAGCCCACTATCGTGGGCACTGCCGGAGGGGAGTGTCCCGAGGAGGACGCCGCGGTCTGGGAGCGCCGCGGGTCCGGAGTGCGAGTGTGGCGCGCAGAGCGGGAAGACGCCAGCCAGGAGGAGGTGCCCTGCGGAAGTTCGAACTCGTTCCCTGGAGCCACCAGGGGCCGCACCCTGGGTGAACGTGCTGTCGCAGGGTCAGGTCTCCACCAGCACCCTCTCTGCATTTGGGTCTGCGTCATCTCATCCCTCCAGCCAGCGGGGGCGCCGGGCCTGCAATGGTCTCTCTTCTTGTGCTTCAGCCCCCAACCCCGATCGGTCCCTTTACCCCTTATGGGGGTAACAAAAGTGCCGCTGAACACCCACAACCATCCCAACACAGGACAACCCCTTGGCCTCTTTCTCAGACTGGCCTTGAGGCTCAAACGCACCCTGGGATTAACAGTCCACACATCAGGCATGGAGCCCGCTTTCTTGAAGCTGGTTAAGCAGTGACGGGCTGCTGTTTTCTGGCCCATTTCTGCTCTCCCAGCCCCTTCTGCTGCTTCTCTGCAGCCTGTGCTTCACCCAGCCTCTCCTCTTGGTCCCAGGCCTCTGGCTTCTCCCTCGTTCCTCTCAGCGCCTTCTTTTTTTGCTGGAACGTCCTGCATCCCAGACTGCCTCTCTGCGCCCGGCCTCCTTTCCAGCATCCACCACAGCGACGAATTCCATCCCTGTCACCTGCTTCAGTCGGCATTCCCCAGAGCCTTCTGAAATGGAAGGTACTGTCCCTCCTCTACCTGTCCTTGTCCTGGTCCTTCTCTGTGGTGTTCACCTCCATCTTGTGTCCTAGCTCCCCTACCCCAGCTGGGGCTAATAACAAATCAAGCCCAACACTGACGCCAGGCACAGCAAGATGAGCTAATCAGACCTTCCAATTCCTGGTCATCTCTTTGAGTTAATTGCCTCATCACAGATACCAGTTAAACAACTTAAAAGTTTACACCATTTACACCAGTTTTCCATCATATTTATTTCCTATTAAGTCACAGATTTTATTGTTATTATTATTTATTTGTATTATTATTTTATTATACATGAACAGGAGTGTTGTGAGCAAGGCATGAGAAGTCATTCTTCCACTCTACTCTGCACTGATTAGGTCTTAATTGGAGTATTGTGTCCAGTCCTGAGCACCACATTTCAAGGAAGATGTGGCGAAATTGGAGAAGGTCCAGAGAAGAGCAATAAAAATGATTAAAGATCTAGAAAACCTGACCTGTGAGGGAAGACTGAAAGAATTGGGCTTGTTTCGTTTAGAAAAGAGAAGACTAAGAGGGGACATAAGAGCAATTTTCACGTATCCAAAAGGGTAGTGCAAGAAGGAGGGAGCAAAATTGTTCTCCTTGGCCTCTGAAGATAGGGCAAGAAGCAATGGGCTTAAATTGCAGCACTGGAATAAATTGCCTAGGGAGGTTGTGGAATCTCCATCACTGAAGATATTTAAGAGCAAGTTAGACAGACACCTGTCAGGGATGATCGATGGTGCTTGCTTGTGCCATGAGAGCAGGGGACTGGACTCGATGACCTCTTGAGGTCCCTTCCAGTTCTATGATTCTTATTACTATTATGATGTCACAGATGTATTATTATTAACTCACATATTGTATGAGTATAATGATAATTTATTATGTCACAGATTTATTATTATTTTTTCCTATTAAGTCTCAGAGATTTATGATTATTTGGCACATTAAGTTTCTCCCTCCATGAGCAGGGTCACATTGTGTTGGGTGCTGTACATACATTTTGGGAAGGATGGCTTCAACCCAAACAGTTTGCAACCGAGATGAAATGACACGCACAGAGAACAAAATGACTTGACCAAGGTGACGCGGCAGGTCAGTGACAGAGCCAGAATTAGAACCCAGGTCTACCAGGCTCCTACTGAAATGCTTTATCCACACCTTCATACTGCATGCAACTTTTGTGGGATTGTTACTCACTTACACCACTTTGGGATGTGGCCTTGAATTCAGTGGCTCAGATGCAGTGCTAAGTTCCTGGATATTTTGGGAGATTGGAGAAGGGGGAGATCATTACATGTGCTTCCCTGGTTATACCTAGTTCAATAATCACCACACACCTCACCTAGAGGCTTTAGCTATTGTGAGTCATCCATATTCGTTATTTAGAGCCTCACACTCTTTAACAGAGATTAGCAAGTGACAATTGTTCTCCTAATCCCCCAGTAGGTGCAGTTGCGATCGCTCTGATTGCTGGGGGATGTTTCACTGGTTTAAAAATAATGAAAAATCCTGCTTTGAAGATTTGCTAATTAACCCTGCCCCCAAACCTTAGATAATCACAATTTACAGCCAGGCTGCCACCCTTCGATAATGTCTCCTACCTCGTCTTGGGCCTAGGGTGGCCCTAGAAATACAAGTGCACTTGAAAGACATCAAAAATCCATTTGTATTTTCAGATGTGACTGGAAGCTGAAAATTAAATTGTCCACGTTTTTTCCCAATGGCTGGCCACCCACCTACACTGCCACCGTATGTAATCCCTTTTTGTCTAAATCCCTCCCCCTCAATTACTTCACTAGTAGAGTTCTGAGAATTGATTTTTTTTCATGTCACTGGCCTAACCAAAAAATCCCATCAAAAGTTTCTTTGGGGTTCACTCAGAACAAAGTTCTCTTCACTTTTTTCCACAAACTAAAAACGTTAACACTCCTCCACCCACTTTTTAACTGTTTTGTTTCTCTTTTTCGTTTTTCACCTCTTTCAAACAAATTAAAGTACAATTTGAAACAAAAAGTCATTTAGCATAACAACATCGACACAACGCATTTTGGACTCTTTCCACTCTGTTCATCAGCGCTGTTAGACAATGGCTCCCCCCTCAATGGCTCACACATTTGGGGTATGTCTACACTGCCACCCTAGTTCGAACTAGGGTGGCTAATGTAGTCATTTGAACTTGCAAATGAAGCCTGGGATTTAAATAGCCTGGGCTTCATTTGCATGTTCCTGGGAGCCGCCATTTTTAAATGCCCCGTAGTTCGAACTACCTGCCCGCGGTTACACGCGGCACGGACTAGGAGTTCAAATTAAAGCTCCTAATTCAAACTACCATTAAACCTCCTTGCAGGAGGAATAACGTGAAATGAGGGTTACAGGCATTTGGAGTAAGAAGTCCTCCAGCTCGACATGATTTTGAAATAATGGTTTGTATTGTAGACGCGCACTGTGTTATATTGGAATAACGTTGCTGTGTAGACACACCCTAAGACAAAGGATAAAAGGACACAACTCAGACCTCAGCAATGGTGACGCACACATACCTGTGGGGGAACAGTTTAACCTGGCTGGGCACTCAATCATGGATTTAAAAGTAGTCTTTCTTCTATAAAGGAATTTCACCAGCCAATTACAGAGAGAGAGAGAGAGAGAGAGAGCAGAATTGACCTGCATATACAAATTTGACACTGTTTCCCCAAGGGCACCATTTCGGGCATGTAGGGAGCCAGCAGCTTTGCACTCTGGGATATGGCTTGCCTTTCATCCCGTTTGCCGGATGCTTAGGGAGTGAGGGGAAAGTGCTTGCATTCTGTGCATTCTGCTCCCTTCACCAGCCAGGTGTGACAGGCATGCACAGAATACAAGCACTTTCCCCTCACTCCCTGGCTGTGTCTACATTGGCCCCTATTCCGTAATAGGGATGCAAATGTAACACTTTGGAATAAGCAAATCCGCGGGGGATTTAAATATCCCCCGCAGGATTTGCATTTTCATGGCTGCCGCTTTTTTCCGGCTTGTAGATAAGCCGGAGAAAAGTGCCAGTCTGGACTTGAAAGTAGGAATAAGAGATCCTCCGGAAAAGAGCTTATTTTACGGAGGATCGCGTCCAGACTGGCGCTTTTCTCCGGCTTATCTACAAGCCGGAAAAAAGCGGCAGCCATGTTAATGCAAATGCCGCGGGGGATATTTAAATCCCCCGCGGATTTGCCTATTCCAAAGTGCTACATTTGCATCCCTATTACGGAATAGGGGCCAATGTAGACAAAGCCCCTGAGTGTTTGGGGAATGGGATGAAAAGCAAGCTGTGTCCCGGAGCACACGGCTGCTGCCTGAGCCCTTGTGTTTCCCTGGGTTTGAAAAAAGACATTAACTGGCCATGGCATTATAAAACCAGCCTTCCTCGCATTTAACACCTCATTTACAGCAAAAGCTAAATATGAGACACTTCCAGCCCCCTTAATTAGCCTCATTAGCACCCGTCCTACAACAGACAAGTACCTTCCATCTCCCCTTTTCTGTTATGAATTCTGTTATTTCTACTCCAGCTTATCTGATGATGTGGCTTGTGCCCACAAAAGCTCAGGATACTATATATATTTTTGTTCGTCTCTAAGGTGCCACGGGACCACTCGTTTTTAAAGTTACAGACTAACCCCGCCGTGACTGGCTAGTTTCATTTGCTGAGCGTCTGCAGTTCCTATTGAACTCCATGATAGCTGCCGGTACTCAGTGCCTCTGAAAATGGCACAATTACGTTTATAAGCTCAGGTCCCTATGTATGAAATGGGTGTCAGTCTTGTTGGTAATCTCTCCAGCTCCCCATTGTTTTCAGGACTTCCAAGTTTCCGTGACTGTTTCAAGCTCAGGCTGATTTGGTTCGCAGCCCTCCTTCAGACCAAATTGTTGTACAATACTTGACTTTGCTGACAGCAATCTTATACCAGGATCCTTTAAGTGTCCTATTTTTCTCTCTTATTCCCAGGAGTCCATGGCTTCTAGTTTCCATCCTCCTTAGATTTGCTGGATAGTTATTTTCCTTCCCCCCAAACCACAGTGTCATCAATGAAATTCTCAACTCCCTCAAGGTCTCTCAACTATATTTATTGGGCTTTGCTTGTCAGATGCTTCTGGGGCGGCAAGCAAAAAACCAACATCACTTTGCAAGACAGATGAAGGGATCCCGGCCTGCGCTGATAGGAGCGTTTGAAGTGCACAAGGGAGAGTGATGCACAATTCTATCTTCCAGCCTTAACAGCTGGAGACCACTGCCAACAGCTGGGAACTGACAAAAGCGGTTTTCTGTGATGTGAGTCTGTAGCCGTGGTGAGCACCGAATAGCAGTCAGTCACTACAGCGGGGCTTTTACACTGGACCGAATCTTAGCAAAGGGGACTTCAACTGAAACCAGTTGATTTACTGATGCACCTACCTACCTATTTTTCTATGTACCATCTGCTTTCCTCTCTCTCCTCCTAGCTGCCTTTATTCCTCTCTCTCTACCTACCTATCTATCTACCTTATTTGTCTGCCTGCCTATCTCTCTCTCCCTCTGTCTTCCTACCTGCCTTTCTATTATCATATATTCAGGTTGCAAGCTCTTTGGGTCAGATGCCACATTTTTTTCTGTGCTTGTGTAACACACAGCTGGTCTTGGTCTGCAGCTCCTCCATGCTATTGCAATAAAAATGATAAATATTTAGCTGGCTACTTGTCTATCTACCAACCCGTCTACTTACATATTTACCATCTATCTCCCGATTTGACTATGGAAGATACTGCTCTATCCCATTTGTAACACACCTGTCACGATGGTATGTAGGAAACAGGGTACAATAAGCACTTAACTCTTAGATTACTTCTCTCCTTTACTATCATGGGAAGCATTATCCATTAGAATGAAACATTAATGCACTGTTTGGCCCTTGAAACAGGCTTCTTTTGTAGGACTAACTCATGGGACAGCTTTTCAGAGACATTTTCAACCTATTAAGAGACAGGCAGGGATGTGTCTCTCCACATTGCTGGAAGAAGAAGAGCAGCAAGAGCAATGTTGGTACCACAAGGCCGTGGGAAGAGAATAGCAAGGGAATAGCATGGATCTGGAGAAGAGACAGGGAGGATTAAAGGGGAAATCAGAGCTAGCTTTAAAGCTAGCAGGAGGAGGGGGAAGCAGGGTGGGCAGGTTAGACCAGCAGACAGAGAGAAAAGAAAGGAAAAGAGCAAGACTCATACATTGCTGGTTTGTTTATTCCTCCTCAAACAATTTCTGCATAAATTGCCAGCTCTGGTGACCAGTGGGACTTTGGGATCTTTATTGCGGGTGCGCCATGGAGGAGGCTGGCTAGGAAGCTGAGCAGGCTAGAATTTTCATTTCAACCACAGCAAACCCCCTTCACCTTCTGGCTTTCCTGGTGCTCTTTTCCATTTTAACCAGAGGGGTGTTTTATGGAAATCCGTACCCTGACCCAGAGCAAAAGTGATTGGCAGCCTCCGTCTACCTATATGTGGAGAAGGAGCCAAAGCAAAACCTTGGAACTCACTCACTGCCCCTGTGTTTGGAGGTGCCCGGCATAGACTCTCGCCCCCAATATTTGGCACAATCCCATCTCTGCTGACCTGCATGATGTTCATTGTTAAACATCTAACGAGAAAATACTCAAGGTCGAGCCAGGGAGACCATTTCCAATACATTTTCCAGGCCCGTCCTTGTATGGAATTCAATATCTGAGGGTATGTCTACACTACCCCCCTAGTTCGAACTAGGGGGGGTAATGTAGTCATACGGAGTTGCAAATGAAGCCCGGGATTTGAATTTCCCGGGCTTCATTTGCATAAAGCCGGCCGGCGCCATTTTTAAATGCCGGCTAGGTCGGACCCCGTGCCGCGCGGCTAAACGCGGCACGGACTAGCTAGTTCGGATTAGGTTTCCTAATCCGAACTAGCTGTACACCTCGTTCCATGGTAGTGTGCAATATTTGATTACATAGGCGCCATATTTCAGTATATTTGTTTTTCATTTTAAAAGGAAATTCAGTGCTATTGTCCTAACCTGTTTAAACTGGCTCCGAGGAAGGACCAAAAGAACTGCCCTTTCCTAAGTGATCAAGCGTCCATCTCATACTCACTCAGAAAATTGCCAATTCTTGATCTCTCAGCTGGGTAGCAGGAAGGACATTGTTGCACAAACAGGCATACTATGCATCATGTACCATAAGTCTTGTTTCATTGAAATCCCCATGGCAATGAGTTCCACACTTTCAATTTGCATTGTATTTTAGAAAAAAAGAACTATGTCTTTCCTCTTGGCATAACCATTTCTGCAGGGGGCAGCCTCAATCCAAGCATTTTCCATGAATCTGTGCATGAGCTTTGTCTCCTAAAGTGAATTTAAGGCAATTTGATTTAACTCAATAAGAATTACATTAAATTGATTAGCTTGTAAAACACCCGGCAGTAGGCAGATCCACCACTACACACGGTGCACCTACTGTCAGGGAAAATCAGGTGAGTTAAACTGTGCTCTTTTTGCCTGTGCAAAAGTTTTACACACTTGCCTTAATGTGTTCAATCCTTTTGTTTGGGATTTTGAAGGAAATTAATGGGAACTGGGCCCGAAATCCCTCAGGAGCCACTGAAAATGCCAGCCTCATGGTATGTCTACGCTGCAGCTCCTAAAGTAGTCAAGGCACTGCAGCTATTCTACTGTAGCACGGTCATGAAGCTGCTTCCTACTTCAACAGAAATGGGTTTTTTTCCCCATCTTTGTAGCCAATCCACCTCTCCACATAGCGAGGGTAGCTCGGTGGATGGAAGAATCCTTCTGTTGACCTAGCCACGTCCACACTGGAGGTCTAGGGTGCTCAGGGGGTGACAATTTTCATAGCCCAGATAGGTGACCTACATTTTAGGTGTAGACAAAGCCTGAATTTCCAAGGTGGAAAGGAATTTACTCAGTAACTTCAGTGGTTTATGATGGTGCCTTGGATCATACACCATGGCAATCCCTTGTCACTGATAATTCTGACAAGGTGGGTGAGGTAAAATTTTTTATTGGCCCATGAGACCCTTTTCCCAACCAATCAGAATGACAGTGGGGGACAGAGGCCAGTGTCTGTTCATTCCCTCACTCACTCATTCGTGCATACGCACACTCACGCACACAGGCACCGAGATCATACACAAAACGGCACGGAGCTCACACACACACACACACACACACACACACACACACACACACACACACACAATGGCATCGAGATCATTTACAGAGAGAAAAAATGAGTCTTTGAGGGAGTGTTTACTAATACAGCCTGGCTAGCTCAGTTGGTAGTACATGAACCTCTCAATCACAAGTCATGGGGGTCAAGCCCCATAATGGATGATTCCCCTCATTTAGTCTCCTTAATGGACAAGGCAGTGGCCTCTTAATCCAGGGATTTGTGGGTTCAAGTCCCACCTGGGTAATAAATTTGCAGCCTTCTTGTCTGTAATAAAGAAACCTTGGCTTTTAAGAAGTGATGATTCCCCTTTATTCAGCACTAGTGAGGCCACGTCTGGGCGATGTCTACATTGCGCGTTCTTGTGCAAGAAGTTATGCAAATGAGGCATGGCGATGAATATCACTGTGCCTCATTTGCATACGTAATGAGCTGCCATTTTTGCATAAGGGGCTTTTGCGCAAGAACCCCCTCTTGCGCAAGAGCCATGCTGCCCGAAAATAAACGGCAGAACGGCTCTTGCGCAAGAGGGGGGTTTTGCGCAAGAAGGAGCAGTGTAGATTGCTCCTTCTTGCGCAAAAGCCCCTTGCTAAAAAATGGCAGCTTATTCGGTATGCAAATGAGGCACGGTGATATTCATCACCATGCCTCATTTGCATATCTTCTTGCACAAGAATGCGCAATGTAGACATAGCCCTGTAGTATTGCATCCATTACAGAAAAGGTTGTGGACACGTTGGAGAAAGTCCTGCATAGGCCTGGAGCACACGACTTTTAAGAAATTACCTAGGGGGGCTGTGGAATCTCCATCACTGGAGATATTTAAGACCAGGTTGGACATGCATCTAATGGATGATCTAGATGGTGCTTGGTCCTGCCATGAGGGCAGGGGACTGGACAATGATCTCCAGTTCTATGATTTTGTGAGGCCACATTTGTAACAAGGCATCAGAGTGTCAATAGTGGGGAGACAGAGCTGGTCCTTCGAAACAACGGCTTTAAAACCATCCCTGCCTTATTTGTTTTGGGAATATTGTCCTTTTCACACTGAGTGGCAGGCAGCCGTATTTCTCTGGCTGCCTTGTGGGGACTACATAAAGCTCACTTCACTTGAAGAGGAGAAAGAGACAAGCAATTAGGGCCCTAATCAATGATTTTCACAGCACTTCCTCCTTCGGGGGACTTAATTGGCATCTGAGCGTCATGTGGGAGGTAAAATTAGGTCTTTGAAAGGGAAGGAAGGACTAATCCCCCTGCTTTAGACCTGAAGCAAAAACAACTCCTGAAGCCGGATGTTTCGCTTCCGACGTAGGGTTTTAGTCAGGGCTGGAAGACAGGATTGTAATGGGAGATATGCAGTTACAGCCTTTTCCACCTGGGACCACACGGCTGATCCAACTCAGGGCAAATAATAAAAGCCTAAAAATCTATTTTTATGCAGCATTTATTGTGATGTTTTCTCAGTCCAAACCTCACCACTTCCATGTTGACAGGTGAGCTACAAACCTAGTCATCCTAAGGCACCTTTTATCTAAAAGGATCCCAAAGCATTTCACAGCCTGATGTACCTAATAAGTTGTTTGCAGCTTTGATTTCTCCACCGTGCCTGCTATATCTGAGCACTTGAACACCACGTATGGTTTCCCTTTGATGTCAATGGTTTTAAAGCACATTGGTGGCCCAATATCCAAACCCAAACTCCCATCTGATGCTAGCATGAATAAATATCACACAGGGTCCTTTCATCTCCACCCCTCTAGCAGTGGCCTTGACTGGCCAAGGGCATGCCAAATGTGTGTTTCAGCTGTTCTTTCATGCTGACGCTGGCTTCTCCCTCCAACCATTGTTTCGTCCATCAGACTTCTTTCCTCATCTTCCGCCTGGTGCTGTCACCGTAGGAGAGTCCATAGACGTCCCAAGTCAGATCATTTGAGTACTCCCTGTGGGCCTTAGTTTACGCTATTCCTGGTGATCTTACTCAGAAGCGCCATGAAATAAGCTTCTTATGTAAGTGGGAGAAGAGAGGAGAGGTTTTTGTCTTTTGTGGGAATTGACTTATGGCAAATTAATATTTTGTTTTCCTCGAACAAGCAGTATACAACCTTCTTTCTTTCTTTCTTTCTTTCTTTCTTTCTTTCTTTCTTTCTTTCTTTCTTTCTTTCTTTCTTTCTTTCTTTCTTTCTTTCTTTCTTTCTTTCCATAGTGCTGACTGGGAAATCATTTTCTTTCACTGTGGATAATTTTGACAAAACTGATTTTTTTCCAAAAAAAATTCATCTACATTTTTCTTTGATGTTTTGGTGGGGCTGTAAAAAATATATTTTTTCCATGTGCATTTCCGTTTAATCAGAAACTCGTTTTTCACCAAAACCCACATTTGAATGGCAAATGAGTTGTCGGAGTCAGCATGTGGGCCCCATTTCTGTGCTGCGCTTGCTTAAATTGAAGCATGTGATTACGTTCACCTCTGTTCGAGAAAGCAGTTAAGCATGTGCTTAGCACTGATTGACTTGAATGGCCCATATGGACTTGCTTAAAGTTGAGCATGTGCTTAAGTGCTTTGCCGAACTGCAGTCTTAAAGAACAAAGGGACACTTCCAAAGTCAATAGAGCGAGGCTGATTTACACCAGTGTTAGATGGGATTTAAACCTCTTATTAAAGCATTGCACCCAGCCCCTCATTCATAGCCAACCCTGCCCTTTACCAGCCAAAGTGGAATGAAGATGTTGCTGGCATTCGCACCCCTCGAGGTCCTGGTCCCTCCAATTTCATACAGGTCAATGTCATGCCATTAAGAATCCAGCTCCCCATGATGTGGCCGAGGACACGGTCTGCTGACCTTTCGTTTCCACCTAATCATGCTCCCGCTGCAGCTCCTAGAGGCTGTTGTGCGGGAATTTGTCAAGGTAGAAGGGTTTTCAGTGTTTACAGATGCATCACTCTGCTTAGCTTGTCACTGCGGACTCCACCTGGGAGATAAATAGGCAGAAATTAGAGGTGGCTAAAAAAAAACCACCCCTCTCTTCATATATCAAGTTGCTCGCTGGCAGGCAGCTTCAGAGGGCCTGCGAGACCGACTGCGGAAAGCAGCCCCTGAATAAAGACAGTCAGTTCAACATCTTGGCACTGTTACGTGCAAAAGGACCGCGGCCTGTCACGCAGCACAGGAGAACAGGAGGCATCGCTGTATGGACTCCCCCATGAGGCAGGGCCAGACCAACGGATCTCAAACTGGCTGTTTCTCTGCTTCGAAGGCAGGACCTGCCATGTTGCTGGTGGCACCCTGCAAAACACCTGAGAGAAAAGCTTTTTTTTGGGGGGGAGGGGAGCATTTTATGGGCAAAGGGAGGGGGGCTAATGGGTCGAGGACAGCGTTAGTACACGGGTGGGTGTTTTTCAACCTCCCCTTCCCCACCCTGACCACCCACCTTCCCCAGCTACTCCTAGTCCTCTCCGTTCAGTCCCCTCTTCAGCCCGCTGGGCATTTGTACTGACGGATGCTCTTGGCACACGACCCAAAAGTGTGCAGGGATAGGACGAGGCCCACAATGGGGACAGAGGCTGAGCCTCCATCGGTGAGTTTAGGCTGGGCGGGGAAGCTGACAAAAACTTCCCAAAGGTTGCTGGGCAAGCATTTTATTCTCTACATTTCCCTACCCCCTCACTGTAGGGTTCATCCTAAGGGTTTAGGCCAAGTGGGAGCGGCCCTTGCATTTGGATGCTCTTCTTGATCCAGACTCTCAGAAGAGCTGAAGACCCAGAAATTCTAGCTGAAGCCGATGGGAGCGGCAGGTGCTTAGCAGAGGAAACATCAGGGTTACGGTGTCTGGAATTGGGCCTCCAGAATGGAGGTACTCAAAACTAGCCGCCACTTGGGCTTAATTGTGCAGAGGCTAAGGGTGCGTCTACACTGCAGCCTTAGCTCAAAATAAGACACACGATTTGCGCTCCGCAAATTGCGCGTCTTCTTTCGCTTCTTTTTCTAAATCAGCTATTTTGAAATATGGTACATCTACACAGCGCCAACTTTTGAAATAATGCTCCTTTTCAAGACATCCTTCATCCCTCATGGAACGAGGTTTGCAGGGATGCTGAAATAGCAGGTCTGCTATATTTTGCAATACCGGATACTATCAAAAGACGCGGGGTAGCTATTTTGGGATACCTCTGGTATCCTAAAATAGCTTTGCAGTATAGACGTACCCTACGTTCCCTTTCCCCTGTCCCTGCGAAGGGAAAATCCACCGGCCACACACCAGGTAAGCTAGGAGCATGTGTCTTGTCTGAGGAGGGGAATATATCTCCATCTCTCTTCCTCCATCTTCCTATCTGCTGTAACCATCCCTCTGCCATCTCTCCTCTTCATTGCTCTGGCTTCAGGCTTCAAGTCAGAATTGCCTCTCTTAATAAACACTGTCCCACATAGTGCTCACTGATCAGGAAAATTAATGCCTGCTAGGCCTTACGGAGGATGGGCCACTCAGCTCTGGTCTGTCTCTCAGGGTCTTGAGTTGGTGTCAATCGTCTGGAGCAGTCAGCCGGGGACAGGAGAGGGTGAATAATCCAGCTGGCGGAATGCTGAAGTCGATCCAAGGTACAGATGCTGGACAGATCACCGGCTGTCTGGGAAAAGCAATGGGCTCTGACAGCAATCGAGGAAGTAAATCGCAGGGGGTGGGAGAAAGAGATTAAATCTAGTGGGGTTATTTAGTGCTTTTGAGAAAGGGACGTGGGCACTGGAGAAAGCTGAATGTTGCTTCTGATGTGTGGAGGCCTCTTCTGAGCCACGGGACAGGTGCAGAACGAATAGCGGGGATACAGTTTTACTGCCTGCCTCCCTTAAGTCCTTAAGTCTTTGCTTTTCTCTGAGCAGAGGTTGCCAATGCATCTAGATATTTAGGTCCTTAGCTGGCCCCTCATTTCCGTAGTACCTGAGCCTACCATGTAAATCCATGAAGTTCTCCTTGCAGCCCCCCTGTGAGACAGGGAAGTGTAATTCTCAGGTCAGCCCAACCTGAGCCACCAATGCTTTGTGACTGGCGACTTTCTTTAAGGCCTACCAGGTGTTTCCTAACAAGAGCTATGTCCTGCCGGCGAGCAGAGACCGAGACTATAAACAAAGCAAAAAAAAACAAACCCCATTAAAACCAGAGTTCCCAGCTACACTCTTGCCCCTTTGCATCTCTCTGGCTCAGTAGCGGGTTCTAGACATGGGCATTCCTCCACAGATGTCATATAAGGCTGCCGTGTGCTGCCAGTCGCCTAAATGAGAAGCCAGCTCAAAAAGTCTATGTCTACACTGCACAGTAATTTCGGAATAAGCTATTCTGGAAGAGTTATTCTGAAATAGCTTATTTCGAAATAGCACGTCTACCCTGCAGGGACGCCTCAAACTGAGGCCGAAGCAGGCTTCCGTAATGTAGATGTGCTATCTCGATTTAGAACCCCCGGAGGAATAACTTAGACTGGCCCTGGTGAGGGGTTATTTCGAAATAGCAGTAGTGGAGCATCAATACACGCCTTATTTCGAAATAGCTATTTCAGAATAGGCATTATTCTTCATAGAATGAGGTTCACAGAAGTTGGAATACGCCATCCGTTATTTTGAAATTATTTTGTAATAATAGAATTGCTGTGTAGACGCTTGCCTAGTTATTTCAGAATCACGGCCATCATTCCAAAATAACTTTGCTGTGGAGACACATCCAAACTAACTTTAAAAGGGGGTAGGGAGAGTAAACATCGGAGGCCAGGCTGGTGACGAGAGGAGACTCTCTGTTGTCTTGCACATTTAATCATCTGTTATGCAGAGCAAAGCGCTACCACGGAAGCATGGCATTCACTGTGCAGGGTCCCAAGGCCTATCATGGAACAGGGTGTTGCAAATGAGGCGTGATGACTCCATGAGGAAATCAGGAGTCTCTCAAGGTGGCAGCTGCGTAATTTTGCCTCAGCATCTGAGCAGGGCCTAGTGTGTCTGTGATGCTGGCAGAACATTTTCCATTCTCAGGAGGCCAGTGTGATGGGTTGGATGACAGAAATCCCATTAGGGTTGTCCCCTGGTATGCTGATCAAGGCACTGACACCTGCTTCTTGCTCTTTGGGGCTCCCTATTCTCCTTCCCGCTGGGCTGAAAACTCTGCTCTACCCTAGCCAAAGCATGGAGTTGGGGTTACCGCCTCCCAGCAGAGCAACACAGACACGAATCAACTCAGCTCTGGGAGGACTCAGCTATCATGGCTCAGCACCCAGAAAACCAACTCCCAAAAGGGACCAAACCCCCAGATAAATCCCTCTTACTGTGTGTAAAAGTTTTACATAGAGAAAGCCCGTACAGTCAGCTCTCTTTATTAATGAAAGAGAGAGATGCACAGTGGTTGCCCTCCCCCTTGCAGGTAACAATTATTTACACTGGACTTGACAATAAACAAAAGTGTTTTTATTATGTATCAGAGAGAGGATTTAAGTGACTGCAAGTGAAAACAGATCAAAGTAAATTACTAAGCCCAGAATACACCTGCTACTTCTAATCACCTAAAAAAACCTTGCTACGTGCAAATTCTTACCTTAAAAAGTTGTTCTTCGCTCAGGTCAGAGTTGATCTTTTTCTGACTCGGGCCCAGCAGCTTTGCCTTCATCTTTTTGCTACAGTTCCTTGTTTCCAGGTTTCTTCATGTGTATCCTCTTAAACTGAAGGCAATTTCAAAAGCCACCTGAAAACAAAGACCTGATGGCTTGCCATTCCTTAAATGGACTTTCCCCCTCCTGCGCTGTCTCTGATGCACTGCTCGGGGCTCTACAGTGTGTCAGGTGGGGCTCTGGCAGTGATTTTAAGGGCAGTTCCCTTTGTCCCCCCTGGAGGGTCTGGGGTACCAAGTTCTCTATACAAGCTATCCGCAGCCATGGGTATACATGTATCTCCATGAAGAGCTCTCAAAATAGCAACCAAGAATCTTACACCACTTTACAGTCATTTATGAAGGAAGCCTCAGACCTAGAGCCCTGCATGGCTACATTAGTATCCAATATATATGTTGATCCAGATATATGTTAGGAAAATAACACAGCGGGGCACAGACTATCCAATAAGTTCTTGGACTGCATTGGAGACAACTTTTTATTTCAGAAGGTTGAAAAAGCTACCGGGGGGAAACTATTCTAGATTTGATCCTAACAAATAGGGAGGAGCTGGTTGAGAGTTTGAAAATGGAAGGCAGTCTGGGTGAAAGTGATCATGAAATCATAGAGTTCACAATTCTAAGGAAGAGTAGAAGGGAGAACAGCAAAATAGAGATAATAGATTTCAGGAAGGCGGATTTTGGTAAGCTCAAAGAGCTGATAGGTAAGGTTCCATGGGAATCAAGACTGAGGGGAAAAACAGCTGAGGAGAGTTGGCAGTTTTTCAAAGGGACATTGTTAAGGGCCCAAAAGCAAGCTATTCCGCTGTGTCAGAAAGATAGAAAATATGGCAAAAGACCACCTTGGCTTAACCGTGAGATTGTGCATGATCTAAAAATGAAAAAGGAGTCATATAAAAAATGGAAACTAGGACAAATTACGAAGGAAGAATATAGGCAAACAGCACATGAATGCAGGGGCAAGATTAGAAAGGCAAAGACACAAAGGTGAAAGAATTGGGTTTGTTTAGTTTAGAAAAGAGAAGATTGAGGGGGGACATGAGAGCCGTTTTCAGGTATCTAAAAGGGTGTCATGAGGAGGAGGGAGAAAACTTGTTCATCTTCGCCTCTGAGGATAGAACAAGAAGCAATGGGCTTAAACTGCAGCAAGGGAGGTTTAGGATGGACATTAGGGAAAAGTTCCTAACTGTCAGGGTGGTCAAACACTGGAATAAATTGCCCAGGGAGGTTGTAGAATCTCCATCTCTGGAGATATTTAAGAGTAGGTTAGATAAATGTCTATCAGGGATGGTCTAGACAGTATTTGGTCCTGCCATGAGGGTAGGGGACTGGACTCAATGACCTCTCGAGGTCCCTTCCAGTCCTAGTATTCTATGATTCTATGATTCTATGAACATCCACCTCTGCAAAAACGAACTGCTTATATCCACACTCACAGATGCAGATACCCACAGATATAAGGCAAATTTGCAGGGTTCTAGATACAAAATTTGTATCCACCGCTGCAAAAATGACTCGTGTTTCCATATCCATGGAATTGCAGGGCTCTATTCATCACTGTCCTGTATTATAGGCCAATGTTTCTCATTTTACAGATGGGGAAACTCAGCTGCAGATTGGTGATGCGATTTAACTAAGGTCATCCAATGAGTCAGTGGCAAAGTCAGGACTAGAGCTTTGGTTTCCTGTTTCAGCAGGCGCTCTTCTTAACCAGAAAAACAACCTCCTACCGGAAGCTCACTATAAAATGCCCTGAAGAACTCCAGCATGATTTAAACACATCAAGAGAAGAAGGAATTATTTATTGTTGAGCCTGTTGCTGAGTTTGGCATGATTTATTTTAATACATAGCATTAAACCACAGAATGGGCACCTGTGTTTCCAGCGCTCATACTGTGGAGTACCAAAGGAAACAATAACAGACCCTGTTATTGTTACTGTGGGACTTCTCCTGCCAATTATGGTGAATTATAAGTTTCAGTTCGGGGATATAAAATA
Source organism: Pelodiscus sinensis (assembly GCF_049634645.1). NCBI lineage: Eukaryota > Metazoa > Chordata > Testudines > Trionychidae > Pelodiscus > Pelodiscus sinensis. Next base: position 6,284,646 of record NC_134735.1, on the reverse strand, counting down.
ATTAGTTTCATAAGGTCGAAGAAAAATTGCTTGCTTTATATGAAGAATCTTCTTTCTTTGGGGTTTTATGCCAGCACTGTATGTAATGACTGCAATAAAAATCTAGGTATTATGCAGAGTTCACGTAGGAGATGATTTCATTGCTTTTCATGCTCACGGCAGTCTTATCTCAACGGGAGCAAAGAAAGGTGTGCCGGAACATACAAGGTAAATTGGCCCTCCAGTCCCTCCCTCCATATCTCTCCACAATGGCAGAAATTCTGTGCACAAACTATTGTAGATCCATGATTGTATATATTTAGTGAAATCTGCCCAAGTCTTGGCATATGAACTTCAGCTCAGTACAATTTTTTTAAATAAATAAATAAAAGAAGGAAAAAGAAAACAACTGAAGAGAAATGATTTTTCCTTGGGTGTCTCCAGATTTTGGAAACTTCCTAAGAAAGAGGAAATTGACACAGAATGGAAGACATGACACAATAATACTCTGGGATCAACATGGAGAAAGATACCATTAGAGAGATCAAAAATGGAAAGAGAGGACTATGGGAAGAAGTATTTTGAGTTTCTTCAATAGCTAGTCAGCTACTAAGAAACAATGGTCTGGCCTCGGAATCTCTGATCAGCCAATTAGAGCTTGTTCTGATGATGTCATGAGCCTGTCTTGTATTTCATTGGTTGAGTGCATCATTCAATATCCTGCTAGGTAGCTTTAGTAGCATTGAGTTTTTGTGACTCCTTTGGGGTTGGAATTATCTCCCTGCATCTGGAGTTTGAATTTGTTGTAGCCAAATGCAGCTCCTGAGAAAAGCCAGTTATTATTTTGTTGTCTAACGCACATACAAATAAGTATGCGATTGCATAATTAAAGGCTATATCGTAATTCATATGCATAAAGGGGCCAAATTAAGGTGACAGCGAAGAACTTTTCAGTGCTTCAGTTTGTCTTAGAAACAATATTCTTTTAAGGTACTTTTTTTGGTTGCGTGAATTGTATATTGTATATTTGTGTGTGTGTCTGTCTGCAAATCCATTTGCTCAAGAACTCCTCCTCAGTGGTAAGAACTAGGGCCTCCAAATTCAGTACATGGCTTCCTCTTCTCCTAACTTAAATCAAAGTCAGGGTTTGGTTGTGCCAGAACAACCGGAAGTGCTGGGAAAGGGATTGATTTCCATAACATGCAAAGGGAAGGACTGGACTGTTTGGAGGGACGCAATATGAGAGTAGCCACTGGGGGCAGCGAGACCACCGGGGAGAGCTATCTGGGAGCAGCCACACTACCAAGGGTGGGACCAGCAGGGCTGTGGCTCCATCATCTTGTCTGCTAGCACATGGGGTAAGTAGCCCACCTGCCCCAAACCTTTCCCCCTCTGCCAGCCCTTGGCCACAGTGCCGGGGGTGGGGGAGAGAAAGACCATGGCAGATGGGGAAGGAGTGGGTCGAAGGAGAGAAAAGTCCCCTGGTGGCTGGGAGGAGACTGGGGGGAGAGAAAGACTCATACCAGATGCCCCCCCATGAGCCCCTCTACAATCCCCAACCCTCCTACCTCCAGCCTCCTGTACTCCCCACCCCCCATCCCCAAGGCCCTGTCCTGACTCCTGCATCCCCACACTGCCAGTCCTGAAGGACCTGGGCAATGCCAGGTAAGTCTTTTAATGTCTAGAATAAGGGTATGTCTAGATCCCTTATGCCTCCTGCAAGGAGGTTTACAGGATCTGTCGAAAAAGGCTTTATTTCTCGACAGATCCCCCCTCTAGGCTGCCGCTTTTTGCCGACAAAGTGCTGAGTCGGCACAATGCGGCAGCCATTTGTATGCATATTAGGCACGGGATATTTAAATCCCTGCTTCATTTGCAATGTTGACCTGCCTAATCTGCATCCCTCTGCCGACAGAGGGATGCAGAGGGATGCAGTCTAGACATACCCTAAGAAACAAAGGTTCGGAATTCTCTTTAGGACTGTGTGGGAAAAGGTTTTTATGCAAATTTTTGAAAAAAAAATTCCCATCAAGACTTGGGATAAAACGTCACAATTACAAAGACGTGTGTTGTGCCCATGAAAAATATCTATATTAGTGAACCAAAAATCCCCCCCCCCCCGCCCAAGTGTTGATACGTGTCAAGTGAAACATCTTGTTTTGATAATTCTAATGTGTTGGGTTTAGATTGTAGCATATATTATTTTTAAAGGGTCTTTTTTATACATGTAGCTTAAAAATTCAAACTAAAATTCATTTTGTGAGTATTAGTCTGTTTCAGAAAAAACAATGAGGAGTCCTGTGGTTAAGACTAACACATTTATAGAGGCATAACCTTTCATGGGCTAGAACCCACTTTGTCAGAGGCATGAATTGGAAACTTCAGTTTGGTGGATCCCTGAAGTTTCCACTTGCATCTAAACAAAGTGGATCCCAGCCCATGAAAGCTTATGTCTAAATGAACTTGTTAATCTTTAAGTTGCCATAGGACTTCTTGTTTTTGTTGAAACAAAACATTTTAACAATTTTTCCCTTTTTTCCAAAAATTTTTGAGTCAAGAAATTCATCAAAACAAACTTTTTCCCAAGAAAAGTTTCCACTTTGACAATTCAGCATTTTTCCTACCAGAAAAGCATAAATTTCCCAACCATCTCTAGGTCTGCTTATATTTTAGGTGAAGATTTATGATAGCTACTTATCCAAACTGGGTTGCCTAGCCCTTAAATCAAGAAAAATATTCTCTTCCAGCACTATGGGAAACATCAGAAGCTACTCTATTTATTGCAACATTTTCCTGCTGGACATACCTTGCGGAACACACCTCTTTTCTTTCAGAAATGTCATGGCAGCACAAACATTTCAAGAGTGGAAGGGTTAATACAATGATGCGCTGCAAAATGAGAAAAAAATAAAATGAAACCTGAATGGAAATTCTGGCATTCATTCAGTGCCATGACAAAAAAAATATTGTAATTACTTCTAAGGCTGTGTCTACACTGCACTGTTATTCCGGAATATCGGCTGTTATTCTGGAAAAACAATACTAGCGTCCACACAGCAATTGAGTTATTTTGGAAGAAAATTGAAATAACGGAGGGCCTTTTCCCATGTTGGTCAACTTGATTCCATGAGGAATAATGCCTCTTCCGAAAAAGCTCTTTTGGAAGAGGAGGTGTGTGCGGGTGGATACTCCACTGCTGTTTTGTCGAAATAGCTCCTCCCCAGGGCTATTCTATATATTTCCCCCCCCCCCCCCGGGACTCTAAATCGAGAAAGCACATCCACATTAGGGGAGCCTGCCTCAGACTCATTTTGAGGCTTTCCTGTAGTGTGGACGCTCTATTTTGAAATAAGCTATTTCGAAAGATATCTTTCGGAATAGCTTTTTCTGAAATAAGCTTGCAGTGTAGACATATAAGTTTCATAACAGCCAATGAACTAGTCCAAAGGATCTTCACTTCTAGCAACTAAAAACACCACAATTTAATAGAGCTGATGCTCCTAGCTTTATATACACACTGCCACCATTCAACACAATGCAATTTTGAAGAAATGTAATAGCATGCCCCAGCCATGCGATGTACTTTGTCTACATGGTCTTTCCCACCCCCTAAATGGCAAGATATTTGTATGTAAATGCATTTCTTTCTCCTTGAGCCTGTGCAATGGATGGTGAGTAATAAGGAGGGGTGACTATGGATACTTTGTGATATCTTCTGCGTGAGGACCCCAGAGCACATTACAAAGTTTACTCTGGCCAGATTCCAGCACAAAACCTGGACAAGCCACATCACGTGCCTTAGTTCTTCATCCATAAAATGGGAATTAACCTGTCCTGACTCCCAAGGGAGCCATAAGGATAAAATCCAGCCAGGGGAGCCCCAACCACAACTGTGGGGTGCCCAGATATGAGGAGGAAGATGAGGGGCAGAAAATACAAACGGCAGCTTTCCCCCTGCCAAAACCTGGAAGCATTAAAGCTTTCTGTTGAAACAGTAAATAAAATCGTACCAGAACATAACTCTGGTTCCATACTCATTCTTTTGTTCTGACCTATCCACTCAGCTACACTCCCCGCAATTACAATATCAATTCAGAGCTGTTGCTGTTCACCTGGCCAAGCTTTGAGACGACCTCTCCTTGGCTCTGTGCGTGCCGAGAAATGGCTGTATTAAGATTCCAAACAGGCTGCTGTGTTTTATGACTTGGGCAAACTTCAAGATAGGAACAGCTTCGCTCAATGGGCTCTGTCTGGTTTGTTAAAGTCCTGGATGTAGCTAAACTGGCATTGTCTCATGCACCATGTGTGCGGCCCAGAAGGCTTGGGACGGCAGGGAGATGCTGGATCTGAGAGGCCCAACCATTGAATGCTCCACATCCTATTGCCAACTCTGCGGCTGTTACTTCGGGGCCTGTTGAGAATTCTACAAGTGGGATTCCGTTGCCAGGGAATGAGGATAGCAAAAACCTCAGCGTTACCAATCTTGTTTTGAAATGTCTCCATTTGCTGGATTTTTCCCTCCCCCTGAAATTAAAATCTTGGCAAACTCCATGTGAATTTATAAACCATTCCAACGCCGCTCAATCTGCATTTTTCAGGGAAAAGACGTCTCCAGGGAAACATTTTGCCTTGCTCTAAATGTTGCATCTACCGGTGCAGCACTGGAGAGACCTCTAAATCCTGTATCTTGCCTGGCCGCTTATGAACACGAGCGCCTTGTTTTAATAACAAACTTACAGAATCTGCTTAGTGGCTATGATCACTGTGTCCCCCGGAGTGGTGCAATAAGCTCCGTCTAATGCCATCGTTTTAACGAGAGTAATATTCTCCTTATAGTTGAGTTGATTCATTCAATGGTATTTTTCTAATCCATTATTGGATGAATATTTTAATCTGTTATTCACCCACCGGGGAAAGCTTGGATTTTCCTACGGAAGCCATATCTAACGGCAGAATTTACAACAGTGGGTGTACGGCGGTGTTCCCTCCTCGGACTGCATTACAGACACAAACCTGGTAGGGGGAGAGAAATCACAATACAATGTACTTGATCCATTTGCCTCTTTTGCAAATGCTGGCTCATTAATGACAAGCCAAAGGGTTTTACCAAGAGCTGCATGGTTTCCTATTGGTCCCCTTTAGCCTCTGGAATTTCCGAGGCACGCTGGTCATCCAATGAGAATCTGCTTTGAAGATGCACAACTACCTGACCACCCAAAAGGCTGGTATTTTTCCTGCAGTGTAACACAGATGCATAGTGTGGAACCTGGAGATGGAAATAACTGATTGGAGAACAAAAACTATGAATGACTAGTTAGATCCTATTTAACACCCAGAGGTGCTTTTCAGACACTGAAGGATACAGGTGCTGCCCACTAGAGATTGAATTTCTAAAGTGGTGATTGGGGATGTGGTGAAAGGAGCAGCAGAGTTAACATGGACCCACAATCCGCCCCCTCCCCACACACATACACACCTTCCCAAGCCTCTCATGAGAGCACAGTGTCCACTCGAACCATTACAACCCTCTTTGTAGAAGCCACAAAGGTTGATATCACCCCAGTGCATGCTCCTTCCCTTCCTTACTCAGCCCTCTCTCAACCTCCACTCCTCCATTGGTGTGAATTAACCAAGAGGCAGTCTAAGCCAGCGTTTCTTAAACTGTGTTCCACCGTGAGGCAGTCGGAGGTGTGCCGTGGAGAATAACAGAGTCAAAAAATGACCGTCCTTAAAGGGGCAGGAAACTTTTTTTTTTGTTCAATAACTTTCTCCTGCCCCCCCCCCATTTTCTTTTTTGTCTCAACAAAAAATCCTTTGTGTTCTTCATTAAAAATATTATTGTTTGGTGTTCCTCAGTCTTAAAAAGTTTAAGAAATACTGGTCTAGGCCCATCCCCCAAGCCATGTTGCTCTGCATACTGGTCCCTTTTGTGGAGATGCGGTTCTGGATGTACCTCACTGGTGCTGTGCTTTTTTTATGCTGTGCGTGTGTGTGTATGTGGGTCTGTATGTGTGTCTGTGTGGGAGTGGGTACATCTACACTGCAACGCTACTTCAAAACAACTAGCGCTATTCCAAAATAACTTTGTGCGTTCAAGGCACACGTCCACTCTTCTGAAAAATTTTTTGGAAAAGTGCACACGTTCTTTCACCATCTCTGTAAACCTCATTGTATGAGGAAGAAGGGATGTGCCAAAAGAGGAGGTTTTTCCGAAATTTGGCACGGTATAGATGTGCCAAATTTCAGAAAAGCCTCTTCCGAAAGAAAAGCGGAAAAAGACTTTTTCTGACTTTGTAGTGTAGACACAGAGTTAGTCCACGAGGTGGTTATTTCGATAGTGTTAAAATACTGTCAAGTTGGAGAACTTCTTACTCTGACTCTTATAACGCTCATTGTACGAAGAGTAAGAGAAGTCAGAGGAAGAGTGCTCTATTTCAAAATAAGTGCTGAGTAGATGTTTCCTATATCAAAATAAGCTATTTTGAAATAAGTTACACAATTGACATAACTCAATTTGCGTAGCTTATTTCGAGTTAAGCCCTGAAGTGTAGATGCACTCTGTGCGTGTGTGTGTGTGTTTTCTCTCAGTCACTGCCTTTTGCCCGTTGTCATGGAACCTGTATTTGCAGGATTCTGTTGAGGCAAATAACTTGGTGAGCTACATAAAAGGATGAGGAATTTATGTGAATGAAAATGGCTCTGCAGACCAGCTAGCTGGGATCAAACTCAGAGAGGGGATCAATTCCCATGGAGCTGCATCGTCCCATTATCCTGATGGAGTCAGCATCAGCCAAACACAATCAGTGGCACAACAGTGGGATGGGGGCTCCAGAATTTAGGGATCATGGATTTTACTCATCTACTTCCTCTGTTTCTGTTTGGAAGCCCCCTTTCTGGGCCCTCCCCAAAAGAGGATTGTGGGCAATAAGGGGCTGATCTCACCTCTTCTGAAGTAAAAAAGAAATTCTCTTAATAATAATGGGCAGGGTCGCTCATCACAAATCAGTGAAATACAGTGGAGAAGCACTGGGATGGGTTCCCTAGGGAGGTGATGGAATCTCCATCCCTAAAGGTTTTTAACTCCTGGCTTGACAAAGCCCTGGCTGGGATGATTAAGTTGGGATTGGTCCTGCTTTGGGCAGGGGGTTGGACTTGATGACCTCCTAAGGTCTCTTCCAGCCCTAGGATTCTATAATTCTAGGATTCTATCATTCAATGTAACTTGGTCTGTTTATGGTCCCTTACAAGCAAATCTCAACATGATTTAAAGAGTGAAGAAGACAGACAAAGAAGACGAAGACAAAGATGAGGAAGAGGAATATGAGGAAGAGGAAGAGGAAGACGAAGACGAAGATGAAGAAGACAAAAACCAGGAAGAGGAAGAGGAAGATGAAGATGAAGAAGTGCGAGTAAGAGAGAAAAAGTTGGTTTCCAGGCGAGGCTGAAATAAAGTGTCTATGTGATGAATTGGTGCAGGGCTGCTGCTCTACACGTTCGGGGCTGTGGAGGGGAAGGCTATCTCTAGCATGTCAGAATAAAGGAGAGAACATCCTACCTGGAATAAATTGCCGGGGGGGGGGGGGGGGGTTGTGGAATCTCCATCACTGGAGATATTTAAGAGCAGGTTAGAGATACACCTGTCAGGGATGATCTAGATGGTGCTTGGTCCTGCCGTGAGGACAGGGGACTGGACTCAATGACCTCTTGAGGTCCCTTCCAGTTCTATGATTGTATGACTTTGCTATTGCAATTGATTAAGACGTACAGATAGTATGGTGCTAGGTAACAGTATGAAAACCTGCACTAGATACCTAGGTGTGATACAGGCCAAGTCTATACTATGTGAGGAAGTTGACTTAAGATATGCAACTCCAGTTACATGAATAGCGTAGCTGGAGTGAACATACCTTAAGAGTAATTTATGCAGGAGGTCAATGGGAGAAACTCTTCCATCAACTTCCCTTTCTCCTCGTGACCCCATAGGGTACTAGGATTGACAGGAATGCCATCAGTGGTCGATTTAGCAGGCCCTTACTAGACCCGCTAAATTGAACCCCAGAAGATCAATTTCCAGAGCACTGATCTTGGGTTAAGTGTAGATCTGGCCACGGTCTGGAGCAACTCCTCAGAGTTTTATAACCCAAGAGGGCTGTTCTGATCTAGATCCACGTGGAGCTCGCATAGGCAGTCAAGGTGTTTGAGGGTGTTATAAAGACCCTATTTCACATCAGTAATCTCATGCACCAGCCTGCACCTCTTTTTCAACTGAAAATGTATTTGCTTTTATGAACTTTCCTCCTTTCCCCCCAAGTTTCAGCCCTGGATGAAATTAGCCTCAATGTCACTTTGTTTCCTGCCAGGTTAGCATCTCAGCTGCATATTTATTCCTGCTTTTGTTTTCTTTTGATTTCAAAGTCTTTGGGCCTTGCACAGATAAAATTGCTGCCTCCCTATGAGGCAGCTGTCTGCATTCTGCCGCTCCCGATACGATGTAATAACCATTTTCTTGTATTAAAACAAAGGTCTAATCCAATGATTGCTCTTCCTCTCGTGTTGTTTCCACCAACACCTGCTCTCCTTCTACTCTGCTATGGTATGAAACCAACTCCAGAGAGGGTTTTGCTGGACCCAGGGGCCTGAGAAACTTTTCATTCTGTAATCAATTTTTCAGAAGATGGGAAAACAAAATACAGAAAACCGACAAATGGAAATATCACTAATACCAGCCCGGTCACAGAGGAAAGGGTAATAAAGAGAAAGATGACAGCAAAATTTTCTGTTATGAATCTGTTAAAGTTCTTTGTCTCCTGAGTTTGGTGGCTGTGATCCTCATCTGGGGTAATGTGATGTAGCTCCATTGGAGTAGACAGAGCAATGCCAATTTACATTAGCGGTGGATCTGGCGTGCTGCCTTTTAAGATTTTTGTCATTTAAACAGCAAACACAGCAGGGGAGCATAAAGCAGGCGTCAGTGTTGCTTTCTTTGAACCAACAAAAATGAGCGGTGGGTTTGTTTAATTATAGGAAGGGCTTTATTAATGCTAGGGAGAAAATAATCAGTGTAATGATACAACCCAACCTTGCTAGCATGAAAAACCAGTGTTGAACATATCTAGGGGTGCAGAGCAAAGCGCATGGGGCCGGTTTTAACATTACGTTTTCTTATTTGTAGGTATAAAGCTATTGACAAGGGGGGAAAAAAACAGCGGTGGTAAAATGCTGATACAATAGGGGCTGTCCAAAGCACAGCTCTAGTGCAGGGTTTCTCAACTAGTGGTACAAGTACCCTTAGGGGCACTCGAGAGAAGTCGGAGGGGGTACGTCAACACAACTGAAATTTGGAGAAAACTGAATTTTTGTTTTAAGTTTTACAGCGCTTTATTGTTTTTGTACTTTTTACACCCAAAAATTTCATCGCCTGCCCGGCTATGATGAAGTTGTTTAAACAAATGTGTTGCAATGGTAGAAAAAAAATTGTGTGTCTGAAAATTGTAGGTACTGGGGGTACTTATATTTTTTTAAAAAAAGGGGTACTTAATAAAAAAAAGGTTGAAAAACACTTCCCTAGTGAGTATTTTCAATCTCCTTGGAGTGTTTCTAGCTTGTGATGAGGTAGAGATGTAGGAGCCTCTGGGAAACACTCAAGGAGAATTTAAGCCTGGGGCTAAGTGGCTAGAAATGTCACTTCCTCTGTGTGTGTGTGACTTCCTGTGTGTGTGCATGTGTGTGTGTGACTTCCTGTGTGTGTGAGACTTCCTGTGTGTGCATGCGCGTGTGTGTGTGTCAATTCCTCTTTGTGTGCATGCGCGTGTGTCAATTCCTCTTTGTGTGTGTGCGTCTGTGTGTGACTTCCTGTGTGTGTGCATGTGTGTGAGACTTCCTGTGTGTGCATGCGCGCGTGTGTGTGTCAATTCCTCTTTGTGTGCATGCGCGCGTGTGTGTCAATTCCTCTTTGTGTGCATGCGCGTGTGTGTCAATTCCTCTTTGTGTGTGTGCGTCTGTGTGTGACTTCCTGTGTGTGTGTGTGTGTGACTTCCTGTGTGTGTGCGTGACTTCCTGTGTGTGAGTGTGTGTCACTTCCTCTTTGTGTATGTGTGTCTGTATACAAAATCTTGCAAGCCCACATTAAGAAGTCAGTGGGAGTTTCACAGGCTACGATCTTCTCTGATCAGAGCCTTAAGCCCTGATTCAGCAGAGGGCATATTTCAAATTAAACATGCTTCAGTGCTTTGGAGCTAGCTCGGCAAAGAATTTAAGCAGGTGCATAAGTCCCCTTGACAGAACACGCAAGTCCTTTGCTCAGTGGAGCCGGACGTGAGCACGTGCTCACAAATCAGTCTGTGCGTCAGCGCTTAGAGCAATCGAGGCTCTAAACACAAATGAAATTGTGTGTCCAATAGGGAGGGCCGTTATTTATTTATTACTAGAAGACCTACCTGGTGTTGCCTGGGTCCAGCCAGGGGGATGGCCTGGGGCCAGGGCAAGGAAGGGGGGCACAGAGGCCCCCTGCCAGCATTCCCTGGGCCTGGATTGGGGCTGAGGGGGGCCACAGTGGCTTTCCACTGGTGCTCTCAGGGTCTGGGTGAGGGCTGCATAGGGGGTGGGACATTAAGGTCTCCTTCCAGCACTTCCCAGGCCCTCAGTACTCCCCGGGCCCAGGCATGGAGATAGAGGAGGAGTGGAATGGGGAGGAGGGCATGTGGACTTGACAGTGCAGCCACACTGGGCATTGCAGTGATATTGGGGTTGCCACCTGTGGGTCTTGGGGGGGAGGGTCAGGGCTGCCCAGCCGTAGTGGTGATCTTGGGGGGAGCATAGTGGTGGGGCCCTGCCCCTGGTCTGGCACTAGGGCCACAGGTCAGAGGGAAAGGGTTTGGGGCAGGGGCACCACTTTTACTTGGGTTGGTGGCTGGCAAAATGGCCTTACTGATGCAGCTGCTCCAAGTGGTGACTGCAGTATAGCTGTCCCCCACGCTCGCTGCCCCCCAGTGGTGACTGTGCAGCATTGCACCCCTCCGATCAGCCCCCTCTCCTTCCGTGTTATGGACCACAATCCCATTCCAGGCACATCCCATTTCCCTGCCCCAACCACACCCGACCTTGCTTCAAGTGAGGAGAAGAGGAAGCTGCAGACAAAAGTCGGTGCTTCTAGCTGTGACCATTTAGGAGGGGTTCTTGAACAAATGGACTCACAGACAAGCAGATGGACTCACAGACAGAAATATGTAAATATCTGTTAAAAAGTAATTGATTCAAATATGACTGTGAATCAGCAATATACTGGATATAGGTAAGTAAGCAGGTAATAAATAGATAGGTAGATAGGCAGATAATGCTGCCTGTCATCTATAGGTTGAAGATACACAAACTCCCTGTGAATTTGGTGGCCAGAAGACAAGCTGAAGTGAAAACAATGGCAGAGAAGTACAGTACAATTCATCAACCTCCCTTCTCCTGCTCGTTTACAGATGTCTCACAACCAGGGTTCAGAATGGGTGTTTCCTTACAAGCTCCTACAATTCCAAACTCCACCCACAAGACAAGTCACCTATTATGGCTGACATCATGACCACCATCGTTAAGTATCTTCCTCTATGGACTGGATGAGATACATTTTAGGGATTTTGTTTTAAAAATCAAATTAGCTGGGCGACGGGTTGAAGTCTTGCTCCTTGAAGGCTCTTTGTTTCAACGGGTTAAAATGTCCGTTTGTGTGCTATGAGGAAAAAAATGTAACGCCACTTTTGTAAAGTACATAAAAACTCATGGCCGTATTAATGATTTAGTTCCCTTCAGTGCTGTGTCAGACTCCCCTGCTGTTAAAATGGCTGACGTTTTAGCCCTCTGAAAATTAATTGCGGACAACTTTCTCCCATGATGTATATCTCCTGAGCAATTCTGGCAGCTGATGGTTGCCGTACGGCACATCTGTACTAAACGCTGCTTGATAGCCATAAATCCTCTCTGCTCCCTTTGGGTTACGCGAGTCTCTGTCATCCCATATATATTCCAAAGGGAGATGAAAGACAGTGGGGAATAAAAATAATCACCAGTCAGAAGTTCATTTTAACTCAGCTGCAGTAAAGCAAAGTTAGCCACAGGACACAGAGAGATGTTGTGCTGCCCATTGATGAAGAAGTCTTGGGGTCAGGGTAGATAGTCCTCTGAAAATATCTGCTCTGCAGGCAGTGCTCATAACAGAGGGGGTTAGTGAATTTGCAGATTTTTCCAGACTTTAGGATTTTTAAAGACCCCCAGGCCTTTTGGGATCCTCAGAGGCCCTGGATCTTTTGGAATGTTTGGGATTATCAGAGTGCCAGTGTTACAGGGTTTTTAGGCAGCAGGTTTAAAACGAACCTAAGGAAGGACTTCTTCACCCCACACACAATCCACCTGTGGAACTCCTTGCGAGGGGATATTGGGAAAGCTGAAAGTGTTCATACAAGAGATCAATTCATGGAGAATAGAGCAATGGCTATTAGCCCAGATGGTCAGAAATGCAACCATGAGGTATTAGAATTCAGTATTGCTTTAGATAACATTTTGTGAGATGTTAAAATTTGTCTTTCCACTGTTTCCCCTTAACTGTTTTTCACAGCCCTGGATCAATCTCACATAGAGCTGAATTTCAGTGATATCAGGACTGGATGTCCTGAGGACACACATGCATACCAGGTGTTATTGTAGGTGAGCACTTTTTAAAAAGCTCTAAATGCCACCATGTCGCCTAGAATCCAGGGGGCATTAGACTTATGGTATGCCTATACCGCAGTGACGGGGTGTGATTACAGCTTGAGCAGATACGGCTGAGCTAGCATTAATCTAGTCATCATAGGTCCCAGAGGGGTAAAACCGTAGCAGCGCATGTGTCAGCGTTGGCTAGGCCTGAAAATAATTACCCCAGGTTCCAGATGGGCTTGTATCGCTGTGCTGAAACTCCTGCTGCCATTGCGCCACTGCTCGAGAAGGTGAGCTAGCTAGATTCAGTATTGGCTTCCCCATTAGCAACTTAGGAGATCGGAAAAAAAGAGGAGAAAGATTTATAGCATGAGCCAGTCAGCTGAGAACCTCCACCTACCCCTGCTGCTTCCCGGTTCACCCATATTAGCTCATTCTCTGGCTCTGTGCTCTTACCCCGTGCTCTGGATTGAGTCATACACGGCTGTCTTATGGGAGCTGCTGTTAACCGTTAACCTTGGAGTGCACCTAGGATAAGAATCATAGGGAGCGTGGGAGGGGAAGGGAAGGAAGATAAACCAATTTCTCAGCCTCGGAAAGCCCATATGGAACAAACGGGGTAGGAAGAAAGTCGCCAGCACGTTATCAAACACCCAGCGGCACTGCAGAGAGAGAGAGAAATTATCTAAAATATACATTGCCCCATGTTTTAGCCTATTTTTTTAATTTTCTCCCTCTGGAAGGAGAAGGGCTGTTCTTGTGACAGGGTGAATCGCAGGAATCCCCTTAGGGTTGGCCGCTGGGTGTGCTGATTCTGTCACTGATGCCCGCCTTCCTGCTCTCTTTGGGCTCCCCACACCCTGTCCTGATGGGCCAGACAGTAGCAAAAACCAGCTGAAGACAAAGGACTGATGGTTTCCTGTCACCTAAATAGACTTTCCCTCTTTGTTTGGCACCCCCTGCCACAATCTCATGAAAAATACTAGGTCCAAGATAGATTGCAGTCCCAGCTGGCATGGTCCCAGGTCTTTCTAGGATCAACCACAGTTTGGGCTTACAGGACAAATGCAACTATCCTCAGGTCCTTAATTCGAATACTGAGGCATTAGGCACATTTAGAACGATGAACAGAGTCACTCTTCATGTTTCTAACGTCACATACAAGAATGATGCAAGAATGGGATGTACAGATCCAGAAGATGGTAATGTTAAAATCGATATGTTACATGACAGCTATGTCTAGACTGGCCAGTTTTTCTGGACAATCAGCCGCTTTTCCGGAAAAACTTGCCAGCTGTCTACACTGGCCGCTTGAATTTCCGCAAAAGCACTGACTTCCTACTGTAAGAAATCAGTGCTTTTTGCGGAAATACTATGCTGCTCCCATTTGGGCAAAAGTCCTTTCTGTGCAAAACTTTTGCGCAAAAGGGCCAGTGTAGACAGCTGAAATTTGTTTTGCGCAAAAAAGCCCCGATCGCGAAAATGGCAATCAGGGCTTTTTGCGCAAAAGCGCATCTAGATTGGCCACGGACGCTTTTCCGCAAAAAGTGCTTTTGTGGAAAAGCATCCGTGCCAATCTAGAGACTCTTTTCCGAAAGTGCTTTTAACGGAAAACTTTTCTGTTAAAAGCATTTCTGGAAAATCATGCCAGTCTAGAGGTAACCGACCTGTTTTGCATAAAGCATCTTTGAGTTATGCATATTCATATTCAGAAGCCAATTCTCATAAGGCCGGGGATGAGCGGGGGGGTGACAGTTATAACATGCTAGGTAATGCATGGGCGATTCCCCCCACCCCTGACAACAACCCCTAACTGCTACTATCTAATGATGGTACTACTTCTGATCAAGCAGCAAAGATCTGTGCTGTGGTTCTGAAAGTGCATGCTTTGAACCTTGTGGATGACTTCTATTATATTCTAGGCTGATTTTGCACACTCCAGATGCTTGGCTAGTTCAGATTAGAAAATGGGAATTCTGTGGGATGACATTTCTTCTTGTATCGTCCTCCTCCACCCCCAGAAAATAACAATACCCAAGCCAGAATTGCCTCCATCCACAGAAAGCACTGGGTCTATTTCTGAATATAACTGAGTACTTGGCCATTTACATCTTTCTCCAGGAGCTAACCCCACACTTACATAATGTCTAGGACTTGATTTCAATCACAGACCTATTTTCATGCACAGCCCTTGCTATTTTTAGGGCTGTAGTAAATGGTTCATAAATAGCTTCTTGATTCTCAGCCGTTCATGCTGATACCACATGCCCTACTTTGCTTCTCACAACTTTTTTTAGCTTTCTTGTGTCTGTATGTCACACTGATTTCTGCCCTTCCATGCTTTGTAGAAGCAACAGACTCACCTTAAATTCCCAGAGGTTGTGAAGAACCTAGGACTTCTGGAACTGAAGCTTTGTCTACACTGGCGTGTTTTGTCATAAAAAACTGCCTTTGGTTGACAAAACAACAAGCACGTTTACACTATAATGCAACTTTTGTCGGGAAAAGCTCCCAGTTTTGTGAGCCTGATTGGGGAGGGCAACCCACACCCAGGAAAGGGGGCGAGTGGTGCACCCCATTACACTCACCAAAGGCCTCAGTCCTGCGTCTGGTACTATTTAATAATTCAATAACAGCTTGGGGAGTGGAGTAAGAACATGCTTCTCAGATTGGTGGATGACACTACGGTGGGCATAGAATCCTGGAAATCTAGGGCTGGAAGAGACCTCAGGAGTCATCGAGTCCAGCCCCCTGCCCAAAGCAGGACCAACCCCAACTCAATCATCCCAGCCAGGATTCAAGCCTCTACAGATGGAGATTTCACCCCCTCTCTAGGGAACCCATTCCAGTGCTTCCCCACCTGTCTAGCAAAATAGTTTTTCCTCATATCCAACCTAGACCTCTCCCACTGCAACTTGAGACCATTGCTCCTCGTTTTGTCATCTGTCCCCACTGAGAACTACTTCTCTCCATCCTCAATGGAACCCCACTTCCAATAGCTGAAGGCTGCTATTAAATCCCCCGCCCTTCTTCTCTTCTGTAGGTGAAATAAGCCCAAATCCCTCAGCCTCTTTTAAGTCATGTGCTCCAGCCCCCTCATCATTTTTGTTGATGGTTGTAAACACATTGGACTGGGTTAGAATTCAAAACAACCTTGATAAATTGGTTCCAAATTAACAAGAGGATGGTCAGTAAAGACAGATGCAAAGTGCTACACTCAGGAAGGGGGAAAAAATCAAATACACAACTACAAAATGGAGCTAACTGGTGGGATGGTCCTGCTGCTGAAACAGATCTGGGGGAAAAAGGCGTTTGTGAAAAAGGCTTCGCTTCTGGGCTGTTTTAACAGAAGTGCCCTTTGTAAGATCCAACACGTTATGGCCCCACTGTACATGGCATTGATGAGGTCTCAGCTGGAGCTCTGCATCCCGATCTGGGTTCCAGACTGTAGAAAAAATGTGGACAAATTGGAGAGACTCGCAGAGAGAGCAGTGTGGATCAAAGGTTTAGAAAACATGAACTAAGAGGAAAGGTTGCAAAAAGCCTGGGCATGTTTAGTCTTGAGAAAACAGATGGGAGAAGTGATAAGAGCCCTTGCTATATTTGAAAACTGTTATTTAAAAAAAAAAGATCAATTACTCTCCATGTGCAGTGGAGTAAGGGCAAGAATAATGGGTTTAATTTACAGGGAAGGGAGATTTAGATTAGAGATGAGGCAACGCTTTCTAACTACAAACATAGTTCAGCTTGGGAGGTAGTTGGCTTCCTAGCTATGTGCTGGAATAGTCATTGGAGGGTTTTAAGAACAGGTTAGACAAACAAGGATCAGGGTTTATTTGCACAGCGGGATGGAATAGCAGACCTCACAAAGTCACTAGGGCTACGTCTACATAGCACTATTTCGGGATACCAGAAATAGTTATTCCGTGTCTTCTGAGGTTTCCCGAAATAGCTATTCTGTAACTTTTGAATGTGTCCATTATTTCGAAATATAATGGGCTCGCTATGCCAACACCCCTGTAAACCTCATTCCACGAGGAGGAAGGGACGTTTCAGAATAGCTGTGTAGACAGCGCCAAATTTTGAAATAAGCTATTTTGAAATTGACTCGAAATAAGCTACACAGTTTGCGTAGCTCAAATTGTGTCGCTGATTTCGAGCTCCGTGTACAGTGCAGAGGCCCCCTTCCGGGCCTCCATTGCTATGATTCTGGAATGGCTACCAACTCCCGCCATCTTCACAGATGCCTCTGCCATTAATTCTATCCCTTAGCTAGATTTGTAACTGAATACCCCAGAGAGCTCGGGTCTGCTCTGCTAATCCTGTCACACATGTGAAGTCCATGAACTTAGCCTGTATTTCTACTCATGCGACTGAGAATCTTATCCACCGTCTCCAAAGTGCCACGTGACCTGTTTTTCATCTTGCTTTGGCATCCCCTCCTCCCCTCCAAACTAAACAAGCCCAATTCTTTCAGTCTTCCCTCACAGGTCAGGTTTTCTAGACCTTTCATCACTCTTGTTGCTCTTCTCTGGACTATCTCCAATTTCTCCCCATCTTTCCTGAAACATGGTGCCCAGAACTGGACACAATACTCCAACTGAGGCCTAATCAGCGCACAGTAGAGCGGAAGAATGACTTCTCGTGTCTTGCTCACCACACTCCCGTTAATCGCAGAGTAGCTGCACGCTGACAGTGGCACAGCAATATTTTTAAAAGTGGGGGTGCAGAGCACCCTACCCCTGTCCACCTCCAACTGAGGCTGGGAGCAAAGCTCCAGTGTAGGGGGCAAGGAGCTGGGACCCCAGGCATTAGCGGCCGCACCCCCACACCTTTAGTTCCCACACCTGTGCATGCTGGCCAATCTCTGCAGAGCAAAAACCTGGATTGTGATTGCAAAGGCAGACATCAGGTGCCGTCTGAGCGAAGCGTGGTTGAGCCAGTATGTTATGCCCACAGTATCAAAGTGAGTTAGCCCTGTTCCTACTCACGGCCCATTAAATCAAATCTTTGCCTCAGTCACATAGGCCTGCCGAAGGCCTGATTACTCATTGCTTAACAAGTGCATTAGTGTAAATCAAGAGGCATGTTTCAATTATCTAATAGAAGACTTATCGATCCATCCGCTCCTCCTGGAAGTTCAAATGTTCCAGCAGGAGGAATGATGTTTGTCTAGCTGTAATAAACCCCAAACCTGAAAACCAGTTTTATGTTTCAATTAGATTGTATTTGGCCCCAGTTACTTGTATAAAGGCGTCTTGCAGCTGTTCTCCAAACTATAATGCATACCTGGGTTTCCTAGAATTCACCAGCTAGGTCCTGCTTCTATGGTATTTTTTTGTCCCTCTTTGTGCATGTCTTCTCATTAGGGATGGACCAGAGCTAGATGGAATTTTTTGGGGGGAGGATTCAAAAACAACAACTCATTGAAATAAAAACATATTTCAGGAAAAGGGTGGCTTTGACAAAGTTTATGACTTGATTTTTTTTTAAGTTTTTTGAAACTGTCAGACCATTTCGATTCAGCCTTTTCTAAATCAAAAATGCATTTTTCTGGTTCAAACTGGATTTTTGTTTAGAAACGGAAACTATTAAAATAGCCCTATCAGAAACTGAAAATATTAATATTTAAAGTTGACATCAAAATAATTAAAAAGTTTCCGTTGATCCAAGTATATCATCATCATCATCAATCTCATCAAAAATTGAAATTTTGACTTTTCATCCTGATTAGGGACAGGAGAACTTTTTAGTTGTCCCGCCGCCTTTCCAGATGGGACAAAATTCATACTGTCCCATCCAGATGCCATTAGCAAATTGCTCTGGATCTGGAGTTGGGCTCAATTCAGAGCAGGTGCTGAACACACCTCATTCCCCTTTGATCTGAAATGGAGGTCATATGCAGAACAGGCCCAAGCTATGGGCTGACCGGGGTACCACCCGGGGTGCCCCATGGTAGGGGACACCAGGCGGGGGGCGGGGCCGTGCACATGCCTGCCGCCTGGGGCGGGGCCGCACATGTGCCACACTCCCGGGGGCAGTGCCGTGCTCCCAGGGCACACGAATGGCTCGGGCTGGCCCTGGTCACATGCTGAGTGTTTTAGCCTTCACAGTAAACGTACAAAGAAGACTGAAGCGGATGTGTAATGATTCCGAGTCTAGGCCAGCAGCCAGCTTTGAATGTAGCCACTTTGGCTTGGAAAGCATCGATTCCAACCATTTGAGTAACTCTATTAGCTGGCAGCAGTAGTAGGCTCTTATCAGGACAGGCCACTAAAAGGGGCCATCAAATGAATGTGGGTTGTACCTGCGATCCGATGTTGTCGGGAAATGCTTTGTCTTCTCTCATTTGTGTAAAGTGCTTTGGAATCCTTGGATGAAAGCTGCTATAGCAATGGAAAATATTACTCTTAGGCTACGTCTAGACTACATCCCTTTTTCGTAAAAGGGATGTAAATTAGACGTATCGCAATTGCTAATGAAGCGGGGATTTAAATCTCCCCCGCTTCATTAGCATAAAAATGGCTGCTGCTTTCTTTCGGCACGGAGCTTTGCCGGAGAAAAGCGCCAGTGTAGACACTGATCTTGTGGAAAATAAAGCCTTTTCCGAAAGATCCCTTATTTCATAGAGCGATAAGGGATCTTTCGGAAAAGGCTTTATTTTCCGCAAGATCAGCGTCTACACTGGCGCTTTTCTCCGGCAAAGCTCCGTGCCAAAAAAAAGCGGCAGCCATTTTTATGCTAATGAAGCGAGGGAGATTTAAATCCCCACTTCATTAGCAATTGTGTTACGTCTAATTTACATCCCTTTTACGATGTAGTCTAGATGTAGCCTTAAAGTAAGGCAGCACAGTCTAACGGACACACAAGGGAATTTCGGACAGGAGTCCCTGGCTGTACCACAGACTCATTCCATAACACTGCAGAAGTCACTTTGCCTTTCTGTGCCTCAGTTTCCCCACCTATCAAATAGGGCAAAGTAGCCCCTCCCCCAACTCTGGGGAGGACAGCAAGGCCTAACCTACATTTGTGAAGTGGTCTAGATCCTGTAAAAGACAATAAAGATGAGCAAAGTCCTGTTATTTAGTGTGGGTAACATCCCAAGTCCCCTGTTTCCAAACTGAAAGCGAGAGACAGTAGACTGCAAGAGACCTGGCTGAATTTTCTTTCTTCCCACGTTTGACTTTTCTGCATTGATGATCTGGGATGTGTCAGGTCTTTGAAAAGCACAAACCCAAACGTGCTGAGCTGCGGGCATCTTATCTGTAAAATGACATCCAGGAACAGAGCTAATGCAAAGCAGAAAGTTAGTCTAAAGCATTTTGGGGTTTTTGTCTGTTGTCCTTTGGACACTGCAAAATGCAAATGACAAGGTTCCCTTTCCCCTCTCGGAGATAAATAGGGGGGTATTATAGAAACTGTAAACCCATTCTGGGCTCTGCTCAGTATGAAAAAAAAAAAAAAAAAGGAAGCTGCTTGGTTCAGCTGTCAGTCCCTAGCTTTGCCTTTAATTAAATAGGTTTATAACCTTCACTGACAAGCAAGTGTCTTTGGTAAGTTGCAGGCTGTAAGGAATCCTTTTCAGCCTAAGAAGGATGCCAAATAAAATGTCACTCATCTCCCCTCCGAGGCAGCGCTCTCCAGGTTTAAAAATAAATACACAAATCAAACTGTGCCACTGCAGAGCTGCGGAGAGCCCTTTTCTAGGGCAGAGGGAAGCCTGGATTAGAAATGGAAGCCGTTGTGTGTCTAGCCTACGCTATCTTGAGGGCGTAAAAAATCAAGGGGCCTGATTCACCGTTGCGGTGTGCAGCTATTTACACGGGTGCCAGGGGCGTGTAAAATGCTACCACGCTGGGTAGGGTTCTCGCACTGACTTTGCACTAGTGTAAGCGCCACCACAAAGCACAAGGCAGTGAGGAACGAGGCGTTGCCTGTCCCACGTGGGTTTTCCTGAAAATCCACTGAATAGCTCTGAGTTCTCTCTTTCTAAGGGCTCAGTGGTAATTGGAAGCCTGCAGGATTGGGTGGGGAGAGCCCAACTCGAGCATCTCTGAGTGACTGGGGGAGGCAGGAGGTTATCGGGTGGAGGGGAACATCAGCGTTAGCAAGGGAACCATAGAGCCAGAGGACTGTTCCCTTCGAGCTCCAGCCTGTTTGTGGCCGCTTCGGCCAATAAAAGAATCAACACTGTGCCACGATCAGACCGAAGGATTCTCTCCTCTTCCCCAGCGAAGCTCCCCAGGAGGAGGAGAGGAAGGATTTTTCACGGCAGATAACTAACCTGCTGGCATGTGGCTGCTCCGTGAATCTGACCTGGTCGCTTTTTTCATATTCTGCTGATGGTGCCTGGGCTGGCCTTACCATGAGGTGAACTGAGGTGGCCGCCTCAGATGCCAGATTGTGGGGAGGGTGCCACTAGGACCCAGAGTGTAGAAAATTGTGTCTGCTGCTGGTGCCTATGTATTCTCTCTGCTCTAGAGTAGACAGCAAGGAGGCAGAATTGAGACCTTTCAAAGTTTTGGCCCAAGCTAGGGCATGGGGGTGTCATTTGAGCTCCCTGCCTCAGGTGCCAAAATGTTGTGGGCCAGCCCTGGATGGTGCACATGGAAATCCCCGGGAACAGAAACGAGATCCATTGGAAACGAACCGGAGGTGCCAAGCAGCAGGCTCGGGATGTGGTTTTATTGGGCGTGAGTCTGTCTGCTTTCTTGGCTAGGAACAGGAGGCCTTTAAAGTGATAGTGCGTGGCGCTGCCGGGAGGGCAGGGGGCTGGACTCCATGACCTCGAGGTCCCTTCCAGTTCTAGTGTTCTAGGATTGACGTGCCATCAAGGGTTTAGCATTAGAGATGGGATCAGACCTGAAATGTGGCTCGAACTATAACAGAGTTTAAAGAGTTTAAAGAGAAGTTAGATAAAGTCATGGAGGTTGGGTCCATGGAGTGCTATTAGCCAGTGGGTAGGAACGGTGTCCCTGGTCTCTGTTTGTGGAAGGCTGGAGATGGATGGCATGAGACAAATCGCTTGGTCATTGTCTTTGGTCCATCCCCTCCGGGGTAACTGGTGTTGGCCTCTGTCAGAAGACAGGCTACTGGGCTAGATGGACCTTTGGTCTGACCAAGTACTGCCATTCTAAGCTCAGGGCTCAGGGTCGGGGGTCTCACTGGACCACCTTGATTTTCATGCAAACCTGCTCTTGGGTTCGCACGTGGCCTTTAGTGGCCAGGCTGGCAACTATCATGCCCTAGACGGCCGCTTTCCTGTGCCTAGTGCGGAGGTCGTGGACGTTGGAGGCCTCCCCCCAAACCTCGATGAGGTCCACGATCTCCGCACTAGGCCAGACAAGCACCCACCTCTTGCAGCCCTGGGCAGGCTCCTGGGAGCCGCCAGCCTGGTCCTGGGAAGAGGGGGAGGGCTGGGTGGCAGCGGGTGGCTGGCTCGTGCCGTGCCAGGTGCAGGGTCTGCTGGCTGGGTGCTGGCAAGCTTGCACCTGGCACGGGCCCCGTAGCCAGACCGTGCCCCTTTAAGGGCTCCAGGGCCGGGAAGGGGGCAGAAGAGTTTCCCTGGTTTGGTCCAGAGTGGCCACCAGGGCAAGCTTGGGAGGGCTAGCCTCCCACTAGTTCGAATTAAGTGGCTACACAGCCCTTAATTCGAACTACTTAATTCGAACTAGGCGTTAGTCTTCGTAGAATGAGGTTTACCTAGTTCCAACTAAGTGCTCCGCTAGTTCGAATTAAGTTTGAACTAGCGGTTTGCCTGTGTAGTGCCTATGAAAGTTAATTCGAACTAACAGCTGTTAGACATACCCTCACAGACACTGGGCTACTATATATATGATTCCTAACATCCTATTTGCTGTTTTGACTGCCGCTGCACACTGTGTGGAAGTTTTCAGAGAACTATCCACGGTAACTCCAAGATTTCTTTCCTGATATGAAGCGAAGCAAAGGCAAAAAAAGGTCAGATACATTATGTGTGGTGAATCATCTATTCAGTTCGATTACTAAGTGGCAGTGGGAGATCCGGGGAACTTCAAAGAGAACCTGACGGAGTGGACTTGGAAAGTGTATTTATATAAATAAGGTTGAAAAGATCAGATCCAGAGGGCTACTTCAGTCACATGAGTTCACCCAGGGGCTTCCTTTCTCCTTGTTTACCCAGCAATTTGCCTGTAATTGAATTGGATAATGGAGTAAGGCCTTTTAATTACACTTGTTAGAATATGTGTTGGTGACCCCCAGTGCTCAGCTCTGTCCTTTGCCTGGAAATTTGCTCCGCGTTTCCTTCCAAAGAACAAACTCCAACCGTGTGTAGCACGCACACCAAACTCAATAAAATAATGAGTGAGACTCAGGGAAAATGCATTCTGATGTACTGAGCTAATGAAATGCCACGGTCTATGGGTACAAGGTGAGGCTGTGAAATCAACACAGGGGGCATAATTAATCCATTGCTCATTAAAATTGGTGGGAAATATTAATCGGGGTTTCATAGGCCACACCACCCAGCGTGGCCAGCAGCAGAATGGCGTTGCTCATGTGAAGGACTTCTTTCCTTACCCCCAGCGTCCAGCAGGGAACTTGGCAGAAAGAGTATTTTAAAAGTCCAATCCAGCCCATCCTTCAGGCTAAAATCTTTTAAATGCACACCACCGAGTTAAAAAAGTAAAGGACCCAGATGCTGATTTCCACCAGACGAGGATCTGACCTGTGCTGATTTTGGAGAACAAATATCCGCACCTTGGGTTACAAAAAAGCAGGGGAGATCAATCAAACTGAAAGGAGTGGCAAAAGATAAGTTCATGTTCAGTATTTAATACTCTGTTTCCCCTGCATTTCTCCTCACTCACCCAGGCTATGTCTAGACTGCAGGCTTCTTTCGAAAGATGCTCTTTCGAAAGCATCTTTCGAAAGAGCCTCTTTCGAAAGATCGCATCTAGACTGCAGGCGGATCTTTCGAAAGAGCAATCCGCTTTTTCGAAAGAGAGCACCCAGCGAGTCTGCATGCTCTCTTTCGAGGAAGCCCTATTTACATTGAAGAACGCCTTCTTTCGAAAGAGGAACTTTCGAAAGAAGGCGTTCTTCCTCGTGAAACGAGGTTTACCGCCATCGAAAGAAAAGCCGCGTTCTTTCGAAATAATTTCGAAAGAATGCGGCTTGAGTCTGGACGCAGGGGAAGTTTTTTCGGGAAAAGTAGCGGCTGCCCCAGGTGAACTCTGGTGACACAAAACCTTTCACTATTGTTTAATGGCCCCCTCCTATCCTCGCTGTATTGAATTTGCCACCCCGAGCCACACACATGGCAGGCGCTGGAGACCGGAAGACACACCGAGAGCCAGGAATGACAAGATAAACCCAACGTACCGGCAGCCAGTGCCAATGAATGGGTTTTCATCCACACCAGGCTGGCAAGCTGCTCTCAGTAATTCCTGTAAACCTCGTTTCACGAAGCATAAGGGATTGGTCGGCAAAGGCTTCCCCAGCTGACAGATCCGCATCTTGCCTGCCGTGCTGTGCTGGATCAGCTGATCATCGGCATAGCACGGCGGCCATGTTTATTTTAATGAAGTGGGGATTATGTAAATCCCCGCTTCTTTGCCTATGCCGGGTAAACTAGTTTACATGGCTCCATCAATGGAGTCATGGAGTCTAGACATACCCCTAGTGCAGAGCACACAACATAGGAATCCATTGCTTTGCTCCCTGTTCTAACTGCTAGCTAACTTCTCTCCAGCAAGGAAAGGAGGATATTTTCTAAAAGAGTGAGCAGGGAAGCTACGGTTTCCTTTGCTTCATTAGGACATAATTTTTGAGTTAAGGGCACGTATGCAAATGAAGCAATTTGCATGCATAAATAAGGAGCTCTGGGCAGTAACCAAGTGGCTGCAGAGCAGAATGAGCCTATGTAGAGAGACCGGTTGAGACTTTATTTGGTGCCTCATTTCACTTGAGCAAGTGACTCCCCAGCAGTGGCAATGGGGAGTCCCTCTCGTCCCCTTTTTCGGGGTGCCAGTAGTCACCCCATTTGCTAAGGGCACAGCTGAACAGGGAAGATGTTGGCTCATTACTGACTCAGATTTAGCTGTGAGAAACGGATGTTGCTGTGGCGACAGTGCAAAGCGAGGGACAGATCATCTTCCTCACAGGCCACCCAATCACCCGGCTCATCTTTGGCTCAGTGCGTGCGTCTCTCCTTCCAAAGGCTCTCCGAGCATAACGAGGGCAGAGCCAGGCGCCGGAGGAAGATCAAATGGAGATGGGGGCCGTGGTGTGCCTGTGCTGGCGGTGAGAACCGTCAGCTCCCCGGGCTCGTTGCTGGTTTGCGTCCACAGCAGCCTGCCAGCCTGGCCATAGCTCATTAAAACCCCTCCGCTCCGACTGAAAGACGGGGCAGATTTGAACCTTCGCCCTCCCTCACGCCAGCGCCTCCTAGGTGGGCCCGTGACCGGCTCACACTGGGCACTGTGACTGGGGGTGGCTCCTAATTGCAGCCAGGCATAATGAAGCTTCTCTACTCTGATGCTCAGAGGCCTGCACCCCCAACCCTATGGCTTCCTCACCTCAGGCCGGCTTCCTCATTAAGCAGCCCAAGAGCCTAGTGGCAGCCGCCTTGTCCCATCCTGCATGGCTCACACAGGCCCAGATGATCAGTGTTCCACGACCAGATTCTCCTCCCGTCAGGGCGGGCGCAGAGGAAACTTGCTTCCTCCCCTTCCCCCCAGGCTCTGGGAACTGGAGGAACAGCCCAAACTCTTGCCTCAATGGCCCTTTTGGGGTTGGTGAATACTTAGGGTACGTCTAGACTACATGCCTCTGTCGCCAGAGGCATGTAGATTAGGCTACCAGACATAGGAAAATGAAGCGGAGATTTAAATAATCGCCGCTTCATTTAAATTTACATGGCTGCCACGCTGAGCCGACAAACAGCTGATCAGCTGTTTGTCGGCTCTGCGCGATAGTCTGGACGCGCGGGTGGTGACATCAAAGGTATTTGTCAACCACCCAGGTAAACCTCATCCCAGAAGGTATACCTGGGTGGTCGACAAATACCTTTGATGTCGACACCCGTGCGTCCAGACTATCGCGCTGAGCCGACAAACAGCTAATCAGCTGTTTGTCGGCTCAGAGCAGCAGCCATGTAAATTTAAATGAAGCGGCGATTATTTAAATCGCCGCTTCATTTTCCTATGTCTGGTAGCCTAATCTACATGCCTCTGACGACAGAGGCATGTAGTCTAGACGTACCCTTAGGGAGTGCGAATATTCTGGCTAAGCCCTCTCTAGGCCCCTCCAACCTGCCCTGTATGCAGAACCGGCTCTTCCCAGGGCACAAAAGGGGTCCGTACGCAGGGCCGGCTTGGCCCGGGGCACAAAAGGGGTCCGTACGCAGGGCCAGCTCGGCCCGGGGCACAAAAGGGGTCCGTACGCAGGGCCAGCTCGGCCCGGGGCACAAAAGGGGTCCGTACGCAGGGCCGTCTCTTCTCAGGGCATAGAAAGGGTCCATACGCAGGGCCGGCTCTGTGTCAGGTTAGGGGCTCTTATGCTGGCCTTGTGGCCCCTTTGCACCAACTTAAAGGGTCCGTGATGAAGATGAGGCCTTAGAGTTTATAGAAACTCCAGACAACCACCCACCTCATGGCCAGAGTTTTGCCCTCCTCTCATTTTCTGGGTCTCTCTCTCTCTCTCTGAGAATTCTTTTAAAAGATAAAATCTGGCGGAGTCATTCGTAAAATTAATGACGAGTGCCCAGAGCCATCAAATCACTCTTCTCCTCTGCACACAGTGATAAATCAGCAGGCCGTTGTGCTGATCCTCCAGAAAGCCTCGTCTTCCGAACGCCTCTCCCAGCACTTTTCTTGCTGAAGTCAGGGAAAGGCAGTGGAGGGGGCTGCGGCGCGGACAGCTTGATCTGTCACATGTTCCAGGCCTCTTGTTCTCTGTCGATTCACTAACCGCTCCTGACCGACCACTGAACCGGAGCCCGGCGCCCGGACCGACAAGTGGGAGATGCAAATAAAAACAAACTCTTTGGAGGTAAACAGGACATCCATTAAACCAGAGTGCACTCACCACAGCAAAATACACAGGTCAAGTAAAACAAGAGCGATTGATTATTCCACTTGACAGTCTGGACTCAGTTAGCACATGCTTGGATTAATATGCTCCCTAAGAGATATGGTGTCTGAAATCCTCCGCAGGAAAAGGATGTTCCCGTTGGCTTTATTGTCTGCTCTGTTTGGTTTGCTGGTTTTTAAAGCCATTGTAGATGGAAAATATATTTGATGGCAGCATTTCAGAGAGAGCCACCGCAAAGACACTTTGAAATGACGGGGGGCAAGCCCTTGGCTGGTGTCAATCACCCCAATGTGTCTTCAGTTCAATAGAGAAATGCTGTTTTATACACCCTGGGGATCTGGCCCCTCAAAAGCATTTCATCCTGGGATTTCACAGCACTTGATACATACAGGATGAGGCTGACTGTCCCTGCGGGAATAGATGGGGAGAAACCATGGTAGAGATAGTGGCAGGTGATTCACCCAAGACCAAGATAACTGGAATAGAACCCAGGTGTTCTGTCTCCCTGTCACACTCCCTAGCCACCCAGGCTGTGTCTAGACTTCAGGGTTTTTTCGAAAAAAGTAGCCTTTTTTCGAAAAAACGTCACCTGCGTCTAGACTACAGCTGTGTTCTTTCGAAATTAAATCAAAAGAACGCGGCTTTTCTTTCGACGGTGGTACTCCTCATTTCACGAGGACGAACGCCTTTTTTCGAAAGTGCTCTTTCGAAAAAAGGCGTTCTTGAATGCAAACAGGGCTTTTTCAAAAAAGAGCATCCAGACTGCCTGGGTGCTCTCTTTCGAAAAAGCAACTTGCTTTTTTGAAAGTGCTGCTTGCAGTCTAGACGCTCTTTTTCGAAAGAGGCTTTTTCTAAAGTATTTTTCGAAAAAGCCTCTTTCGAAAGAGGCTTGCAGTCTAGACGTAGCCCCAGTGTGTATCCCCACACCTTCCCAGTGCAGACTGGGTGTGCTACCAGAGGGGCCAATGACCATATTTCCTGAAGCGACGTGAGCACTGCCAACATTTGCCAAAGTTTCTGGGGTTTCCTGTTTGCTTTTGCATGCAATTCAATGGGTAGTTGTTGCTCTACAAAGCCCTGCATGGTTTGAGACTGCAGGAATTGTCCCTCTATGCACTATCACAAGAGTTCCCACCTGGTAAGGAGCTCTTGCTAACGGACTATACCACTGAATAATTGGGGAGGATAGAGAAGATTGGTCGCTAAGGCCACATCTATACTTACATGGAAGTTCGAATTAAGATACGCAGCTCCAGCTATTTGAATTGTGTAGCTGGAGTCAACGTAGCTTAATTCAAACTTTGGTGCCTTCTCCATAGCGGGAGGTCGATGGGAGCAAACACTCCTGTCGACTTTCCTTATTCCTCGTGATTTGAGGGGGCACCCTCAGTGTTCGATTTACTGGGTCTTTACTAGACTCTCTAAATCGAATGCCAGAAGATCAATTGCCGGAGCGTGGATCTCTGTGTCAGTATAGAAGTGATGTAATAAGCCAAAGGGCCTCGGCTCAGGTATTTTGGTCTACAATACAGCAGCCCTGCTTTGACATTGCAGTTTTGTGTTGGGGAGTGCAAGAGTTAAATCTAGGGTCTGGGAAATGGTTACTATAGCTACAGAGCCAGGTTGCAACCTTCCCACAGTCTGACTCACACCATCCAAAGTGTAGCAAAAACTTGAGGAAATCCTACCCTCATTCAGGACAATGGGACTTTTGCCATCGACTTCCGGGAGGCCACGGTTTCACCCATATACTGTAAAAAAAACCCCACTTAGAAAAGAAATATTAATACAGTACAGTGAATGAGAATGAAAGTCGATTCCTGGCTCTTCTATAAAGTAGCTTTGGAGGAACTTGGGCCTATTTTCCCCTCACAAACGTCTGATCATCACAATATAACAGCGGCCTCACCTCTGTCATCAGAGCTATAAATCTCAGAGAATGGAAATAACAGGTTTATTGTTTCGGTGATGATAGTTGCGGAGGAATTTTATGGTGCGCTAGAGAGACGGGGGGGGGGGATAGTTTATAGGCAAGTGGTGCTTTTTGAAGGACTGTGGGACTCTGCTTTTCTTTAAATCCAGGGCTTTCGCAGCAGGATAAGTTTCACAGTTTCCTTTGATTCATTTCTCCGATACCAAGGCTCCATTGAAGTGCCAGATGATCAAATCCAACGATTCAAATTCAATTTCCTTTACGCATGGGTCCCATCCATTGAAGTTAAGGAGAAACCTCCCATGGGTCATTGAATCCGGTCGCAAGAGCAACACTTTTACTACCGCTTGCACACCCACGAGCATTTGCATAAGTTGCTTCACTTAGGCTACATCTAGACTACAGGCTTCTTTCAGAAGAAGCTTTTTTTTGGAAGAGATGAGACGCTTTCTTCCGAATGAGACCGTCCGCTCTGCAAAAGAGCATCGAAAAAGCAATCTGCTTTTTCGACAGAGTGTGTCCACACTGAATGGATGCTCTCTCGCAAGTCAGCTGTGATTGCTATAGACGGAGTGGCCAACAGGGCATCTGTGCTTTTTCCTCTTTCCTCTTCTTCTGAAAGAACTCCCTCTTGCCCATCCACACAGGCCTTTTTCCGAAAGAGCTCTATTGCAAAAAAGCTTCTTCCTCGTCGAATGAGGATTACCAACACCGGAAAAAACTCTGTTCTTTTGATTTTCTTGTGGGAGAACTCAATGGCAGTGTGGACGTTCCTCAAGTTTTAACGGAAAAACGGCTGTTTTTCTGACAAAACTCTGTAGTGTAGACATACCCTATATACGGGTGTGAAGAAGGCTCAGGGGCTAAGCAGGCAGCTTGGCTCTCTGCTTTTGTATTCGTTATTAACGAGAGTAATTTGTATTCCTGCAGCACCAGGCGGTCCCACCTGGGATCCCAGGGCAGTAAAAGGCAGACCCTTCTCCAAAGAGCTGTCTATCAAGCCTGTGCCGTCCCTGCGAGTATTCCACACCCGTCCGTGCTCTGCCGCAGATCTCCTTGTCTGTCTCAGAGCGTGCCATAGGGGATGGAGGTGTGCAACCAGGTTTTCCACGTGAGGTTCCTTAATGACTTTTCTCAGCTTCCAGACCTCAAAGGACATGCTGCCTGCTTCCCGGGCCATAAATAACGCCGGGGACATATGAGGCCGGGCCGGGCGGCAGTAAGTTTGAGTGATGGCTTTTAGGTCTCAGTGTACCTTCGAAAGCCTCTTCTTTTCCCGACTGGTGCTAATACAATCCAGTGGCTCCTGTATGTATATGACAGAAAGTGGCAAGTGCAGGGAGCTGGGAGTATTAATGAAGGGAGGTTCCAGGCATGTGCTTCTTGGGCACCTGCTCTTGCATGGTTTTTCATCTTCACCTTCTGGCACACTGGGGACACAGGCGTCCCTTTGCACTTCCCCTCCCCTGCTCTCTCCTTCTCCCCCGCACCCCCCCAGATATGGTGATTTAGCATTTTGCACCTCGGAACGAGTCTGAGATGGTTTGGTAAATTCCCACTGGGACACGACTGATTTTATGGATGCCTCCGCTGCTGCAGGACAGCCCGCCGTGAGTCACGATGAAGAAGCCCGGGAGACGGTCCCTGGAAGGTTCTGAGCGGCTCCAACCTCGGCCAGGTGCTGTGCAAGCAGGAGGCACTAAGTCTCTGGCAGGAGGGAGTGTTGCCTTCACTCCCCCATCTCATTTTCTAATGGACATAAATTTAGTTTAATACCAGAGCTAATGTGCAATGTTATTCAGGGCCGAGTGAGCCCATCAACTGAGCATTGCACTGGAGAATCACTGCCCCCCCCCTTTTCTTTTTGCATTTTAATGTTTGATCTTTTCCAAAAATAGCTCTGCGGCTTGGCCCTCTTAATATGGCTTTCATTAAAAAAAATGCTCTCGGTGAAAAGCTCTCGGAAGCTCTGCTGTGGGTTTAATAAAAGCCAGGCAAAACTCTTATCCCAGCAACCACGCTGAAGGACTTCTCAGGGGTCTGATGACATCTTCTCCTGGGCTGGGCTTGGAAAGCAGAGGGAGGGGGGAAGGCACAGGGAGGGGGGAAGGCACAACACACAATGTGTGGAGGGAGAAGGGGCAACTCAGAAGACACTGAAGAAGAGGAGGAAAGAAAAAACCCACAGACGCACCCTTGCGAGCAAAGGTGGCATCACACTCCAGGCAGGGAGCTGGGACTTAAGAACAGAATGGCCACGGTCAGACCAAAGGTGCATCTAGCTCAGCAGTTTGTCTTCTGACAGTGACCAGCGCCAGGTGCCCAGAGGGAACGGACAGAGCAGGTAATCGAGTGATCCACCCAATGCTGTCCTTAGGCTTTATGGGGCCCTGTTACTATTAATCTCGTACTTCTAAGACGGGGAAAGGGGGGTTATTTAGAGGTGCGATGTTATCATCTTCGGCAACACACTAACAGCATCGTTTTAAAGCACATTTTAAACTCCAGTCGACTAACACGGTCAATTCAGAAACTGGCAGGGCAGACCTGGGGTTGACAAAGGCCTGTTAAATGGCTTCATTACCACCTGAATGGCTCTTTCCCTGGCTCTGCTAATCGCTCAGGCCTGCTTGGCCTCTATTAAGTGAGCCAGGTCCTCTCTGGAGGAAGCAGAGAACAGGGACAGGAAGAGGCAGGTGGGTGGATGTAAACACCCAGAGGAGCCCCAAATTTTCAGGTGCCCCACGCAGCTGCATATACAACATATGAGTAAGGATGGGGCTGGATCGATCCCTTATCACCCATTCCCAAGAGACTGGGGTTCAAATCCCAGCTGTGCCACAGCATAGACAAGTCACTTCCCATCTCAGAAGAGCGTACTTAGAATGCCTTTGCTCTCTATCATCTGTTTACGCCGCAAGCTGCCTGAGGCAGGGGCTGTCTCTGATTCCGAATATGTGCATCCCATAGCACAGACAGGACCTGATCTTGTTTAGACTCTACCATAATCCTGTTATTATTATTAAACAGGAAGGTTACAATATAGCAATAAGGATAATAAAAGAAAGGTCTAATTAGCATGTTTACTTTACAGTTATCGTTCCCCAGCGCAGAGCAGGGTGGGAGGAAGGGGAAAGCCGAGGTGTGTTAAATGAACTGAGAAACGTGCACAGCCAAGAAGCATTTAAAAATCGAGACCTGGCAGGAGGACTCTAGCAGGTTCCCACCCAGGTCACAAATTACAGTTATGTGTCGGCAACACGCCACAGCAAATGAAATTTTATGGAACGCACTCCCATTGCTTCTCACAGTGCGATGCGTCTTCCCATCCAAAAACTCATTTGGATCTCCCACTCAGATTTTACACTGGTGCGTCATTCCATTCCATGGAGCTACCTTCCATTTAGCTTCCATGGAGCTAATTTATGCCAAAGTGAGGGACATAATGGCTAAATCTACACTGCAGACTTCTTGCACAAGAACTTTTTGTGCAAGAGTTCTTGCACAAGAGTGTGTCCACACTGCCATGCACTTTTGCACAAGAGATGTGCTTTTACACAAGAGCGTCCATGGCAGTGTGGATGCTCTCTTGCGCAAGAAATCTCTGATGGCCATTTTAGCCATAGGGGTTTCTTGCGCCAGAAACCCCTGTTCCCATCCACACTAGCCTTTTTGCGTAAGAGCTCTTGCACAAAAAAGCTTATTCCTCGTGGGGAGAGGAATAACTCTTGCACAAAAAGCCCTCTCTTCTGACGATCTACTGTAAATTTTCTTGCGCAAAAACGGGCTTGTAGAATGGCCGTGTAGACATAGCCAATAGGTGCAACATTATCTTTTGCCGTCTCTCTCCGTTGCATTGGTAAGAAACAATAAGCAGGTAGGGTATGTCTACACTACCCTCCTAATTCGAAATAGGAGGGTAATGTAGGCATACCGCAATTGCAAATGAAGCCCGGGATTTGAATTTCCCGGGCTTCATTTGCATAAAGCCAACCGGCGCCATTTTTAAATGCCGGCAGTTCGAACCCCGTGCCGCGCGGCTACACGCGGCACGGAGTAGCTAGTTTGGATTAGGCTTCCAGCAGAAACGTTTCATTTTTCAACCATCCAAAAACCAACTACCGCCGTGGCTTGCTTTCAATGCAAACCCGAAACATTCCACCAAACATTTGGAAAAGAACACAGCTTGTTTGGCAGCTGTGCACTAGCAGTTCCCACCTCCAGTCCAATGGTCTTGGAGCATCCCTGAAGAATTTGACTGAATTCATCCCAACGTTAAGAAAGACAGAATGGATGGACATCTTGTGAATCAGACTCCCAGAATAACTTATCTCCCTCACCTCTGATGCAGAGAGACACCATGCCTGAATTAAGACGACCCTTGAAATTGGCACAATTGGCTTTGCTTTCCCCGCTTGGTGTCTCTTACTAGCAGCTGTGTGTGCAAACTCCGCCCGGTCTCTCTGCTGCTGGGAAAGGGAGAGACGGCTGCATGCCCCAAATGGGATTCAAATTAGCATCGTACCTAGCATGCCAAGAGCGCCGTTGGGATGAAAAGTGCAGTCGTACCAGCATTTGTTAATTAAGACTCAAAAAGACCTCTGTGAATTAGGTAAGCATCATAAGTAAGTCTGCTCCAAAATGTTCCATTTAAATTGCTTTTTGATGGAATATTAGAGAGTTATAACTAGATACTAGAAGATTTACCCTGCGTTGCCTAGGTCCTTAACTCAGATAAGTTTTGGTTTTCTTCATTTAAATCATTGCTCTGGTATGGGGCTAGGGAGGAGGGCTGCAGGATGCAGGCTGCCCTGGGAAGAGAGGACCACCCTGGCCTTCTCTCACTGCAGCTTGGAGCCAGGTGAGAAGCACTTCTCCATGGCTGCTCCCACTCCAACAGGCATAGCTGGGGCAGAGGTGCTCTGGGACAGACAGACACATAGACAAATAGATACACAAACTCTCTGAAATTTATAGTAAGTAGCTGTCTCTTTCTCCACCACTGCTCCCTTCTGGCCCAGTGGGATTATGGTAGTGCTGGTCCCCATTTCTGGCCCTTTGCTGCCCCCTTGTGCTCATTCTACAGTATAACTGTCCCTCCTACCAGACCCCTCCCTTCCATTTTATGAGAAAGTCACATTCCAGGCACATCCGTTGTCCTGATCCAACCAAAATGTGACATTGCTGGAAGTTAGGAAAAAAGGAAGCTGTCTGCATACCCTAGCTCTTACCGTTTAGGAGTTCTTGAAAAAAAATGGACTCACAGACAGACTGACAGGTATGCAGACAAAGTTTCTAAAATATTTAGTTGATTTACAAAAAGTGTTTGCTTGCCACAAAATAATCATTTTTGTCACAAGTCTGAAAACTCCAAAATTGAAAATTTCACCCTAGAAATCCCATAGGAGCAGTAGCTCTGTTGCCTCAAGTCCCCATTTTCCTTGGTAGGCCAGGCTCTGAAGCTAGACTGCATCTTCCATGGGGCACTACCTCACCTCACCAAAGGGAGTCCCTGGTTTACCACAGAAGATGTAATCTGACAAGGGAGCCCGACTGATAGATAAGCATGGAAACAGGAGGCACCTGGACTACAACCCCCATGAAACACTGTGGCAGCATGTTCAAATCAAGTGATTTTGGCCAATACATTTCAGGGGTTTTTTTTGTTTGTTTTTTGGCCAAAAAGACAAAATTTTCTACAGAACTCCCCTCATTTTTCAGCTTATCTCTGGGGAAAGTGAGGAACAGAGGAGCTAATGGCTTGGTTTGCGGAGGTGTTGAATATCACAGTTCCCTCAGGTGAAATTCATCTGTAGGCCTGGGGCCAGAACAAGGCCTATGCACAGCATAATCCCCACAGGTCTTTGAGCCCTGCAACACCATGCTGAAACATTGAGTATGTCTAGACTATGTTGTTTTTTCGAAAAAAACCTGTCCGTTTTTCGAAAAAACTTCACCTGCGTCCAGACTGCAATCGCGTTCTTTCGAAATTAAATCAAAAGAACACAGGGGTTTTCTCCACATTGGTAAACCTCAAATTAAGAGGAAGAACGCCTTTTTTTGAAAGAGCTCTTTCGAAAAAAGGCGTGTGTGGACACAGAACAGGGACTTTTTCGAAAGAAGAGACAATCGAAAAAAGAACAGGTGCCCTGGTGGCCATTCTGTGAATAGCAAATCGGGGTTTTCTTTCGAGAGAGTGCCCATGCAGTCTGGATGCTCTCGTTTGAAAAAGCAGATCACTTTTTCGATCCGGTTTTGAGGTGTGGACGCTCTCTTTCAAAAAAAGCTTGTAGTCTAGATGTACTCATAGGTACAGGAAGTAAAGCCGGGGGGGAAGAGGGGAGGTGCTGAAGCACCTCCAGATTTTTGGGCATCCCAGCCATATACCTCTGCTACCCAGGTTCCTGGCTGCCAGCCCCATGCCCCTGTTTCCCAGAGCTGCTGGGCCTGCTGTTTACCAGGAGCTCTGCTTCTGGCCCCGGGTCCCACTTAGCTGCTGTTGAAGGTCCGGGCTGCTGGCCCCACTGTTCTCTGGATGCTCCACTTCCAGCCTGGGACCTCCGCTTCTGGACTAAGGTCTTGCTCAGCTGCGGGCCCTGCAAAGAGGGGCTCAGCTGCCAGCCCTGGGCCCCGCGTGCCTGGTCCTGTCCAGCCACCAGGCCTAATGTCGATGCCGGTGCCCAATAAGGAAGCTCCTAAACATGATGTATTCCAGAGGCTATGGAAACCCACAATTGCCGGTCACTTAAGAAAACCCAAAAAACCTCCTTCCCAAGGGCCTGACAGTTTAAACGGGAAAGAGTGTGAATCTGGTGTAAAATCCACTGCCCTTTGATGGAGCTACATCCATTTACGCCCTCAGAGGACTGGCCCAAGACAACTGGCTAAGGATGTGAAGGATAACAAGAAAGGTTTCTACAGGCATGTTAACAAGTAGGTCATCAGAGAGGGTGTGCGGCCCCTACTGGATGAAGGGGGTAACCTAGTGACAGATGATGTGGGGAAAGCTGAAGTACTTAATGCTTTCTTTGCCTCTGTATTCACGGACAAGGCTGGCTCCTGGACTTGTGTGCTAAGTGACGCAAGATGGGATGAAGATGGACAGCCCGTGGTGGGTAAAGAACAGGTTAGGAACTATTTATAAAAGCTAAACGTACACAAATCCATGGGTCCAGACTTAATGCATCCGAGGGTTTTGAGGGAGCTGGCAAATGTCATTGAGGGGCCTTTGGCCATTATCTTTGAAAAGTCATGGAGATTGGGAGAAATCCCGGATGACTGGAAAAAGGCAAATGTAGTGCTCATCTTCAAAAAAGGGAAGAAGGACGATCCAGGGAACTATAGGCTGGTCTGTCTTACCTTGGTTCCTGGAAAAATCATGGAAGGGATCCTTAAGGAATCCATTGTGAGGCACTTGGAAGAGAGGAAAGTGATTAGGAATAGTCAGCAATGGATTCACAAAGGGAAAGTCATGCCTGACCAATCTGATTCGCTTCTATGATGCAGTAACTGGCTCTGTGGACGTGGGAAAGTCAGTGGAAGTGAGATACATTGACTTTAGCAAGGCTTTTGATACGGTCTCCCACAATATTCTTGACAGCAAGTTAAGGGAATGTGGAGTGGATAAATGGACGGTAAGATGGATAGAAAGCTGGCTAGAAGGCTGGGCCCAGCGGGTAGTAATCAACTGCTCGATGTCAGGATGGTGGTCGGTTTTTAGCGGAGTGCCCCAAGGTTCGGTTCTAGGACCAGTTTTGTTCAATATCTTCATTAATGACCTGGATGAGGGGATGGAGAGGTAGATACGCTTGAGGGCAGAGATAGGGTCCAGAGTGACTTAGACAAATTGGAGGATTGGGCCACAAGAAATCTGATGAGGTTCAACAATGACAAGTACAGAGTCCTGAACTTGGGACGGAAAAATCCCAAGCATTGTTACAAGTTGGGGACCAATCACTTAAGTAGTAGTTCTGCAGAAAAGGACCTGGGGGTTACAGTGGATGAGAAGCTGGATATGAGTCAACAGTGTGCCCTTGTAGCCAAGAAGGCTAATGGCATATTAGGTTGCATTAAGAGGAGCATTGGCAGCAGATGCCAATTATTCCCCTTTATTCGGCTCTGGTGAGGCCACATCTGGAGTATTGTGTCCAGTTCTGGGCCCCCCACTACAAAAAGGATGGGGGGGGTCCAGCGGAGGGCAACCAAAATGATTAGGGGGCTGAAGCATATGACCTATGAAAAGAGGTTGAGGGAGTTGGGTCTGTTTAATCTGCAGAAGAGAAGAGTGAGGGGGGATTTGAGAGCAGCCTTCAACTTCCTGAAGGGGGGTTCCAAAGAGGATGGAGAGAGGCTGTTTTCAGTAGTGACAGATGGTAGAACAAGGAGCAATGGTCTCAAGTTGTGGTGGGAGAGGTCCAGGTTGGATATTAGGAAAAACTATTTCCCTAGGAGGGTGGTGAAGCACTGGAATGGGTTACCTAGGGAAGTAGTGGAGTCTCCATCCCTAGAGGTGTTTAAGTCTCGGCTTGACAAAGCCCTGGCTGGGTTGATTTAGTTGGGATTGGTCCTGCCTAGAGCAGGGGGCTGGACTTGATGACCTTCTGAGGTCTCTTCCAGCTCTATGGCTCTATGATTCTATAACTGAACTGCCCCCAAAAAGATGCCCAGCGAGAATCAGTGTGGCCATCACTGATGGCGACTTGGAGACAACTAGGCATATGCCATTCGCATCCGAGCCCTGGCACGGCACAGAAGGGGCAGCCAGTGGGAACGGTGCACGTGGCGTTGCAGTGGGAAGCAGGCCACCAGTGACCGCAGAATCCTCTTGCTGGGAACCCGTGCTCAGCAGGGATGCAAGGAAGCAGATGCAAAGTAGCAAGACACCGGAGAGAAGGAAACCCACCGCATACACCAAAAGCCTTATTCATTTAGCTCTTTGTCCTTTTCTAAAGACTCCTCCTACACCACTGCATGAGACTGTCATTCCGACAGACATCGGTTTGGAGCGTGTATAAACGTACACTTCCTTCACTGCAGGTTTATTATTATTGCCTATTAGTCCAGTTTTCTTGCAAGCACCTTTTGCACTCTCTCCCGTATGCATGGGAAGAGCGCCCTGTAATTGTCCCTCCTGTGACATAACGCCAACACCCAGAAAGATGAGGCAGCGGCTGTGCTGTGCAGACTGCTCATTACGCTGAACAGAATCATCTCCCAGTTACCTTGTTTGTCTTGTGTCTTCATCTACCTCCCACCTCTTGGCTCGCATCGTCTGTGAAGCTAGTACGGAGAAAGGGATTGCATTTTGGATATATGTATGTATGGCACCTAGCACAATGGTGTCTCAATCCCAGATACAAATAATAATCCTTAAGATAGTTGTGGACTGTCTGTCTGATTGCTCACAAAAAAAAAACAAAAAACAAAAACAAAAAAAACCCCTCAATAAGCCAAAATTGTGTGGCTGCAGAGATCTAAAATGCAGACTCCTCAAATACTTGTGTAACCCACACTTCTGATGAGTGGAGGCAAGGTCTCATTTAGTGGTAAGGAGCTCACTTCCAGAGAAAAGAATGAATCCACACTACAGCCTTACCTGTGTGGAAGCAGGAATAGGGGGATTTGTGTGTCGCCATCTTAGGGTTTGTCAGTAGGGGTATGTCTACACTACCCTCCTATTTCGAAATAGGAGGGTAATGTAGGCATACCGCAATTGCAAATGAAGCCCGGGATTTGAATTTCCCGGGCTTCATTTGCATAAGCGGGGCGCCGCCATTTTTAAATCCCCGCTGGTTCGAACCCCGTGCCGTGCGGCTACACGGGGCATGAACTAGGTAGTTCGAACTAGGCTTCCTAGTTCGAACTACCGTTACTCCTAATTCCACGAGGAGTAACGGTAGTTCGAACTAGGAAGCCTAGTTCGAACTACCTAGTTCATGCCTCGTGTAGCCGCGCGGCACGGGGTTCGAACCAGCGGGGATTTAAAAATGGCGGCGCCCCGCTTATGCAAATGAAGCCCGGGAAATTCAAATCCCAGGCTTCATTTGCAATTGCGGTATGCCTACATTACCCCGCTAGTTCGAACTAGCGGGGTAGTGTAGACATACCCTAGCAGAGCAAGAGTCAGGCTAAGTCTGCGGCCTGACAACACGAGAGTTGTAATAAGACGCTGCCTTCGCCTCCGGCCTCCATACAGAGATAAGGATGGAATGCTGACTCCAGTGAGAACCTTGAACATAAGGTAGCATCTGGGTGGAACTAAAATAAGTGTTAGCCATTGGTGGGAAGGAGATGGATTGTTTATTATTATTATATGTAATGCATAGTATATAAGCTGCTTCTAAACTGTTTGTATTTGAAGATCTGCCGGGGGGGAAGGCTCCCCCTTACCTCTTCCAAATCAGGCTTCCCTTGCAATATTGCTCAAATAAACTGCCTCTGGCTACTTGCTGCTTACAAATGCAGAGTGAGTCCACACCTGAGAGCCAACTGGCTTTTAGCTCATGCAGCAGAGGATCGTGCCCAGAAGTCCCAGGTTCGGTTTCACCTGTCAACGGTACACAGGCACTTATTTGTCTCAGTTTGGGAGGTGGCAGGAGCTGTTCACAATGGACAATATGTCATGAATGCCATAAACTCAATGCCTGCATCAGCGGGATGCATTTGAAGGCTTAGTTGACGCGCACTATTTTTTGTTTTGCAGGGATGCAATGTTTTGCATGGATTAGGTTAAAGTCTTGCTGAACCGCAAAAACCTGCTCCGTGTGCTCCCAGGGAACATCTACAGACTGGCCTCCAAACTAGGGCAGAGTGAAGTGGGTTTTATTACTAAGTGTTTGTATTACAGTAGAGCCTCTCCCTGGATCCGCACCCCATTGTGCCAGGTGCTGTACAAACCCAGCTACTGTCCCTGTCCGGAAATGCTAACCAGAGTGAAAGGATGGGATGGGAAAGAAGGACACAGAAGGGTGAAGGGACTTGCCCAAGGTCACTGAGCAGGTCAGTAGCAGAGATGAGACTACAAATGGTTCCTAGACCTTGCGCTAGCTTAGAATTGGAGTGATAGGACAAGTTCATCCCTTATCTCTGGTATCAATCAGTATCACCAATGGGGCTAAGGACCCAGCCCTTAGAGTGTTTGCTTAAACCAGTGACCTGACCCAGTCCTTACTAAAAGCCACCAAAAACTCTGCCAGCACTTACATGATTCCCCATTGTGCCAACCCTTTCTGCTCTAGCTGCAGTGACATTTTCATTTCATTTCATTCCTTTTTTTTTTGTAATAGTTCAGGCTTATGATAATGTTAAGAAATAGCTAT
Source organism: Pelodiscus sinensis (assembly GCF_049634645.1). Classification (NCBI taxonomy): domain Eukaryota; kingdom Metazoa; phylum Chordata; order Testudines; family Trionychidae; genus Pelodiscus; species Pelodiscus sinensis. The sequence goes on along the minus strand of NC_134735.1, from coordinate 6,244,662 downwards.
TGCAATCAGCCATTGTTAATCAGCAAATTACAACCTTCCATGTATTACAAAGCACTTAACTACCAGCTGCTTATTACCACATATTTATGCAGGAACAACTCTGCAGAGCAAGTTCCATGTCTATTCCAGAGCTATCAACCCTCCGTAAAGATGGCCTTAATGACCAACCAGTATTTATGAAAGGTGCCAGAGCCTGCCCGTTACAGTGAATCAAGGCTAAGCGTGCAGGTAAGTGTGTGGAAGGCACTGCATTGGAAGTTCAAAGCAAATAGGGGACTGCACGTTGCCCCAGCTGCATTAGTAGCTTCGGGGAAGCTATTATGCAATATCCAGGGTACAACAGTCCGGCCCGGTGCACTGCTTTCTGCAGTCTGTGGCTAGCTACCCATCAAGCTGTAATCATGTTGGTGGCTCTTACAGTTAAAGCTAAGCAAATTGCATGCTTCAGGGTTACATTGCCACAGTCGGGGTCAGGAAGGAGTTATTTCCTGTCAGGGCAATTCGCCAAGGCCTATGTACCAGTTCAGTCCCAAGCTTTCTTCTGGATCCCACTGATTAACTCCAGGTTTGCACCAGTGTGAAAGGGGAATTTGCCCCTTAAGTTCCGTCCCTTCTTCTCTGCAAATCGTAGAGATGGTGTCCCTGTGGGTTCTGGTGCATAGACAGAAGGCAGGGTGGCATTTGGAGAGATTTCCTGCACCCAGAGAGCTTAGCATCTGTGTGCGGCCTCAAGACCCACATGAAGTGGGTTTCGAGGGCCTGACAAGAGAGGGGAGACTGAGAAAAGTTCTCAGGCCTACACTGAAAGCTATACAGTATCCCCGCTCTCCCCCCCAGCTGTGCGGGAAGATATCTTCCTGCCCATGCCCCAGTGACATGTCCCTGCACCAGGTCTGGCCTGAAATCAATGAGAACTGGATTGGACCCTTAGGCAAAGCTCACCTCATGCTGGGGGCATATAACATGGTGCAACTCACTGCCATGGTGCAACTCACTGCTGGTCACTCAGGGAATCCACTCTTCAGCCCTGGAGCACCCCCTGCTGGCTGGGGTCACGCCAACTGTTACTTTTTATTCACCACCTAGTGTTAGGGCCCACATCCCTCTCAGACCAGGATGCCCTTCCTTGAGGGTAGTGTCCTGCCATAGACCCCCCGCACTCTGGGGTCCTCCCCTTCAGGGAACCCCCAATCCCCTAAACCCACCTTGCCTCAGTGACCCGCCTGACAGTTGTCACCTAGCCCCTTATCTCAGGGGCAAACTACAGTCAGACATGGCCACTCCTCACTGCTGCCTTTTGCCTGCCCTGGCTGCCTCCCTGCAGCCCCAATGCTCCTCAGGCCTCTGTTGCTGGACCTTAGCCTGAGACTGCACCAACTGGAGCTCCCCCGTCTCACCCTGCCGTTCCCCAGCACGGCTTTGTCTGTGACACCTCAGCTAGCAGGCAGAGAGGTCATTCACGCTCCAGGGCTGGAGTGAGAATGAGCTCAGCCTAGCCAGCCATTGCTCTTATACAGCCTTTCTGGGCTCTGATTGGCTGCCCCAAGGCCTCTCGTGATTGGGCCCCTCGCTACAGCCCTCTCCCACGGCTCTTTTAATCCTTTTTATGCCTGGAGCAAGGTGACCACCCTGCTCCAGGGCAACACAAAGTCTGTGGACTTCTGAAATCCCAGTGCATGATGGAGGATCCAGCCGGAGCCTGTGTTGAACGTTCATGACCCCTACTGCAGGACATAGGCAGTGCACAGGGCTGGGGATAGCTGTCCGAACAAGGTTGAAATCCAGCCTTAGGGTCCAGTCTAAGTCCCATTGAAATCAACAGGATGCTGGTGGTGGGAGCTGGATTATAAGGTTTCCAACTTTTAGTTTTGCTGTCCTGCTCCATACCCCAGTCCCAAGCCAGGAACCCACGTGCTAGGTGCCGTATTAACATAGAACAAAAAGCCATAGCTGAATGGACTAACCCCATCGGCCCAGAATCCTGCTTTACAAACTTGAGCCACTGCTACCTATGCTGGATGGTTTCCAGGCTGCTACTCTAGCTAGCTTTGTGCTACCAACTTGGGTGACCCCAAGACATTCCCAACTTGAGCTAGCAGCAGTCTCTAGCTAGCTCAGGTTAGGTATGTCTAGGGCTCACCAAATGAAATTAATAGGTAGCAGCTTTAAAACAAACACAAGGAAGTATTTCTTCATGCAGCTCCCAGTCAATCTGTGGAACTCCTCGCCAGAGGATGTTGAGAAGACCAGGACTTTAATAGGGTTCAAAAAAGAACTAGATAAATTCATGGCTATAAGCCAGGATGAGTCGGAATCGTGTCCCTAGCCTCTCCTTGTCAGAAGCTGGGAATGGGCGACAGGAGAGGGATCACTTGATTCCCTCGGGGGCACCTGGCATTGGCCACTGTTGGACGACAGGACACTGGGCTTGATGGACCTTTGGACTGACCCAGTCTGGCCGTTCTTATGGTCTTACACATACTGGAGTCAGACCCCCCAGTTGCAGTGTAGGCATACACTCAATCACGAGAACAGGCAGATATAGATGGAGGTGGATTAGGAGTTTGTGGGGCCCTGAGCCAGAGCAAGTGGGGGACGCTCCTTACCACCTTCTGTCTGCAGTCTCCTCTGTCCCCCCTTGGCCCTCCTGCTGGGGAAATGGGGTCAGGGTGCAGGCACTTACCCCCCTCCATCCCTCCACTTGTCATTCCTGCCAGGGTAGTTGCATGGGGGCTTCTCTGATCCCCCTTTGCCCATTTTTCCAGCCCTCCAAGTGGCGGAGGCCCCTGGACATGTGGCCCAGTGGTTCATCCATCACTGTACATAGACAAATGGGGAAGCACAAGGCAGAATGAAACGACGCTGGCCAGCATCCCAGGCAATGACCCAACTCCCGTCAAGATTTTTGTAGACATCACCCCCAAGGAGAGCTTAGGAAGCAGGCGGAAGGAGGGCGACAGGGCAGCTGTTAATGAAACACCCCTCCCAAGTGTAAGGGACTTCAAGCTAGAAGGCCAATCCATTTGTGCATCGCCACGCTGGGCAGCAACAAGACTGTTTAGGTCAGCTTGTTCCTTTCTCAAAGAAGGAAATAGCATTTGGTTGTATTATTTTAACCTGTAACTGGAGTGAGAAAGAAGAATTAACCCGCCGTTTTCTTTTGCCAAAAATTGCAAACAAAGTGCTTTTTAAATATCCCCTTCTGGAAAACCACCTCTTCCCTTTCCCCATTGTTCTTCTCTTTGTAATTTTAATGTCTCCTTTCTTTGCTTGTTCTTTCACCTCGCCCAGCTGTCCTGTTAAAATACAAATGAATGCTTGTGATCAGCCAGGGAAATGTTTTACAAGCTTTAACAGTTTTATTTTCTACAGGGCTAAAGCCGAAATAAGCTATGCAAAGTCAACTGCATAGCTTAAGTTGAAATAGCTTATTTTGGCATTTGGCGCTGCCTACAAAGCAGGAAGTCTGAGAAAGACCACTCTTTCTCCTACTTCCTTTACTCCTCGGCTATGTCTACATTGGCACCCTTTTCCGGAAAAGGGATGCTAAGGAGACAAGTCGGAATTGCAAATCCGCAGGGGATTTAAATATCCCCCGCGGCATTTGCATGAACATGGCTGCTGCTTTTTTCCGGCTCGGGGTTATGCCGGAGAAAAGCGCCAGTCTAGACGCGATCTTTCGGAAAATAAACCCTTTTCCGGAAGATCTCTTATTCCTACTTTCAAGTGTAGATGTACTTTCAAGTAGGAATAAGAGATCTTCCGGAAAAGGGTTTATTTTCCGAAAGATCGCGTCTAGACTGGCGCTTTTCTCCGGCATAACCCCGAGCCGGAAAAAAGCGGCAGCCATGTTCATGCAAATGCCGCGGGGGATATTTAAATCCCCTGCAGATTTGCAATTCCGACTTGTCTCCTTAGCATCCCTTTTCCGGAAAAGGGTGCCAATGTAGACGTATCCCTCATGAAATGAGAGTCACAGGAGTTGGAGTAAGAAGTCCTCCAGCTCACCATTATTTTGACATTATGTCGAAAGAACTGCTTGTAGTGTAGATGTACCTTAAGGGTACGTCTACAAAGCATCCTAAACTCGAAATAAGATACGCAATTTGCACTACACAAATTGTGTATCTTATTTCAAATCTATTTCAAAATAGAGTATTTTGAAATTTGGCACATCTACACAGTGCCAAATTTCAAAATAACGCGCTATTTTGAGGCAGATCTTAACTCTTGTGCAACGAAGTTTACCAGGAAAGAGAAATAGCGCGGCCATGATTTCAAAAAATATGTTGAAATAACAGGTGGCTTGTGTAGACATGGGGTAGCTATTTTGGGAAACCTCCAGTATCCCGAAATAGCCATGCAGTGTAGCTGTCCCCTAAGTGTCTACACAGGAAGTGGGCTATTGGGGAAAAAAATTAAAAGGTTCCTTAAGCGTCCCCCCGCCCCCAGAAGTAAAAAAACAACGTGTTTCCTCTCTCCCTGGGGAAAGGTAAGTTCCGATGCCAGAGCTGAGGTGTGACTCTAGCGTAACCAACAGTGTCTTCATGATAATTAATCAAAGGATTGGTGGGGGGTACAAAATAAAATTGTGCACATGGTCACTTTGCTGTGTTCCTGCTGAACGTTCTTTCTCAACAGGCCATAATGGGCTGGAAGGAGGGGGAAATGTTACAGATTCACCAAGAGGAGTGGGACTGAAGAACCTTGGTGTAGTAGCAAGCTCTGGTCTGTGGCCCTGGGGATTTGGAAAGGCTACAGGTGGTCTTGTAGCTAAGGCACTGGGCTAGGCTGCCGCAGGTGTGGGGTCACTACCAAGAGGTAACCTGGGGCAAGTCTTTTAGGGAGAGATTGTATTATTACCTTTCTGGCCATGCAAAGGGCAAAACTCCTATTCCCCCGTGGTCACCTCAAACACGGGAGCTCTGCATGTGTGACTGGCAAGTGTGTGTTACCAGTCCCACTTTCGGCTGGCTCTGCCCAGGACAAGAATCAGCAGCCTTCTCAGCTGGGGGCTATGGCAGTTCAAGCTTTTAGCTCTGGACATGCCCAGCTCAATCCTGGCGTGTCAGCCTAGGCCAGTGGTCTTCAAGCTGCGGGTCGCGACCAACGTTCTCTCTAATTTTTTCCTTCTGCGTGCAGAATAAATTTTGTTCTGTGCACTTAGGTCAGTGTGAATGTGCACCACCAGTAGAAACATGTGCTGTCGGCTGTGGGCGCTTGGCTAATCAGTTGGGCAGCTTTTAAATCTCTCTTGAGTGGCCACCCAAGCGCTCAGCTTACAGGGAACATTGTTTGCGACTCAGCACTGGATGGTGGGCACTGGGTCTCATTGCTGCAGGGGAATCAGGCGACCAGTGGGGGGAGGGAGCTAAGGCAGCGACCTGCCTGTAATAGCACCGCAGACTGTGCTGTGCCCCAGAAGCAGCCGGCAGCAGGCCCAGCTCCTAAGTGGGGGTGGGGGAGCAACACGGCTCCCCACACTGCCCCTGCCCTGAGCACTAGCTCCGCACCTGCATTGTCTGGGAACCTGCTGCCGGCTGCTTCTGGGGCGCAGCCTGGTCTGTGGGGCCAGGAGAGGCAGGAAGCTCCCTTAGCCCCCCCGCTGCACCGCAGACTGGGAGCTGCTCAAGGTCAGCCCCTCCTGCCCCAACGCGGACCCTCCCCCCAAAGCTGGAGCCCCCTCTTACACCTCACAGCTCTCCTCCTCGGCACCATCCCAGAGCCAACACTCGTATTGGGTCATGGGCATCAGCAATTCTCAGCCACGTTTGTGGCCATCCTCAGACAGAGAGCACTGCTTTTCAAATCCATGCCAAGCGGTGTGAGGGGGCAATGGTATTCTCCCACTGGCAAAAGAAGCAGTGAGCCTGAATAGTAGTTTGGATGCCACCCAGGGGCTTTGGCAAAACAAAGGAGGAAAAGGAAAGAGTTGCCCTTTTTCTGAGCCGTCAGTGAAGTGGTGTTATCCAGTGGAGAGACGGTAGAGATTTGCTGCTGAAATGGTTCTAGGATTTTGGGGTCCCCCCCTCCATTGCATCACTGCAAGATGTTGTCACTTGTGAGGGCGTGACATCATATCGCAGACACTGTGTCAAGTCACTACATCATACAATTACCCGGTTGCCCCATAACGTCAGGTCATTGCATCATACTATGGCTTTGTTGACTCAGCAAAGTTAAATGTTGTCGTGGATTTGTTCTGTTAATGGCCCCGGGAGCCATTTATCGAGCTGAAGTCAAGTGTGATGTAGTCATCTCACTGACTCTTCAGGGCTGAGTAGATTAAGGCAGGTAATTGTAATAATAATATAGATTATTTCCAACATCTAGACACAGGTCAAAATAATCAAAGAGCACCAGCGGGGGGCTTTTCAGAACCTACAACTTAATCTGCCTTTCAGAGAACGTAGAGCAAGTTTGCCAGACATAAATAATTGAGAATACTTATTTTAATTATAACTAGATGGAATAAATTAGAAATTCAATTACAGAGCCACTCACTGAAGAGGCATTCAAAATGTTTGGACTATTAGTTGCACAAATTATCTGCAAGAAATAACAACATTGGTGGGAAGTGACCCCACACCCTTGTTTTTAATAAAAAAGTCAAGGTGCAAAGCACGACAGATCAGTTTATATGAAGGTCTAACCCTACTACCACTGTTTCTTCTGTATATGACATAAACATCCTTTTATAGAAACAACTAGCTGATACACACAGAACAATTCACACCTGGGTGGATAGGAGACATCAAGATTGGCTCCTCCCTTTATATGTCATTTGCATACTAATATTCTATTGGTTTCAATGAGTCATATTCAGTCATGATCTCGCTGCTTTCTCAACTCATTTGCATACTGTCATTTTATTGGTTAAAATGACACACCTGTTCAATTCTGCCATTTTATGATGTCTGCAATTGACTAAATCCATATAAGATGCTGTGGTTTTTGCCTAGCAGAGTTTAGCTGACCCAGGGTTGGGTTTTGATTTTGCAAAACCCCAAGCCTGGGTATTTCACATGTGGGTTTCTTTATTTAATTTACCAAAGTACAGTGGGTGAATGGAGGGGAAGGAAGAGAGAGAGGAAAATTGTTCATATTTTATCTAATGCTACTGCAAACACTTTCTTGACTGATACAGGATTCATTCTCCCAACTGAAGTTTCAAAGTTAAACGGACCTCTGAGCCAAATCTCTACCCAAACCACTGGTTTTCTGTCAAAGCCACACAAGAAGTTGAAATGCACATGACATAAAGCCCATAAAATCTGTGCACACCAATGTGCTTCTCTGTTACCCTCGCCACCTGCTAGCACAGCCATGATAGCACACTTCTGACCTGCACCAATGGCCACCACCGAGTTCTACAATGCCCAGTGAAGGCTCTGGTGTCTTGTGATTATGTATCCCAGCAAAGCGGAGTGCAGCTGCTCTCCTGGGGGAAAACCCACAATGACCCATGCACATCGCTTGCACTTAGATTGTAAGAAATGCGTGTTATATGAAACTGATAACTAGACAAGTATGTACGGCAAATAGACCAATGAAGAGATGTTGCAAAATCAAGCCATTTTCACTGCTGTACTCCCCTGAGTCACATGCAAAGTGGTGAGACAGAGGGCAGCGAAAGACAGAGATGAATTAAAGATCAGAGAGAGGAAACTGGACAGTAACACCCAACCTGTGAGTTTCCTTAATCAGTATTTAAGGACACATGACCGGTTTCTAAAGAACGGCACTAATAAATCAAGCTTTCTGACAGGGATTCAGTTTTCCAGAGAGAGCCCTTTAATAAGTTTCACTCAGGAAGTCTCTGCTCCCAATAAAGACTTCACAAAGTTAATTACACTAAACAGTAATTATCGTGTCCCTTCATTGTTCAATTATCTTGCTGAACTGGTGTTTCCTGATTAATTTTCTGATTAAAATGTATTAAATGGAGGAAAGCTTGCAAACAGAAGATGACAGATTTTAGGCAGCTGGGAAAGCGAAAACGGGATAATGCCCAGCTAAGATCCAAGCCATTCTCTGGCAGCACACATGTGTTTTGGCCAAGGAAGAAGAGGGAGCAGTTGATAGGAGCAGAAGAAATTCCAGGAACATGTTGTTAGGGGTTGTTAGCATGCACAAAGTTCGGGAGTGAGGTGCTCAGCTTGCTTTAGGCTCTTGAGCTGTGCAGGTTAGCTCATTGCATGGAGAAGAGCCGGGATAACATTTGGAGGACGTGGTGCATGTTCTACCACAAGAACTCTGCCAATGCACCTTCCACCTAAGCTGCAGTCATCCTGGATGAGCCCATCCTGGGCTCGGCTGATGCTGATCGACTGTCTCTCATGTTATTCCAGTGGTGGGCTCCCGTTACCACTTTGGGCAACTCACTCCTCCTGAAACATGCCTTTGTTTATCTACCCCCAGCCTCCATGCACCTCAGCTGATGCACCTAACTCCAACCCTGCACCCCTGCTTTTCCAGCTTTGGATCTCCACACTGGTCTCTTGGTGCAGCTCAGGTCTTGGTCGGCACCCCCCACAGATGCTCAAACGCTGCTATGCTGCTCTAATCGGGGGAGCGGGTATTCTCTGGCCTGTGTCATGCAGGAGGTCAGACTAGATTATCAGGAGCATCCCTTCTGGTCTTCAAATCTTGGTAACACGCCATTCACCAGCTCTTCCAATCCTGGTTCTCCTTTCCTGATACAGACAAACATGCACCAATTCTGGGCCTCCCAACTCATTTCCATGTGTGACCTAAATGATGGTTGGGTTGTTGATCATGTCCCCTTGCAAGGGAGCCGCTGGTTCTCCGATCCATGTGGGCAACACGTCTGCTCGCGGGTTGCTTCTGAGCCAGAACAATGCTGCTTCCCAGGAGGATGCTGTTAGGATGCACTCTTAGTAATCCGGTAATCATCGGCGCTTTGATCCGCCGCTGATGCCATTTGCATAGCCTCTGTGAGGCAAAATCAGAAAAGAGGATTAATTTGTCTTTCTTCGCCTAAATATCACCTGTGGCTGGGACCACAACAAACAAATGCCTCTCCTCCTGCCCCAAATCCACATGATTAGGTTACTACAGCCCAAGATTTAAGTTAATTATTGAATGGATGCTGCGGAGGTCAACCCCACGTAATGGTTTATTTTGAGTTGCATAATGTGTGTAAGTCTCAATTAATTCACCGCTAAGATGACGCAGGTTGGATAAGAGAAATCTTGGAGGCACTGGAGTGATTAGCACCAAAATAGATAGATTGGCTTGGACTGAAATATTCAGTCCGTGCCTAGTTGTACGTGGAATAAACACTCTTCAGCTACGTCTACACTGGCGGCTTCTTGTGCAAGAACAGCTGTTCTTGCGCACAAACTTGCCGGGTGTCTACACTTACTTTGTGCAAGTAAATTTACAGGCTAGCTTCGGAAAACAGGGCTTCTTCTGGAAGAGTTATTCCTCTCCCCACAAGGAATAAGCCCTCTTGTGCAAGAGCTCTTGTGCAAGAGGGCAGGGTAGACAGGCAACATGAATTTCTTGCACAAGAAACCCCTATGGCTAAAATGGCCATCAGAGCTTTCTTGCGCAAGAGAGCATCCACACTGCCATAGACGCTCTTGCACAAAAACACATCTCTTGCGCAAAAGCACCTGCCAGTGTAGACGTGCTCTTGTGGAAGACTTTTTGCGCAAGAACTCTTCTGCAAAACAGTTCTTGCGCAAGAAGCTGCCAGTGTAGACATAGCCTTCCAGAAAAGGGGTTAAGAGAATTTTTTTCTATTTGTTCCTTAAGAAATTGTGCACTCAGAGAGAGTCAGGTAAGGAGTTAACTTTGCTTGTGAGCTGCGCAGCGCCTGAAAAAGAACTGCATCACAACTAACAAGAGGCATCGATCCAAGTGCTAACTGCTTGTACGTTCCGAGGAATTAAAAGGAGCAATTCCATTTGCAATAGTGTCTCCTGCTGACTTCCAATAATGCTACATAGAACATCTTTTTACAAACATCTTATATTTGCAGCAAGTTTTGTTTCATTCAAAAGGCGGTACACCTTTGCTAACATTTTAATTTCCAATTCACAAAGCAAAGAAAAGTTTGGAACAACCAGAGTAGCTTTTAGATTTGTTTTCATTAATACTACAGTTAAGTAATGAATCAAACTTCATTTGGGTTCCCTGAGTCCCAAAATATTACTTAGTAAACAATTACGCTTAAGCTAGCCAAACCTAATCTTGATGTTTTAACATAGTCCCATGTTTGCCAGTTTACAGTAACATTTATCCTGCATCAGGCTGAATGTTGGTGTCCATAAGGGGGAGAGGGGATTAATGCTTGATTTCAAAAGCTTTCTCCAAGTTGATTCATTTCTATTTAATTTTTCCAGGCAGTTGCACTCTGTGTGCGTGTGCGTGTGTGTGTTCATGGGGCGTGTATCACAAAGCCAGTAGCACAGTCTTACCAAGCTGCAGAATACTGCATAACTTTAATTAAAGCACATGCATATATGGGGTACTAGTGAAGAGGTAGGGGGAAATCTTATTATCCCAGTTAAGGTGATGCTTTTGTGTTAAAAAACACACTCACAAAAACTTTTTCTAGCAAAAGTCCAAACCCAGTAATTATGTTGTAACTCACGGCATTATCAATTTAACTCCGGATGAGACTGCACTGCAGCCCAGAGCACAATGCACAATGTAACTGAGGTTAATTAGACCGAACTAGTCCCGGCCTCAGTGCTGGAGTTTATGGGTGGTGTAAAGCAGAGTTCACTCTCTTGACAGGTTAACTGTGCTATAAAGACAATATCACTATATTGTACCCAGCTAATGGCTACAAGGTCATCTTCTGTAGCTTCTCCGGATGGCAGCAATACAATTGCCTATCCTCAGGGGTTGAGGTGGCTCCCGATCCTGCGATCTGATCCACTCGGACTGATTCCTTCATCTGCTCAGCGCTGCTGTCCAATGCAATGTGTGCATGGTGGGGAGGACTGCCCATTTGTAGGATCAGTTGCATCAATCGCCAGACTGCAATTGGTCTATAACTACAGGCAGGATGGCTCAGTGGTTAGAGTGCCAAACCTAGCAGGCTGGAGATGAGTGCTCTTTTCCTTCATCTGCCACCAACCCTGTGTATGCACTTAAGAACATAGGAATGGCCACACCGGGTCAGATCAAAGGTCCATCCAGCCCGGTATCCTGTCTTTCAACTGCAGTCAATGCCAGGTGCCCAGAGGAAATGAACAGAACAGGGAATCATCAAGTGATCCCTCTCCTGACAAACAGAGGCTGGGAACACCATTCCTGCTCATTCTGGCTAATAGCCATTGATGGACTTATCCTCCACTTGGGTACTGTACTTAATTTTCCCATCTGTAAAATGGGGACAACAGTATTGCACTACCACATCAGAGGGTGTTATGGGGGTAGATTAAGACAGTATGTTAAGGGAGGCACACAACACAAGTATCTTGGACAGCAAGACACCTGCCATATGGCAGGACCAGCTGTGGGAAATAAAGTATTTCCTACTTAAAGAGCTACACACAACTTCAGAATGCGTAACAGCTGAAACACAGAGAATTCAAGATCAGTCCTAATTGTGCAAGGTTTTCATACTGAAATGAGGCCAGGCACAATGACCCTATGTAGAATAGCATGCTAGTCGTGTCTAAAGGCCTTCTGAGATCAGGGCTGTCACATATGAGGCACTTTATAAATACACTTGAACCCCTTTAATCCGGCAAAATTGGGTAATAGACTATGCAGGATTATGGAATTTTCTGGACCATGGGGATTCAGCATAATGAAGGGTAAACAAAGCCTTTTACTAAAGCTTTTGTATGTGCAAGCCACTGTAGAGTACTGTACAGGTGTAACATGTCACAGTCCTTAAAGCACTGTATTTAAACTGTTATTGGATGTGGGGAAGTGGGATCTGTGAGAGCCATGCAGGGATCCGAACCAGAAGGGTTCCCAGAGCACAGACACCCGGATTAAGGAGGTTCAAGTGTATATCCTTAGGGAACATCCCTGCCCTAGAGTGCTTATGATCTCAATAGATAAGACCAATGCTGGGAAGCAAAACAGAGGCAGAGAGAGGTGAAGTGACTTGCCACAGGTTAAACAGTTGGTCAGTGGCAGAAACAGGACAAGGATTCAAATCTCCTGGGGGTATGTCTACACTGCTGAGTTCTTCCGAAAAATCGCTGTTTTTTCCAGAAAAACTACACTTACATCCACACTGCAATTGTATTCTTTCGACAGAAAGTTGAAAGAATGGAGGGATTTTTCTGATGGCGGTAAACCTCGTTCTACAAGGAAGAAGCCTTTTTCTGAAAGAGCTCGTTTGGAAAAAGGCATGTGTAGATGGGGAAGAGGGGTTTTTTCGAAAGAAAAGGCCTCCAGGAAAAAGCACAGGTGCCCTGGTGGCCACTCCATCCACAGCTATCAGAACTTAAATGCGAGATAGCGCCCAATCAATGTAGATGCTACCTTTTGAAAAAGCACATCGCTTTTTCATTGTGCTTTTGCTGTGTAGACGCTCTCTTTCCGAAGAAGTTTTCCCGGAAGATCTCTTCTGGAAAAGCTTCTTCCAAAAGAAGCCTGCAGTCTAGATGTAGCCCCAGAGTTTTAACCAGCAGGCCACACTGCTGGATAAGTTCTTTGAGACATCTGGCATAGCTGGGACATGGAACATAGGAAAAAAATTATTTTTAAAGCTTTGCTCATTTTCAAACAAGTCCAGAGTGCATTGAGAACAGAGACACGCCCAAAAGGTCCCACCTTGAGGAGCTGCTACAGAGCATCCTGCCGTGTGTCCATACAGCTTGTTATAGGAAAAGCATATTACACAATCAATACTGTGGGAAAGATCTTTGCATTTCGTTACTGAGTGCTCGTGAGTCCCTCGCCCAGCAGCTCATCGTACATTAATGGTGCATGACAAGCATCGGGCACATTAAATGCTGTTACATCTAACAATACACCCCAGGAACCACTGCAACTTGACACATGAACAGAAAGAGACCTCCGTGCACTAGGGGGGCCATTACACCCCATTAAAGTCAGAGGAGCTGAAAGCCTGTGAGGTGCCATTGTGCTGAGGCTGTGATGAATCTGGCAAGGTTTATTGCCAACGGCGGGATATTTATAAGGCAACGGTGTGTTGCTGATGATCGCGGCTGTATATTTTTTTCTTTTACAAAGGCATTCAGGGAGGGAAGCAGATTAGAAAACCTCCCCTTAGGGGCTCAGCTGTTTAAGGAAGAGCACCGAGGCACTTTCATTCTGGAAAGAAAACAGGTTGCCCTGTGTTTTTTGGTTTTGATTTTGTTTTTGGTGTTTTGTTTTTGTCGGCACAGAGAAGGCTCCTTGCATGTTACCCGTAGTGGCCACTTGATTGCAGCCCACAGTCTTGGGTCCAGCCCTCCCCCATCCCCAAACTCCCTGCTGATCTGCATTGCAAGCCCCGACTCACCGTGTCCCCATCCACAGCCACTTCATTGCAACTCTGGGAGAGATCGGAAAGGCTTGGCTGGTGCAGAGGTACAGACCGAATCCTGCCCTGCAAGGTGCTTCTCTGTCTTTACTGAAAGAACAAATTGGGCTGTAAAACAGAAGAGGCCCTCATAAAAAAATACTCCAGCAGGAACACAGAAGATTTTTACTCCTAAAAGCAACCCATCCCCCACTTCTGGCGGCCAGGGTGGAGTCCAGCAAGAAAACATTCACTGCCACCAGGAAAAGGCTATTTCAGCGTCCTTTCACAGCAGCAAGAAGGATGGAGGGTGGCATTTTCAAAGGAGCACAATGGAAGGATTTGGGTACCTAACCCTCCAGCTGACCCCTGGCTAGGCCAATGAAAAGGGGCTGAAGTCTACTAGGGTGCCTTCCATTTCAGAACAGAGAGGCAGGTGGTTTGGCGGAAAGGTGGGTAGCTGATTTCAAACCCAAGGGGCCCAGTTCTCCCAGGCCCATCTCACGCTGGTCTGGCTTTCAGTCACGTCACTTCAGCTTTGCCCCCCTGAATGCTGGAGAAGCAGAGGAACACACGGTTCTGATATAACAGCCTCTAACCAGCAGCCCTCAAAGAGCTGGCTGGACAAGGGAGGTCGGTATCATTTTTACCTTTCTCTAGAGGGGGACACTGAGGCACGGAGTGGCCGTGACTTGCTCAAGGTGACCCAGCGAGCCAGTGGGAGCACTGGGAAAGACCTTACAACCCCAAATCCCAAGCTAGTCGGCCTCCCTGCCTCTCAAATAGAAGCTCTTTCAATGCATTGACAAGCAATGACTCCCACACCAGTCTGTCCTGGCTGAGGTGACCTTGGGTTCCCCTCTGCAAAAAGGGGACAATAGAGCATCTTCTTGGTGTCTCTGGGTTGGAAACTTGAGGACGGACCAGCTGGCTCTGGACCTCTGCCCGCATCCAGGCGGGTGACTTTAGATTGCACTCATGGGCGATGCCTTCCCAAACCGCTAACCTAGCCAGGACCACACTCCGCCTCCAACCCCTGCCCTCCTTTAGCAGTTTCCTGGGACTGTCTGGGCTTCATCCCCCATGAGGCTGGAGCTGTGCTGTCAGCCTTCCCGGGGCTGAGGAGGTTGGGGCCTGGTGCTGCCCATGCTCCAGGCGCAGAGGGGGCTGCACGCTTAGGGTTGCCAAACAGTTTAACAACAAATAACGAACCGCCCCCCCCCCCCACCAAAAAAAACCAACGGGGAAAAAATTCTGTTGAGAAAAAAAAAGGGGGGAGACCAAAGTTTTTGAGCAAAAAAAAAAAAAAGTGCTGCGCCTTTAAATGGCCCCACGCTCCTCACTCCCCTACCCTTGCCAGATACGGGAGGGCAAAATCGTCCCTGCTGGGCTTCCATCCAAGGGAAACAGGAAATACCAGACATTTTACATTTTACTGCTATTTTCTGTTGTTGTTTTTTTAACCAGACAGGGCATGCGAATACCGGACTGTCCGGGTGAATACCAGACACCTGGCAACCCTACGCACACTGTGCACCCTCTCTATGCTCCGGGGAAGGCTGGGGCTGCATGCTGCCAGTCCTCCCTCACTCCTGTGCTCTGGCAAAGGCCACACTCTGCCCATGCTCCTACCCTCCAGACTGGGGTGGGGAAGTTGGGGGAGGGTTGGCCTGCCTGTACAGCGGAGGGGGACGTAGAATCTTAAAATCCGAGGGCTGGAAGAGACCTCAGGAGTCATCAAATCCAGCCCCCTGCCCGAAGTAGGACCAATCCCAACTCCATCATCCCAGCCAGGGCTCTGTCAAGCCGGGACTTAAAAACCCTGCTCCTAATCCAACCCTGCCCCACCGACCACCCCGTACGAAAGAACCTCTTCATCGGGAACCAAACCGCAGAGGAATAACCGCGCCGAGTGGATTTAATGATGCTCCAGCCTCCGGTGCGTGCAAAGAGCAAGGCAATTAATAAGGTATATTTAGCATGCTAAGAGGAGGTGCCTGGCTCCTGCAGCAGCGGAGATCATTTAAATAACATTTGTCTTAAAGATCACCCCGGCTGTGACTGCAGCTGGAAACGCTGTCGGCTGCTCTGCAGCTCACCTGGCGACATTCGCCCCTCGGAGGGTCAGGAAGACGGTCTGAACCCTGCGCAAAGGGCCAGGTGCACCAGCCCCGGAGCAGTTCAGACAGGCAGGCTGCCTTGGAGCAGGAAACCCATCCTTGCTTCTTCCCAGGCCTGGGAATGCGAGGCTGGCCTGGACGAGCTGCTCCCGGCATTGGCCAGAGGGTAGGAGGTTGGAGCCAAGCTCTTGTGAAAGGGGTTTTCGGGGCTGCCGCACATGGTAAGAGGGGCCCCGTGCCTGGGGCCCTGGGATGCAGCCACTAAAGCCACATGTGTGCTGCATTCCTGGCCGGCTCTGCTTGGCGGGGGTGGAGGGAGGTGGCTCTGTTCACTTCCATTCCCCCTCGCCCTGGCCTGGAGCCCCATCGCTGCCAAGGCAGGAAAGTGCTGCCCATGCACTCGCCTGCAGCCTTCCCCCCCCCCCCCCCCCCCCGCTACTCTGATTGGCTGGGAATCACAGCCAACGGAGTGGTGGGAGGTGGTGCCTGTAAGCGCAGGGCGGGGTGGAACTACCTGTCCCCCCACCAAATGGGAGCTGCTCCAGGTAAGTGCGCCAATCCCCTGCCTCCTCCCATCCGTATCCTGCACCCCTGTTCCCAGCCTGCTCCCTACACACTGAACCGCCCCAGAGGCTGGGGGGAGGGAGGGTTCCACAAAATCTGCTAGCCCCAGGCGCCCAGGAGAGTTAATCTGGCCCTGCTTCCAAGCCCACCCCACCCCTTCCACTCCGTCCTCAACCCACACTTCTGCATACACATGCCAGCTTTGACCAAGCTCACACCCTAAAATTAGCAATGTCGCCCGAGCAAGATGCGTGGCCACATGGGCTAGCTGCTGAGGGCCTATCAATGTTCCCAAGCTGGTTTGTACCTCTGGTGATCTGTGACTACACTGAGCCTACCCATGTGCGCATGGTCCCCTGCGCTTCCCCATGCTCCCCTGCACTTCCCCATGCTCCCCTGCACACTTGGGTGTATAGCCCAAGTAACCGCCTCACTCCCCAGTCTTGTTAGGTCCCACACAATCCCTCTGCCCTTTGGAGGGGAAGGAAAGAAAGATCCCCTGTCAACAAGAACTTCATAAAGATGACGCAGCAGGTGAAAATCCATTGAGTCAGCGCGACGAGGTTCCAGAGTTGCTACCCTGGCTAGTGTGAAATTCTAAACAGGCCTCAGTCCTCCAATTTCAGGGCACAAGCTGCTCACCAGCCCGGCTGAGGAAGGAATTTCTCCTCCTGTCCGAGGTTTGCGTAGTTGGGTGCGCAATACAGAGGATTTCCTTTGGGTTGGAAGGAGCCGCAGGGCTCTATCAGGCTACATGACTCACTGGGTCCATTCCAAATCGGCAGCTTCACATATGGCCAAGCAATCGTAGGAAATAACGGAGCGGGAGGAACATAAACGCTCACGTTTCAGGGCAGGGAAGAAATTTGTCCTCTAGGGGTTCGGGCCATATGCTTTTCCAGCGTGCACTGTCTGAGAGAGGGGAGGAAAAGTGGAGAGAGATTTATCTCTTTGGCAGTTTTAGCCCACATCCCTGATGGGCTCTTTAAACCACAGCGGCTCTGTTTGTGATTTACTACAGACCCGCCCTCCCTCGTGGCTTTCTAAGTGGGGCAGCTGAGTCAGGATAAGGAAATACAATAGATGAAGTCACTGGAAACGGACTCGCCTCCAGGAATAACGAGGTGAACTGTCTTTTCACCCTGACCTCGCCCACGGCCCATTCCCGGGCTGGCAGTCCAATCTGCTGCCAGGCAATGCTGTACTGGGAGTCTTGCCTGGACTCAGGAATCCCTCACTGGAGCCGCTTTAAAAAACTGACTTTGTTGAGAACTGCAGAATGGAAAGAAAAATGTAAAAAACTAGAGACTTGCCCGCCGAGAAATCTGCGTGCAGAGAAGCCGTTCGACTTCCAAGATTTGACATTATGGTCCTAGAAGGAAGAGTCAATACACAGACCTCAACTTCTGAAGTGAAATGAAGGCCTGGAATGTACGATTTTGGAATCATATTGTTATTAGGTGCTTGGCTTTATGGCAAGCCAAGCACTTAATACATAGGCTCATACGTGACTGACGCTCCATCCCTGATTCATATAGGCTACCTCTAGACTGCCGGCTTCTTTCGGAAGAAGATTTTCCGGAAGAGATCTTGTGAAAAAATTTCAGAAAGAGAGCGTCCACGCTGCAAAAACACATTGAAAAAGTGATCTGCTTTTTCGAAAGATAGCGTCCACACTGAACGGACGCTATCTCACATTTAAGCTGTGATTACTATGGACAGAGTGATCACTAGGGCACCTGTGCTTTTTCCTCTTTCCTCTTCTTTCAAAAGACCTCTCTCTTCCCCATCCGCACACGCCTTTTTCTGAAAGAGCTCTTTCGGAAAAAGGCTTCTTCCTCATAGAAAGAGGATTACCAATGTCGGAAAAACCCCTCTGTTCTTTCGATTTTCTTTCGAAAGAATGCAATTGCAGTGTGGACGTAACTCAAGTTTTTTTGGAAAAACAACTGTTTTTCTGAAAAAACTCTATAGTGTAAACATACCCATAGACCTAACGGGAGGTAGGGAAATGAGGGTTAGTGGTTTTTTGTTCAGGAGTGGGTGTAAAACTGAAGAAACCACAGGAGAAAGGGACTGGTCTTTACATAAATGGACAGAGGAGAGAGGTGTCTCTTCTTAATTTTGTTTAACCCTGTTCTAAATTACAGTGTCATGGCGTGGTGGCGCATCGGGGTCCCCCACCTCCTGCATCCCCATAGTGGCACGAACCGAATCCACCAGCCAGTAGAGTAGAGGGAGTTTATTGCTTCTCCAGGATACAGCACAGCACAGGTGTAATCTGGTTACAGGAACGGGGGCTAGGAGGCCTCAGTGCCCCCCTTGAGATGGGGGGTGGCTGGGCCCTACAATCCCAGCCCCCTCCCTAGCTCCTTCTCCCCTGCTTCCCACACAGAAACTACAACTCTCTTCCAGCCCTGCCCCCCAGCCAGGGGCGGCATTCCACCTTCCTTTGTTCCTCTCCTTGGGAGGTAACTGGTCGAACAGGTTACCTCCCTGTCCCATCAGCTACTCTGCTGGGCCGTGCTACAGACAGCAGCCAGTGGGGGTCACCCACCGCCCAAGCCTAGCAACCAGCAAGGTACCCACACTACGTCACACATGGGTTCTAATCTTTAGTAATATTTCACTAACAGCAAGCCTCCCAGTGCATCAGGCCCTACATGCTACTTTGTGCGGCCATCCCACCAGATCTCACTAGTAAAGCAAGGCAGAGAGCGTCAGTGAGAACTTCTAACGTCCACATCACCAACCATTCTAGGCTACGGAGCCGTCTTGTCCCTGGGTGGCAAGGGAGATAGCAGAGAAGACTGGCGGGCGTTCTAAAATTTACCCTGCCGTTCAGCCGCAAGTTGTCAGGTTTCATGCAGTGAAAACAGAGTGAAATGTATGGCCTGTGTCATGCAGGAGGTTGGACTGGTTGATAGAACAGTCCCTTCTGACCTTGAAGCCTATGAATCCACAGCATCCCAGCAAGCTGACAACAGTGCTGCCTAGTGATTGCAGCAGAGGGATCCCTAGGAGCAAGGGTGTGGAGTTTCTATTCACGGAGGTGACATTGATTTGGTTTGTGGATTCTTACGTGCCTTCCCTGCCGTTTGAAAACCATCTTGCTCCTATGAGTATCTCCCTGGAGCGCGGAGGGAATTCATGAGCTAGCTTTTTTCAAGTGCTTTGGGGTCTTCGTGCGAAAGGGGACATATGAGCACACCCTGTTGTGATGGCGATTCCCGGGCTCTGTTCCCAAGCAGCGGCGCCCCACTACACACCAAGAGGCGCAGACCGTGGAGTGGATCAGGATGTGGATTCTGAGCACAGACCTGCCAACTATGTTCAGTTAAAGGGAGCGATTCCACTAGACCAAGCGGTTTTCAAACTATTTTTCTCAGGACCCAGTTGAAGAAAATCCTTGATACTGCAACCCAACATAATTTGACTGGAGTGGGGGCTCCGGGGTGAGGCTGAGGAGTAGAGCTTTGGCTGTAGGAGGGGCAGTGACGGATATAGGGCAGGGCGAGTGGGGAGGCCACCCCGGGCCCCGCGCTTCAAGAAGCCCCGCGCATTCACCCTGTCAAAGGGGGTGTCCCACGAAATAGTGCTGCCCTGGGCCCCGCAAAATCCTCATCTGCCCCTGAGGAGGGGGCTCTGACTTGGCGAGGGGGGCACGACTGGGGCAGAAGGGGATGACCTCTAGTGGCTCCTGGACAGCAGTGCAGTGGGGGGAAAGGGAGGGGCTAAGGCAGCTTCCTGCCTCTCCTGGCACCTCAGACCAGGCTGCGCCCCAGAAGCAGCCGGCAGCAGGTTCACAGCCAATGGGAGTGCGGAGCTAGTGCTCAGGGTGGAGGCAGTGCACAGACCCCTGTGTGCTCCACCTCCCCCTATCTAGGAACTGGGCCTGTTGCCAGCTGCTTCTGGGGAGCAGCACAGGTGGCTGCCTTAGCACCCCCACTGGTCACCTGAACCGCCCCTGCAGCAATGAGACCCAGTGCCCGAAATTCCGCCACCCAGTCCTGGGTCGTGACCCCTAGTTTGAAAACCACTGCACTAGTCAGAGTATCTTGTTTGGTTTTGAAATGGTCTGGAAATTAAGACTGGAGGGGCGAGGTTAAAAGACCCAGACACATCCAGGATTGGAGAAGAGTGGAGAAGAAGAAAATATTGGCCACTCTTGGGGTTAGTATATAGGGTTAGACAGCTCACCGACCTGATCCCGTGTGAGAATTCCTTTGTAAAAGTGATAGGGATTGAGTTTTGCTGATCCACAGGGAGCAAAGAAATTGTACTGTCCTCATCTTAAGCTGCAGAAGGGCTGATGTTAGAGGATACTTTGTAATGTTAAAGCAGTGGAAGGAGCTGCAAAGGAGGACGTGTAATAGTGCATTGTTGGAGATGTTCTTTGGGAGAGGTTCTTTGTTCCTCTCTTGGGGATGGTTTAGCTGTTGTGAAATCCAACGCACCATGAGGCCCTGGGAGGAGATGCTGTGCCCCATGGATCAGAACCATGAGCTAAAGGGGTCAGCAGAATCAGAACCACAAATCCAAGTGATTCAAACCATGCTAGTTTGAGGACTTCCAGCAAAGTATTTTGGGGCCTTGTTTCCATAGGGATTTTAATCACTGATGTAACTTCATGACCGCAACAAGGCCACATCTTCACTTGCCCCACTGGAGATCAACCTTCTGGCATTCGATTTAGCGGGCCTAGTTAAGACCCTCTAAATCAAATGCTGAGGGCAGCTCCGGTCAGCACCAGTACTCCTGGCAGTCACAAGAAGTAAGGGAAGCCAATGGGACCGTTTGCTCCTGTCGGCCTCCCTCTGTGAAGCTATATTTTATGTAGCTGGAGTTGTGTATCTTAACCCAAACTTCCAGGTCTAGTGCAGACCTGGCCTTAGAAAAAATCTACACGGGTATGGTGGAGCAAGCGATACTAGTACAGATCTCGCTGCACCTGTGCAAATTGTGACCACCCCAAAGGTTTGCACTAGTATAGCTAAAAACACAATGTCAAATCCTGAGCCCTGTTGAAAGCAGACGGAAAACTCAGTGCCGCTTCCCACTTGTTAGTAGTGGCACTGAGGTTGGCATGTTGCCATACTGCTATCTGCACCAAGGGAAATTAACAGTGCTCTTCTCTGATGCAAGCACATGTGTTTGCACTGGTCTTTGCATCAATTGTTGCTGGTTTTTTGTGAACATTCCAACAGACAGATCTTTGCTAGCCCCATGCTTCTTGGAGGGCTGATAAAAGGGATTTGCAAACACCTGCCACGTCAGCTTGGAGGTTTTAATGCTTTTTTTTCCCCTTTTGCAATATTTCCTCCATCTCTACCCCACGCTAATAAACAGTCATTTTTCCTCAGGTTAAAATCACTCCTGCAGCTCTGGAGATGGAAGTCTGTTGCTGACCTTAGCCCTCTGTTCCCCAAGATCTCACAAAACTATTAAAGTTCCACTAAAATTGTAACAAAACATCTGTCTCCTTTATAGCAGCTGCCATCTGGAGTATACAGCCAGACCAAAGGCTGTGCTGAACTGACGGCTCCTAAAGTCTTTGGAAACTACAGCAAATGTAAGAGCAGCGATAAGGACACACTGCACTTCTACACCAAGGAATCGTAAAGTGCTTTGCAAACCCTGAATTAGCCCCAGCACACCCTGTATGTTATTATGTCCATTTTACAGCTAGGGATATTGTGGCATGAAGAAGTTAAAGTAATTTCCTTGCAAGTGGACTATACTCTTTCTTTGAGACCCTGGCATGGATACGCCAGTCCCCTGCCCTAGCCACACAGCCACATGATATCCATTAGGCTACGTCTACACTACAGGGTTTTTGCGCAAAAACCTGCGGAGTGTCCATACCTCAAGTTCATTTTAGTGCAAGTAAATTTACAGTAAATCAAACGATCAGAGGGGTTTTAGCGGTGTAGGTATTCCTCTTTCTATGAGGAATAACTCCTTTTTGCGCAAGAGTTCTTGCGCAAAACGGGGGAGGGGGTGATGCAAACAGGCAACGGGGGAGGGGGTGATGCAAAAAGAGCCAATTGACAAAAGCACAGGTGCTCTGGTGGCTATTCTGTGAATAGCAATCAGAGCTTTCTTTTGAGAGAGCATCCATGCAGTGTGGACGCTCTCTTGCACAAAAGCCCATCGCTTTTGTGATGCACTTTTGTAGTGTGGACATGCTCTTGCGCAAGAAGTTTTTGCGGAAGATCTCTTCTGCAAAAAGTGTCTTGCGCAAGAAGACTGCAGTGTAGATGTGGTCTTAATATCCCTGCAAAAGACTTATACTTGAACCAATGTAATCTTATGTGGATAACTGATGGCAGCAAAAGATGGAGGGCTGTCAATTACAGGATTTAAACGTTTAAAAGGGGAGGGGGAAAACACAAGACCAAAAAAGTAGAGAAAAACAAAAGCTATTATGTAGCAAACAAAAGCAGCTATATATTAAAAAAAAGAGATAGACAATGCAAACCAAAAATATTCTTTATGATGCACTGACAGATAGACAGCGGGCTGAAATAATTAATTGTCTCTTATTATCATTGAATGAGGACCAGATGTGAGTGTTGACAGAACTCTCTTTTTTTTTCTGGGATAGCACGTTGCAAACTGTGTAACTTATCGCTCCTCTACATTCAAGGAAAGTAACTGACACATTTTACTGCCCTTTCTACCCTGGCGACTCTGCTAGATACGAGGCCATTGCCAAGGGACTCGCATAGCTGCAGTTCAAATGAAGTTTGGAGCTATGGTTCGGTTGCAGGACTGCGGAGTGAATTGAGAAGTGGGCTATAAGCTAGAACTCAAGTCACAAATTCACGTGAGCCGGCAGATTTCGGCAACACCTGTTTTTTTGTTTTGTTTTGTTTTGTTTTTAAAAGATGCCCCCGGTTAGATTTCAAAATACCACATGAAAAGGTTGAATCAAAGTGAGCGAAGAGGGGAATTCCTTTCAACTGCATAAATAACCCCCCAATGTAACACGCTATAAAGGGCCTGATTCTGATACAGAGTGAACCTTTCTAGTCTGGCAACCTCAGTACTTGGCCGGTGCCAAACCAGAGAATTTGCTGAACAACGGGAGGTCAATATTGCCTAGCAGCATGATCAACACTTTCCCTGCTTACTGGGCTCAGAGGGTGTGTCTGCACAGCACCCTGACCTCAAAATAAGCTACACAATTTGCGCTATGCAAATTGCATAGCTTATTTCGATGTTATATTGAAATAGCTTATTTCAATATTTGGCACTGTTTACACAGCACCACATTTCAAACTAAGGTGCTATTCTGAAATTTCCCTTGTCCCTCATGCAATGAGGTTTACAGGAACATTGGAATAGCGAACCTGTTATATTTCAATATAATGGGCTTGTTCTTAAGACATAGAATAGCTATTTGGGGATACTGGAAGTATCCTGAAATAGCTCCGCTGTGTAGACGTAGCCTTAGAAGACATTTGTGGGAAACTATAGCCCAGCACAGAACACTGAGAGCCAAGAGTGGGGGCTATAAACAAACCTCATGGGCCCACGGGAAACTTAGCCACACCCATGATAAGTGGACTTCTGGCTAACTAAAATCATGCCAGACCATGGATGTTGTTGGACCAGTGAGTGCCAGATTAGAGAGGTTCCACCTGTAGGACTAACTCTAGAAGAACTGTGATAGAGATGCAGCTGTGTTAGTCTGGTCTAGATGAAACAAAAGTCAGAACTATGTAGCACTTTAAAGACTAACAAGATGGTTTATTAGGTGTTGAGCTTTCGTGGGCCAGACCCACTTCTTCAGAACAAATAGTGGAAGAAAAGTGGCACGACCATATGTACCAAAGTGATACAATCAAAAAAATGAAGGCATGTGAAATTGACAGATCAGATTTTGGAACAGAGTGGGGATGAGGGGGGAAGGTTAGTGTCTGTGTAGTAATGACATAGGGATGATAATAGGAGAAGTTTCTGTGAGGTAATGACATTAGGGATGATAACTGGGGAAGCTATCTTTGTAATGGGTGAGATAATTAGAGTCTTTGTTTAGACCAATACATAAATTTAAGCATGAATGACAATTCAGAAGCTTCTCATTGAAGTCTGGAGTTAAAGTCTCTTTGAAGCAATATGCATGTTTTAAGGGAAAGATCAGTCTGGGCTGTGCCCACAAAAGCTTATGATACCATCTACATGTTTTGTGAGTCTATAAAGTGCTACCAGACCATTTGTTGTTTGGTTGGTTGTTTTTGTAATGGAATGAACCATGTTGCACTGGTGTGAAATCAGTACATTTTTTTTGAATAGTCTTTTAAATGTTTCCTGTATTTTAACCAGCTATTAGAATAACAATCTTTCAAAAACATTGAAATGTTGACCCAAAAAAGTACGATTTTTGAAATTTTTGCATGAAGTGTTCCCTTTGTTTTACACTTCATGACAATGTTAGACACACTGATATGTAAAAGATTAAAGGAAAGATGCACAGCACAGTGTAAAAACATTCGTTTCTACCTCAGTGAGCAGCCTGTTTTAAGCTTTATGAAACACTAGAACATTTACCTGGTGATGCTCGGGGCCTTCAGGGCTGGAAGCTGGGGGTGTGTGGGGTGCAGGAGTCAGGGGAGAGGGCTGGGACTGTGGAGGATGTGGGAATCAAGGTTGGCAGTGAGGAAGGGCTCAGAGTAGGGGTTTGGGAGTGTGTGTGGGGGGAGGAGTCAGGATTGGAAGTGAGGAGGGACTTAAGGCAGGGAGTGAGGGTGCAGGAGTCAGGACAAAGGGTGGAGGGTTCAGGGCAGAAATGTAGGGGGTGTGGTAGTTAGGGCAGGAGAGTGGATGTGTGGCGGGGTTCAGGGCAGAGGGTGGGGGCCTCAGGGCAGGTGGTGCAGATATGTGTGGGGGTTCATGAGTCAGTGAAAGGCTGGGAGGTGTGTGTGTGGGGGGGCTTAGGGCAGGGAGTGAAGGGTGCAGGAGACGGGGCAGTGGGAAGGGGACTCAGGACAGGAGGTGGAGGTGACCAGCAATTGCTCTCCGGAGCTAGCGAGGGCAGTGTGGGCTGAGCTGCTCAGCCCATAGCTGCTCCCTGGATCTGGGACACCTGCTGCCCCCTGTGGTCAGTCTGGAGTAGAACTGTCCCTTTTCATTTGATGAGAACCAATCAGATTCCAGGCACATCCCATTGTCCTGGCACAACCAAACTCTGCCCATTGTCATGGCACAACCAAACTCTGACCTTGCTTTAAGTTATGATAAGAGGAAGTTGCATCGTGAATTTCATGGTCCTTGTTCTTACTGTTTAGGAGAAGTTCTTGAACAAATAGACTCACAAATGGATGCACAGACAGACACACACACAAATTCACTCAAATATATGGTAGACTAGCAGATGTACTCTCTCAAATATATAGTAGACAATAGTTCCAATTCTCAGCTGATATAAACTGCCCATTTACATCACTTGTTTTGGTCATAATGAATTTAGTCCCCTATTAAGTCATTATTATAATTATTATTAAATAGTACCTGGGCCCTGATGTGTGAGGCATTGTATATACATGCCCCCCCCCCCCAAGACAATTTTTCCCATCCCCAAATCTTTCTATCTAAGTAATTATATAAGCTGGTTCAAAACAATCTATAGAAAGGGCAGAATTCATAAGCCTTTTCTATTTGGGTAGGTTTGTGAAATAAAGTGTATGGACTGAAAGTAGGCAAGACTTCATGTCAGCCCCAAAGACATACTAAACACATCTCCTAAGAGCTACCAAAAGCAGCACTTTTTTTAAGGAACAGGGGAACTAAAGAAGTCCTGTTCTCTTCTGTTTTTAGCTACCATCCTCAGTTAAGCACCATTCATTAAGAACTGAGAGCTGCAGGAGGCAGAGTTCAAAAGCATCAACAGCTCACCTCTGGGGACCTGAATACAACTTCTGAACTACAACCGAAGAGGCGTTTGATGAGGTTTATTTTTTTCCAGTTCACTCCAGTCTCCTCTGATACACATTAAAAAAACACCCAACAATGCAGAATAGCAGAGGCTCTCGGTGCCACAGGGGAACCACAGTTGAAGGTAAGGAGTTGGAGGCTCACTACTGTGGAGGTCAGGAATGGAAAAGGAGAAGGTTCTGCAGTGTGTTAGCCAAGCTGTATCCCCAGCAGCAGGAATTCTGCCAACTGAGATGGGGCCGGAACAGTCACAGTTGCTAGAGGGAGGGTGGGAGGGACTTTGACAGACCTGGATGAGAGTCTGGTATTGAACAGGCAGGGTTGCTGTAGGAAAGAACTGATCTGCATTGGCAGGGCTGGGTGAGTTTCACACGCGTTGAATTTATTCCTTTTATTTTATATGTCAATATCAATTAACAATTGTGGTTGAAATTGCTGTAAAATATGACACACCATGCGAAGTAACTCTTGGAGTTGTTCCAGACTGACAGAGGGAATTCAGAGGGAAATCCAGAGCAACTCTTCTGGGGTTACTCCAGATTGACAGTAACATTCACAAGCTCCCATATAAATCCAGACTAATTCTACCCAGCTTAGTCTAGGCTGATACTAATGCAAATGTAAATCCAGAGTAACTATTCAGTTTATTCCAGATTTACACCAGCGTACAGGAGATCTGATGTGAATCCAGACTAATAAGCCCGAGTTTGGGCTGGATTTAAAGCCAATGGAAACAAAAACAGATACTGGTCCCTAGTACTATTTGCACATTCCCCATGCTATGCCCCCAACCTCTGCTTTGCTTCCATTTTCATTTCATTTCATAGAGCATAAGACTCCAATGTCACTATTAAAGTTAATCACAGAGTTAGACCCACCCACCACTGGACCATGTAAATCAGCCTGCATGCCATTCACCCGAGCCATGGCAACCCCTTTAATTGCAATTAAAGGGATGGCGGGGAGGAGCGCTGATATTGCAGATATTCATCACGCCTGGGGAGCCTTCCTCTGCTAAAGGTTATTTGAGATTAGAAAACCAGGCTGTCACTGATACAGACCGATTCGCTCTGCATTTTGAGGGGATTGTCAGACACAGGCTAAAGGGACTCCGTGTAGGTGATTCATGAGCACAGTGAGTCTAACGACAACAAATTCCTTTCCTCCAGGAGCCTCCTAACACCGTTAATTTAAAAACGCTGTCCTCCATCCCCTGTTTTCTCCCACGGAAAGTTGTGTTGCTTTGCTCCTAGCTGCTTTGCCGACACGACATTTTCTGCTGAGTTAGTTTCTTCTTTTGTGCGGCTTCTTTTGGAGGAGAAGCCGCGGGCCTGCATGTTTCCTCTGTTCTCCCTTTCTGTCAAGGCACTTGTAACACAGCGATGTTGTTTTGTCCCTAATGCACCAAGACACAGAGCCTGCAGCTGGAGTCTGGCACACTCCCATCAATCCCAGGTAGCGCATGGGCGTCAGCTCTCACGGTGAAAAAGGAAATTAAAAAAGAAAAAAAAATCAGATGGCACGGGTGGATTTTGACTTTCTTTTCATTCAGGGCAAAGTTAGGACTCGGGAAAGACAAGGACTGATATCCGTGGGATGAGCTAGGCTGAATCAGTCATCGGCCCAACCGAAAATCAGGGACAGATCCCCGGCTGGTGTAAATCAACAAAATGCCACTGATTTCTGGTTTAAGCTGAGGATCTATCAATCCCCGCACTTAAATACGTGGCTTGAGCAGAGTGCCTGCAGCGTCCATTAATTTTAGTGACATTTGTGGAGGTTCAGAACTTCTGAAACTCAGGCCGTGGTTATTTAAGCATTTAAATGGGGAGTTAGTTGCCTAATTAAAGAAGCCAAGTTTAAGACCCAATTAGTTGCCTAATTGAAGAAGCCAAGTGTAAGACGGCTGGGACTAGAACTCAGAAGTGGGGAGGCCTCATCTCCTGCTCTGAACGCTGGACTCCCATGTGCTTCCTGAGTAAGAACGTAAGAGTGGCCATACTGGGTCAGACCAAAGGTCCATCTGTCTACCGACAGTGGCCAAAGCCAGGTGCCCCAGAGGGAGGGAACACAACAGGGAATCCTCACGTGATCCCTCTCCTGTCACCCATTTCCAGACAAACAGAGGCTAGGGACACCGCCCCTACCCATCCTGGCTAATAGCCATTGATGGACCTAACCTCCAGGAATCTATCTAGCTCTTTTTCAACCCTGTTAAAGTCCTAGCCTTCACTGTATAGGAAATCTGGCACCGCGTCCTCTTGCATCCTTTCAAGTTAGTTTGAAATGTTTGCTTTCCATAGCAACCCTCTTTTCTTTGGGGGGGGGGACCATTTTCTTTTTCATTTTTACACTATGACAAAAGCAAACGTTGTTCTGACTCCAAAAACACAACCCTTTTTATTTAGAACAGATCCAAAACAAGACCTTGTGACTATTTCAAACTTTATTTCCATTCAGGCATTGGGGCAAAACCAAACTGCATTTCTCGATGTCGGTTTTTGACAAAATCCGCATTTTTTTCCCTTTTTGCCTAAAAAGCAGTTTGTCAAAACATTTCTGACTAGCTCTACCAACAGATGAAAGAGGGGCAGTAAAGAAGTGATTTTAAGCTCTATTGGAAGTCTATTCCACACTCCTGCTGAAACCACTAGACTGTGCTCCCTGACTCAAGGCAGAAGGGAGAAAGTCTGTAAATCAACACTGATCGGAACTGGGAGGAATCTCTCTTTGCTCTGATTGGCTGTACAGTTCCCAGTTAATATCACAAGCTTTCATTACAATGGGTAGATATCACAACTGGATGCTGTGTAAATGCTTTTTCGAAGCCACGGAGAGAAGGCTGTTCCTTGAATGCAGAATAACAGATAAGCACTTTACAAGCAAAGCTCTTGTTTTCATGCAAATCACCTCCATAATGAAAGGACAAGGGGAAAGAGATACAGAAAAACATTTGTTTAGCTGTGCAGAGTCCTTAACACACAGACAGCGAATTTGTAACATTCTCAATGAGGCATTTTCTTAGTGCATCTTCTTAGTGTCTTTGACATAATTTACATATATTGGAGTTGTGATCGGGCCCCATTTCAGCCCCTACAAACACAGTCTAAGAAGCCCTCCCAGGGAAGGGCAGATAACCCATCATGCAAGTTACAGTCTACTTCTTGTATTTAGTCAACCTAAGAACGTGGTGTCTGATTCAACACCCACTGGGCTTCATCAGAGTCTTGCCATTGACTTCAACATGTGATGAGTTGGATCCTTCTTCGGCACAATCTGGTTCTCTAGATTCCTCTTTAGATGGTGCGTTGTACCAATGGCACCGGTAAAATACAAAACCCTGGTGCTTTATCGTTCATTTGGAAAATGTTACCAACATGTGCTCTTCAGCCCAGGGATGGATTAACTATTCTGGGGGCCTGAGGCATGTAGATTGTGTGCCCCTCCACCTAGGCTGTGGGATTTGTCAAAAATGAGGGACTCAGTGTATGGCAGGGGGCTGTCAGGGAGCAAGGTGGGGTGTAGGAACAGGCTGGTGGTGCATGGTCTGGGTAGGAGGTAGGGTGTAGGAGCAGGCTGGTGGTGCGTAGTCTGGGCAGGAGGTGGGGTGTAGGAGCTTGCTGGGGGACATGGAGTCTGGGTGGAGATAAGGTGCAGGAGTTTGCTGGTGGTGTAGGGTCTAGGCAGGAGGTAGGGTACAGGAGCGGGCAGCGGTGGGGGTACAAGATCTGGGCAGGTTGTAAGAGCAGCCTTGGTGTTGGGGTGCTGGGTCTGGAAGGGAAGAAGCAGGAGATTGGGGCGCTTACCTGGCACAGCTCCTGGAGGGACATGGGGGGCTCCACATGGCGCTGCGCTTGCACCACTTCCAACGTTCCCATTGGCCGCAATTCCTGTCCAATGGGAGTGGTGGCAGAGGAGCCTTCCGGCGAGAGCCCTGGAGCCCAGGTACGTGTCTCCAGCGTAGCCTATCAAGTTGCCAGCCTATCATGCTCATAATATGGTTGTGTTGATTTAGATTAATTCATTAATATATTAATGGGTAGATTTAGTCTAGAGGTAATAGTTAAAAGCTGCAATGCAAGAAATCTGCTGAAGGCTGTAACAGGCCGTTTGCAAGATCAGCTGAAGCTCAGGTTAGCAGATTTCTGTGGTTGAGACACTGATCTCACCCAGACACAGGCCCTAGCTTACTTACAGCTTCCCTGGACTGAAACTTATGTCGGGGACCTTTCACCCACATAGGATGGTAGAGAAAATACCCTCAGACTCAGCACATGCATCATTATATAAAAAGTCCCCAAATAACTGGTTCAGGCTGAGCTGAGTAATCAGGACACAGGATGTGATAAATGACCACAAACGCCCATGGTAACGACTTGACGTATATGATAATAAGTTGAGAGCAATGCTACATTGACCTATAGGAAAAGGACACTTCAGCACTAGAAACGTCCCCTCCTGAATATGCCAGATCCTGGGACAAAGAACCTGTCAACCCTGAAGGTGGTAATTAGAAATTAACACGTAATCGTAGGGGAACAGCAGCTCACAAAGTGCTTTCTCTTCCATGACCCTCCAGACAAAGCTGCAGCATGCAGGGCTTTAGGGGCTACATCAGGGGGCTCCAGGCTGCTGCCCCTGAAGCCCCTTTCATAACTCAACCCTGCTCCCACCACCTACCAATGGCGACCCAAGGGGTCTAATTCAGTTCTTTACCTACCGCAGCATGTGGCTTTGGGAGTGGATCCAAGGGGTTAGTTCTTTTTATGCACAGGCGTTTGAAGATGGAGTTCTTCAGTTTGTTTCAAAGGAGGAACTGGTCCCGATAATGCCTGGAAGTAATAGGTACAAGCGAATGTACTTTGATGCTAAAGTGGCATTGCACCGCCAGAGCATCCAGAGCCAGGCTCTGTGGGGCATGCTTACTGCTGATAGCACGCCCAGCCAGGCAAAGTGTGAAGTTCCTCTGATAAAGGCAGAGATTACGTACCCCCACCAAAGTCGGGTCACTGGGGTTTAGCTCTCCAGCCAATGCCTGGGCTTTGGCAAATGACCTTAGCACTTTATATTTTATCTGAAAGCACCAAATAAGAATGGGAAAGATAGAAAATAAGCCAAAAGAATCCAGGGGTTCTTGCAAGAAGCAGGACAATGCACTGAACCCTGACTTCTGGCAGGTAGCAGGAACTTGACGGAGAGGGGTAATACAAAGAAGGAAAGCCTGTTTTCCCCAAGAGATCTGCTCTGTGTCTCTCAGTGTGCCTCTCTCTGCTGCATGGAGAGCTGTGGGGAGCATTCATCATGCCATACGCTGCAGGGACCGGGGGGGATTGGCCAATGGGCAGGGTTATTTCCATCCAATTGACCAAAGGCTGGATCCAAACTCCCCTGAACCCAGGGGGGGTCTCTCCGTGGAAGACAAGGTCTCCCTAGCTGCAGGAAAGGATCAGTGTCGGTTGTTTGTATGTGTGAGGGGCTAGAAGAATGAGGGGAGTGCCACAGGAAAGGGTGGGTAGGGGATGGCAGCCGAAAACAGCTGGTGGGTAGGGAATGTGGGGTGTTCAGGAGCAGGCAGTGGGGAAGGTGAGAAAGTAACGGGGGGAACGAGGAAGCTCCAACAGCTAACAGGGAGAATTCCGGTAAGGAATCATAGATTCAGAACACTAGAACTGGAAGGGACCTTGAGGGGTCATCAAGTCCAGTCCCCTGCCCTCCCGGCAGGACCAGGCACCATCTAGATCATCCCTGGCAGAAGTTTGTCTAACATGCTCTAAAATATCTCCAATAATGGAGATTGCACAATGTCCCTAGGCAATTTATTCTAGTGCTTCACCACCCTGACAGGAAGTTTTTCCTAACGTCCAACCTAAACCTCCCTTGCTGCAGTTGAAGCCCATTGCTTCTTGTCCTGTCCTCAGAGGCCAAAGAGAACCATTTTCCTCCTTCCTCCTTGTAACACCCTTTTAGGTCAGACCATGGGGGGGGGGGGTGCAGGTGCTCAGAAAGCAGATGGCCAGAGGGCATCTCAGGTCCCATGGCTTGCCAGCGAAGGGCAATGACTCCTGAGACAGGCTCCTCTGTCCCTCCTGAAATACAGCACTCTGAGCCGAGCAACAGCGGAACAAAGGAAAGGCAACGTAGCCCAGCTGCCAACCTCCGGCTGATGGATGAGGAGTTTGTGACAGATGAGTCTTCCTTCCCATTCTCCATTATGTCTCCTCAATGCAGAATTAATGTGAGCCCGTCATCATCACAATCATTTCTCCTGACCTTGACTACAGATCATCCCGGTCTACCGCAGCACTCTGCCAATGGGAAAGCCACATTCAGGACTCTTGAAATGGGCGACATCTCAGGATTTGCAGGGCTAGGAGCCTGATCGTAACATTAATGAGCCCTTCCCCTGCAAACCTACTCAATGTAAAACTCACCTGCCACGCAGCAAAAGAGCCCCGGATGCGTATTCATCTTGGGGACAATCAAACAATGTGGACAAAGGGACATTTTAATGAGTGGAGACATAAAATAATCACCTCAGTATCATTAAAAAAAACCCATCAGGGTCTGAGAGAGCATCTTTTTTATTCCCAGCTCGTCGTGGTAACTTTTCAGTATCCTGACCTCAATTCTGATGACCACAGGGTCATCCAAAGAATATGTCTTTTCAGATACAACAGTCTCGCTTATCAGAGTCCAGATTTCTCATTACACTTCTGGAGAGTTCTGGGTTTGTTTAGTCCCTCGAGTGGAACCTGAGGGGCCCAGATTTAGCTCAGTGGGCAGGTTTATGTTTATTATATTCACTGCTTTGCTATATATTTTGCTTTACTATGTTCAGCAGTAATGCAAGGAACTGACAGGTTTAAATTCCGTGAGACATTGGCTCTAGCAGTTAACCTGAGGTTTAAGGCCTGTAAACTTTGGCATAGCTCAACTTAGGTAACTCATGAGCTATAAGGAACTGGAAGTAGGATGTAAGGGGCAGTCTTGGGCATATAACATCAACTCACCTCAGAACAGGAGCTGACACCAGCTTCTAGAAGGTTCTGGATGGAACATCCGACCTCAAACGTGCCATGGCAACGAACTGACGAATATGATAATGAGTTGAAATCATAAATATACTCGCCTATGGGAAAAGGACACCTTAGCATTGGCAAGAGTTGGAAATCCAAATAAGGAATAAAAGTAACCCCCTATTAAATATGCATTAGACATGGTTACATCAGTGTAACACAGTATGGGTATATCTAGATTACATGGCGCCGTCGACAGAGCCATGTAAAATAGTTTATTCGTCATAGTCAAAGAAGCGGGGATTTAAATAATACCCGTTTCATTAAAATAAAAATGGCTGCCGGGCTGTGCTGACGATCAGCTGATCCAGCACAGCGCGGCAGTCTAGACGCGGCACGGTTGACAAGGGAAGCCTTTGTCGACTGCTCTGGTATGTCTCGTGAAACGAGGTTTACCAGAGCAGTCAACAAGGGATTCCCTTGTCGACCTTGCCATGTCTAGATTGCCGCACTGTGCCGGATCAGCTGATCGTCGGCACAGCATGGCGGCCGTTTTTATTTTAATGAAGCCGACTGCTCCGGTATGTCTCATGAAATGAGGTTTACCAGAGCAGTCAACAAGGGATTCCCTTGTCGACCTTGCCATGTCTAGATTGCCACGCTGTGCCAGATCAGCTGATCATCGGCACAGCACGGCGGCCATTTTTATTTTAATGAAGCAGGGATTATTTAAATCCCCGCTTCTTTGACTATGCTGAATAAACTATTTTACATGGCTCTGTCGATGGAGCCATGTAGTCTAGATGTAGCAGAAGAGAGTAGCATTGCCGGTAGAGAGGTAGACCTTGGGAAAAGCCAGAATGATGATCACTGGTGAAGGCGAGGAAGGGGATGGTAATGAGGAAAATGAGGGCTAACATCCAGGTTGTTCTGTAAGGCATGGCGTGAGTCTGGATGTTCCAGTGTACTTTCTATATTATCTCAGTGTTATCTCTATCTACCTTGCTGACTTAGTTTGCATATCTGTAAATAAACTATTTATTTGTAAATATAAAAGCATTCATACAGTGTGAGCATTACACCTCTGCACATCTGGGTTTCCAATCATAAAATAATTTAAATCATAATTTTACTGGGCCTGATCATGGGATAGGACCTGTCCATCCTTAGGATGTGTTACACTACAGGTTTTTTTTTGAAAAAAGTAGGCTTTTTTTGAAAAAAATTCACTTGCATCTAGACTACAGCCGTGTTCTTTCGAAAGTAAATCGAAAAAAAGCAGCAGTTTTTTTGATCGCAGTAATCCTCATTTTACAAGGAATAACACTTTTTTTCGAAAGAACTCTTTTGAAAAAAGGCGCTATTGAATGCAAGCTGTGCTTTTTTGAAAAATCTGCTTGTAGTCTAGACGCTCTCTTTCAAAAGAGGCCTGTAGTCTAGACGTAGCCTCAGAGTAAGATATGGGAATCTTCCGATCAGGTTACACAAACTCATCTTATTAACCAACTTTATGTCATCAAGTAGGATCTAGGATCTTGCTTTGCAAACACCAATACTGAAACCCTACATCCATGAACAAAATGCCAAATCCTCAATGGGCGTAAAACAGTCACACGCCATTAGTTTCAGTGCAGCTTGTGACGACGTGTCGGGGACCCTTGACCCTGCACCCCTGTCCGCAGGAAGATGTGACTCCACCAGCCAGTAGAATAGAGAGGGTTTATTGCTTCTCAGAGATACAGCACAGCCTGGGTTCGATTTGGGCATAGGAGTAAGGGGTCAAGCAGCCTTAGACCCTTTGGGGAAGGGGTACGCAGGCCCCTGAACTCCCAGTACTCGACTTAGTCTGTTTTCTTCATGTTTGCACAGCCAAGACTGCCCAGCTCCCAGGTCCTGCCCCCTGGCCGGGACGGGGCAGGTGGCCATCTCTGCCTCCCTTCCTTTGTCCCTCCCTCTGGGAAGAGCCTTGTTAACTGCTCAGGCTGGGACTAGGTGTCTGAGCCAATACACATGTGGGGTGAGTCAATGGGAAACACACATCACAGCACACCCAGGTGGGGACATCGGGTTACAAAGCAGACAGCCCCCCACTGCGTCACACAGCTACACTGTTATGTGACACCCAGGTATCTGACCCAGAGGCACAAAAATAACCCAATTAAATTCCCAAGGGCAGGCTGAAACACTCAAGTATAGTGCACAATGACCTGGTGCATTACAGGTGAGGTGTTTGTCTTTCCTTCCTGCACTGGCACGAACCCAGCAACAGCGCAGATCAGGATAAGGAAAACACCTGATGCAAATATTTCCATGCACGGATGTTAGACACGGATGGAAGCAGTAGAGTTCAGAAGATCCAAATGTTCCCAAGGTTCTGAGGCGTTCATTAAGACTTGGAATGGAGCTGGGGTCCAGACTGTCTCAAATGTGGGGGATTTGGGTTTCTAGGCGTTTGCACTGGGCTCCTCTCTGCAGCGAACTACTAGAAGATTTACCCAGCGTGTCTCAGGTCCTTAACTTAAATAAGTTTTGTTTTTCTTCATGTAAATCATTGATCTGGGGTGGGGTTGGAGAGGAGGGGTTCAGGATGCAGGCTGCCCTGGGGAGAGAGGACAACCCCAGCCCTCTCTCACTGCAGCAACTTGGGGCCAGGTGAGACATGCCTCTGTATGGCCACTGCAGCTCCAGCAGGCACAGCTGAGAGCGGGGTGCATGTCCCCCAGCTGGGGGCCAGACAGACACACAGACACACAAACCGACAAACTCCCTGAAATATATAGTAGGTAGTTGTCCCTCTCACCACCCCTACCCCCTGCCGACCAAATGAAGGAACAGCTGTCCCGGTCCCCATCTCTGCCCCCTTGCTGCCCCCTTCTGGTCATTCTACAGTATAACTGTCCCTACTATCAGATTCCTCCTTCCCATTGTCCTGGCACAACCAAACACTGACCTTGCTTCAAGTTAAGATAAGAGGAAGGTGCCTGCCAAATTTGGTGGTCCTAGCTGTTACCGCTCAGGAGGAGATCCTGAACAAATGGACTCACAGACGGACAGAGGGACACACAGACACACAGATGCACAAAGTGTCTTAATATATGTCGTAGACTTGTGTAAACCAAAAACACTGAAGCATATGGGCAGGTTATTCCATCACTCAGAAATAGCCAGGAAGAAGACAAGTTGCCCAGGGGGTTTCTTGAATCCCCTAAATCCAATTACCTCCTCCCAGTGTTTGTTCCTAAACAGTTCATACGGTGGATACCACTGTTGAATGTACAATTAACTCACTGATCTGAGGCTGTGATAATAGATGTCTCTTGAAACTGAGCATACATTAAACAACAGAAGGAGTGGGAACCAATAATTCCTCTTGTCATGCCGATGACATGGAACCAAGACGACTAATCTCTGCAACGCGGGGCAGGGGAGAGGCGGAGGGATGGAAGCCATTTCCATATTTATTGACAAATTTAATTTACACCCTGAGTTTTCATGCTGGAGTGAATATATTTCACTTTAAATGTATCAGTCTTTAACCGTCAGCCCAGCAATAATGATTTCTATGCCCGCAGACACTTTTACACTGGGACACTACATTTATATGTAACACTTTTTAAATAAAATGTTATTAAAATTCACCATTTAGACGCAAGCTGTAAATTCACTGTAAGCAGGAACAAACGAGGAGGTGGCAGAGGAACTTCTGTTTTCAGCTTTTAGGGTGTAATTCCAGTAAGACAGCATGCCTCCCCGGGCCCGGATTAACCCTCTCGTGTTTAGGGGGCAGTGCTGAGAAGGCTAGAATGTCCCAGCCCAACTCTGAAGCTGAGAAACAGCTCCCCTGCAGTTCCTGTTGCCCCGGGAGGCATAAGGATGCCCCTTTTGATGTAACAAAGAAGAGCCAAGATGCAAGTCAGAATCTCAGCAACAGGTATAGAGTTCAAATGAAGTCAGCTCATTTCCAGACCCGTTTTGAGGAGATGAGAAGACAACATGGAAAACCAGTCTGACACTTTTCATCCAGCAGTTTCAAAGCACTTCCCAAACACATGCCATAAAGTCTACGTCTACATTGCAGCTCTATTTCAGGATACCGGTGGTCTAGC
The DNA here is from genome assembly GCF_049634645.1 of Pelodiscus sinensis. Lineage (NCBI taxonomy): Eukaryota > Metazoa > Chordata > Testudines > Trionychidae > Pelodiscus > Pelodiscus sinensis. The sequence continues at coordinate 6,207,449 of NC_134735.1, read as the reverse complement.
TATTCTGTGTCTTTTGAGCTTGCCCGTTATTTCAAAATATAACAGGCTTGCTATTCCGACGTCCCTGTAAACCTGATTCCACGAAGAGTAAGGGACGTTTTGGAACAGCAGTTTATTTCGAAATAAGTGCTGTGTAGACAGTGGCAATTTTCGAAATATATTTCAAAATGGACTTGAAATAAGCTACGCAATTTGTGTAGCTCAAATTACGTAGCTTATTTGGAGTTATGGGGGCAGTGTAGACGCACCCTTCGAGATGCAACATCTTCCATGAGAAAAGTAAGAATTATGAGACCCATCTTCCTGGGTGGATCAGGATCAGAACCCATGGACAATTTTGAGTTAGGAGGAGATTCCCAGGAGGCAAACTACATAGAGAAAGAGAAAGTCTGTGAAAAGGGAATGTCACCAATCAACTTAAGCCACTGTATACATTCTAAAAGACAGGAGGAGCCAAAATTTGACTTGCCTTGTCTTCTAAACACACTCTAATACTTTTACATAAAATTATATGTATCTCTTTCTGGATTTGTTGTGTTTGCCACATAAAATGGAAATTTCTATAAATGTCTTTAGCCACCATCTTGGCTAGCACACTGGGGATTGAACTAGGACCTCCGGAATTAAAAGAATTAATGTGTGCATGTGGGGGGTGGGAGGATTACTATTTGCGCTAAAGAGGCAGACCTCTGTAGTCTGCAGATGTGCATTGTGAATTGGCTGGAGAGGGCAACCAGGAACACAGGTTCACCAGTGGGTTACAATTATTTTTTTTTCAGTTATAACTATAATCAGCCAACAGCCCAGCATCATATTTTGAAGAGCCCTATAATAACAAACCTGCACTCTCATGAGCAACCCTACAATAATGAAACAGCACATTCCTGAAAAAAATCTATGATAACCTCAATGCACTTATAAGGCACCCTACAATAACAAAACAGAGTATGTATCTGACACCGCCCTGTGATAATAATCCAGTGCATTTCTAATCATCCCTAAAATAACACACCTATTTTCCAACAACCATATAACAAAAACTAATCTTAAGTGAAGAGTGCTCATGAGCTGCCATACCGTAAACAGCTGCTCTGTTCATGAACAATACTACAGAAATGAAATAGTGCAACATGAATAACCATACAACAACAAACCATAGCATTAATTACGATAACACAGCAGCAGGTGTGGTTGGTGGTAGGAGAAATTGCTGTGGAAGAAATGCTAATATTGTGAGTTTCTCCAGAGTCACCAATTCTCACAATTTTATTGCCACTCTCGTGATAATTTGTGGTTTTCAGAAAGCCCCAGCTCCTGGAATCATGTGAATATGTAAATTTCCCGCACTCTTAGCTGCGGAATCCACTTGAAAACTTGATCCCTAATGACTGAAGAAACAGAAGGCAAATGAAAAGAACTCTACATTTATTTTAATTTTTTTTATTCCATGATATATACTGTTCTGTGGGGTTTTGGGGCCCTGTCTCACAGTTTTTTGACTGCTTCGGATTGGGAGTGGTTCTTCTCAGATGCTAACAAGGGCAGAAAATAAATCATGATGAGTCAATAATTTTGGGCCATGTTGGTGTCTGGGGCAAATTAGCAAAGCTCCACTAACATCACAGGACCAGACAAGTGCTTAGTTTGTAATGAAAGACGTGTCCATGCTCAAGCAATTTTTTTGTTTGTGTGGTTTTTTTTAAAACTTTCATAGAAGTGCCAGGGCTGAGCCCTGGAAAACCCTGGCACAAATTAAGCACTGAGGGAGACCAAATTATACCAGCTCAGGATCTGACCCTATGACAATTTTTTGGTTAAATTTCCATCTTGCTTCAGGAAAAGCCTCAAAAAGCACCTTGCTACCCACATGCTAGAATCTCAGCAGGCCATCAAAAATGGTTAAAGGTCTAGAAATCATGACCTCTGAGGGACGATTGAAAGAACTGGGTTTGTTTAGTCTGGAAAAGAAAAGACTGAGAGGAAGGGTCATAACTGTTTTCAAGTTCCTAAAAGGTACAAGGTGGAGGGAGAAAAAAATATTGTTCTTAAACTCTGAGGTTCAGACAAGAAGCAATGGGCTTAAATTGCAGCAAGGGAGATTTAGGTTGGACATGAGGAAAAACTTCCTGTCAGGGTGACTAAGCACTACAATAAATTTCTTAGGGAGGTTGTGAAACCTCCATCATTGGAGATTTTTAAGGGCAAGTTAGACAAACACCTGCCAGGGTTTATCTAGATGGTGCTTGGTCCTGCCTTGAGTGCAGGGGACTGGACTCGATGACCTCTCGAGGTCCCTTCTAGTGTTCTATATAGTCTATCATTTACAGCTCTCCAACTGTCCTGGCTACTAGCCATCTCATTTCTGGAGGATGAGTAGAGCTCTTCAAGTCATAAATAACCGTGAAAGTTGGGCTTATGCAGGGTAAATCTGACCCAGTCTATTTCCTATATGTATATCCTACAGCATCACTTTTGACACATAAAGGGCCTGTAGTGACCAATAATCTTGGTAAGTGAAAAGCCAAAGGCTCATCGTAACAACCACTCATTCATAGACATGGGCTACGTCTACACTGGCATGATTTTCCGGAAATGCTTTTAACGGAAAAGTTTTCCATTAAAAGCATTTTCGGAAAAGCGCATCTAGATTGGCAGGACGCTTTTCTGGAAAAACACCTTTTGTGGAAAAGCGTCCGTGGCCATTCTAGACACGCTTTTCCGCAAAAAAGCCCTGATCACCATTTTCGCAATTGGGGCTTTTTTGCAGAAAACAGTACTGTGCTGTCTACACTGGCCCTTTTGCGCAAAAGTCTTTTGGAAAAAGACTTTTGCCCAAACGGGAGCAGCATAGTTTTTCTGGAAAAGCATTGATGATTTTACAGTAGATCGTCAGTGCTTTTCCGGAAATTCAAGCGGCCAGTGTGGACAGCTGGCAAGTTTTTCCGGAAAAGCAGCTGATTTTTTTTGAAAACACAGCCATGGAGTTTTCTCTTCTAAGAAGTTATTCCAGAGAGGGCGAGGTCTGGTCTATAGATGGATCTGATGCGTGAAGACAAATGAGGCCATATCTCTCTGCGGCCCACTTTGAGAACGCTGCTAATGGGCCTCTCCGGTTTGATTACTTACCAGCTCTGCAGCCTGCAGTTCGCCATTTGCAGCCTGCAGCCCACTTTGAGAAACGTTGGTCTCCAATGACGAGGACTCCACACCCTCCTGAGATAACCTACTCCATGATATAACTATCCTTAGCATTTGAACGTTTGTCCTACTTTCTAGTGTCAATTTCCCTGACTGCAGATTAAACCAATTATTTTTTGTCCTACCTCTAGTGGACATGGAGAAAAATTGATCACCATCCTCTCTGCAACAGCCCTGAACATATTTGAATACTGTCATCAGGATTCAGGATTCCCTTCAATCTCCTTTTCTCAAGACTAAACATGCCCATTTTTTAAAAACCTTTCCTCATAGGTCAGGATTTTTAATCCTGTTACCATTTAAGTTGCTGTCCTTAGGGTTGCCAGATGGTTTAACAAAACATACCAACCCTCCCCCCTCCCCCAGAAAAAAGACTGGGAAAAAAATTCTGTAGAGCAAAAAAAAAAAAAGGGACCAAAAATTTTGAGAAAAAAAAGGGTGCTGTACCTTTAAATGACCCTGCACTCCTCACTCCCCCGCCCCCGCCAGATGTGGCAGGCGAAAATTGTCCCCCCCAGGATTCTGTTTGAGGGAAACAGGACATACCGGACATTTCACATTTCTGTTTTTCTTACCGGACAGGTGACCCGAATAACAGACAGTCCGGGTGAAAACCGGACACCTGGCAACACTAGTTTCCTTTGGACTCTCACTGATTTGTGCCCATCTTTCTTAAAGCAGGGCCTCAAAGTGGACACAGCCCTTCATCTAAGACCTCACCAGCACCAAGTAGAGCAACACAATAACTCCTTGTTTTATACCCCAAAATAATATTAGCCTTTTTTGTCTAGGTCATATTCAATGTGTGATCCACTATAATTCCCAGCCCCTTTTCTGCAATATTCCTGGCTCCCCACTTCTTCCCCATTTTGTAGTTGTGCACATCTACAGAAATATCATTAATCTTGATTAACTCTGCTTCCAGCTGCAGTGGTGTAAATTATAGTCATTCCCTTAATCCAGAGTAACTGTGGTTTCAATTACACTGGTGTAAATCTAAAGTAACTCAATCCAGAGTAACTCTGGTCTCAGTTATGCTGGTGTAAATCTATAGTAACTCAATCCAGAGTAACTCTGTTCTCAGTAGCTCTCGTGTAAATCTAGAAATTCCATTAATCCCAGTAACTCTACTCTTAGGGTACGTCTACAATGCACACTTATTTCAAAATAAAATATTCCGGAATAGTTATTCCAAAATATCTTATTTCAAAAGAGTACGTCTACACTGCAGAGAAGCCCCAAAGGTAATCTGAGGTAGGCTTCCCTAATGTAGCTGTGCTATCCTGATTTAGAGCCCCAGGAGGCACTGGGGAGGAATAACTTAGAATGGCCCTGGGGAGGGGCTATTTTGAAATAGCAGCAGTGAAGCGTCTACACCCGCCTTATTTCAAAATAGCTATTTCAGAACAGGCATTATTCCTCATAGAATGAGGTTTACATATTTTGGATTAAGTCATCCCTTATTTCAAAATTTTAAAAATAATGGAATGGCTGTGTAGACCAGGGGTGGCCAACCCATTAAACTAAGAGAACCAACACTGAGGCGAAAAGAATGCGAAGAGCCGCACCAGAATTTTTTTTGAGCAATTTTTGTTGAGAAGAGCTCCCCACCATCCCCCAGAGTTGTGCGGGGGTGGGGGGGGGGAGAGGGGGAAAGGACGCTGCCCCTTTAAAAGAAAAGACAAGGCTTTTTGGCCACGTCAGGCTCCGGTAGGGCAGCACCATTTTGAATCACCACAATCGACAGCTCCCATGCCCCAGTGAGCACAGGGAGCCGGGGGCCGGGGACCATTTCTAGGGGTGCAGAGGCGGCTTCGTGAGCCGTGGGGGAGGCTTTGCAAGCTGCACTTTAAGGGGGGGAAGAGCCGCATGCAGCTCGTGAGCTGTGGGTTGGTCGCCCCAGTGTAGACGCTCGCATTGTTATTTTGAAATAACGCTCGTTATCTCGAAATAATGGCGCAGTGTAGACGCACCCTTAGAATCACTTGTAAATCTGAAGTAAGGAACTGGGACCAGCCGGTCTTTGAACAGCCTGTTCCACGCTCAAAGAATGTAAGAGCCAAAAACTTCCCCCTTCCAGCCCCGGTTCCCACCAAGTGAGCCTTTTTTCAGCTGCGTTGCTCATTAATTAAGATTGTGCTTACTGCGGACAACCAGTCCACTTGCACGCCACGTCCTCTCCAGGGGGCTGTTCCGAAATGAGCATGTGAACCATTCGTTAGCTCTGGTTGCAGTTTCGCTTGCTACTCAATTATCATTGCCAAAGGAGCTGAGTAGTGGACTGCAGGAGCTTGCATATTTATAAACAGGGGAACGAGACAGCCTGACTTCACTAATCAAATACCGTGGACCCGTTTAGATCTGAAAGCATCACATTCCAACCTGGTCCGCGAGAATTGCGGGCATATTCCTTGTGCCCTTTCCCTCCACAAGATAGAGAGACACACACTGTGTATATTTTAGTAGGGAAGCAATTATCCAGTAACCTTCCCCCCTACGATTTGTTTCATATCCACATTCATTTAGTCGTCGCTTTGATGACTGGCCATGTAGCAACGGCAAGAGGGAAACCTTAAACCTACCAAGAGATTAATGACAGGCTCCGATGGAACAGATGTATATGAATAGCAAATGAGGCCACTGAAAGATCCCCATAAAACTAATGACAGGAGTTTCCACCGCAGCAGAACAGAGCAGAAAAGTTCATTCCAGAACTCGCCAATTATACCAGGCTGCATTTGTGTCCCACATGCAAAGCTGTAAAATTAGGGGCCAGGTACTCAGCGGGTGTAAATGGACATAACCTGATTTCAGTGGCACTGTCCTGGATTTGCACCAGCTCGGGAACTGATCCCTCCTTTTATGGCTTTTTCCCCCTTAGCTGTCTACTGCATCTTTGCTAACTTGTGTATTACCCCTGCACACTGTGATGAACCAGGATCTGTACTGAGTAATGCAGGAAACTTTGAACCAGTTCCTCAGCAGAATAACTCTTCATCTGTAGTTATTTGGCTGATCCTAAAAGGCCCCTACACTCAACTTGCTAACATTCCCCTGTTTGGCTGCACAGAAACAATTGCTGAAGTTGCATCTGATCCATTCCAAAATTGCACAGACTGTTCTGGGCAACATCAGGCAGAAGCTTGTGAAAATTGGGGGGGGCGGAGGTGCTTGCAGAGCTCTTGATGTGGAGGGAATAAGAGGTCACACCGAAACTTTGGTGGTGATAGTGGGGAGAATGAAGGGCGTGAGGCTAAACGGGTTGTATCCGGAGGCCATAGCGTGGGAGTAGAGGGGAATGGGGATTCCACAGAGCCCCTGGCATGAAGGATGGAGTGGAGGGAGTTGTAAGGAGACCCTTCGATAAAGGGGGATGGGAGAGAGGGACGAGGAGCTTGCGGGTGGAGATCAGAGGGATGCAAGAAGAACCCAAGCACATTGTAGCCTGGAGCAGCAACAAAATCTTTCCCTTACAATCATGAAAAGAATACTTGAAAGATATTTTAGCTCAGCCCAGGAACGCCCTGTGTGTAGCAGAACTCTCTTAAAGAAATAGACATTGCCAGGAGCAGATATTTCCAAACCTGTGTCTCTCTGGTCCATTGCGAAAGGTACTGACTGTGTGAAAACCAAGGGACATATGCTACCACAATTCCAAACTCATCCACCATGCCTTACTTTTCCCACTGCCTGAGGAAAGTCCTTCCTGAGTTACTGGGGAAGGAGAACATGCTGGTGTTTAGCCCGTGCAAGCTTAATATTTTATCTGCCTCATTCTCATGCATGCCACCCAGAAAGACAGGAAGAAAAATTGGATTAAGGGATCATGATGGTCCCATCTGAACTTCAAGTCTATGAATCTAGAAAAGGCGGCAGTGAGCCAAAATGTTACCCTCCTAAGGACCATCCCCGCTTGCAAAGTGCTTTGAGATCCTTAAACGAAAGAGGCTATGAATGCAAAATATTAGCAATAGCTTTTGCCAGCTCCAAGGACTGTACTTCTGTGCTGAAAGCCAATCAAAACGTTTTCTTTCCTCGACTGTATAGTCTGTGCAGCATCACACACATGGACTAAGGCACACAAACACACACACATGCATTCACACTCGAATAATCATTCACACACACAGAGAGAGACATGCAATCACCCACTCCCTTACAAATTCGCCCACACCGCAACACAGATTTGTCATATTAACTTACATCCAGAGACACTAACACACTGGAGCAAATGCACCTCACACACAATTAAAAACCCATATGCCTGCAAACACGCACTCAAATCCAAATGTGCAGACACAGACACACACCCGCTTCCATGGTGTCTGTAAATCCCAGGCAGCAATCAAGGGTTTATTCCATGAGTCCAACATTCACAAATCAGGCTGCCAGCCCTGAATACAATTACAGGGGTTGGAACATTTCGCCATCTATGGAGGGAGCTTTTACACCTCTCAAATGAGGCCCTTGGTGAATTTGAATGTTGATAGTCTGGGAAGTGAGAGAGCGGGGGTGGGGAGGGAAGGAATCTTTATCTTGATCTGATGTTGACACCCAAGACTTCATTTGCAGTCATGGTAAAATTCAGCCCAGGGTCCCCAAGTCACTAAAAATGCAGCAGTACGCCTGCTCAGACCTTTAGCAGGGGACTAGGGTGGGGAACTACGTTCATGCTGTGAAAGTCTTGCTTGAAGGGACGCAATGGGGTGTTCTCACTCGGCCCTTGTGCAGGGAACGCGACAAAAGAAAAGGACTTGGAGGTCTGGGGACAAGCTCTTAATGCGTAAAGAGATGAAAAGTCAGGATGTGAAAATGTCACCCATTTTTAACAAGCAGTGACACTCAGGAGGAGGCAGAGAGAGAGAGACTCTGATCTCAGCTGTGCTGACAGAAATCGGGAGTACACTCCTCAGAGATAACAGAGCCACTTTGGAGCAGCAGGGGCAGTGTTGTCAGCTCTCACAATTTCCAGGCGAATGGCACCGGGTTCTTCTTAAAATCCCCCACTCCTGGAGTCATGGGGTTATGGGAGAATCTTGCATTCTCACAAGAAAAGCTGCCGTGCTAGCCCGAGTGGATGCGAAGGAAATCTAGGAATTGGAACACCATCCTTTCCCTGAAGGGAGAACACATCCGAAGGCAAATATAACAACCCCTTAATTTAAAAAAAAATATTTAAAAACCAATCTCATGATTTTTGTGGTGTCTAATCATTTGGGGGGACCTGGCGCTAGCCGTACTGCCCTGCTGTAACAGAGACAGGAATTGAGGAAGAAAGGAGGGGTCAAGTAAAGGGAAGAAGAAGAAAAAAGAAAGAAAATGAAAAAATAAAAACTTGCAAGGTTGAGCTGTGCCATGGGCGGCAGGTGAAGGCCCAGCTGGGGATGGCAAACACCAGCCCCGCCCCTTCTACCTGAGGCCCCACCCTTTCCACCCAAGCCACGCCCCTTCAGCAATCTCTTCCACTGGCCAGCTGAAGGGCGAGTTTCTATGCTGCAGCCCCCCCCCCCCCCGGAGGCCAGGGTGCTGAACTGCTGTGCGTTCCCTTGTCTTCATTTCCCACCACACACGAGCTGTACCTCATGGGTGTGGTGCAGGGGGTAAGGTATAAGCTGCACCACACTAGAATAGCCACTGGAAGCCTCATGTCCCTCAGGAGTCAAAATTCATCCGTCATTTCCTCCGTGACACCTGCCATCATTGACAAGGTCCTACTCTGGCTCTGTTGCAATAACTAACAGTCTGTAAAGAGCAACCCAGCAGAAGCCTTTTAACTAGGAGTGTTACTGGGCCTAGAAAAACCCAAGAGCAATGATGCATATTCTTGAGTGCTACCGGCTGCTGCCTTATCTCTGGACTAGCTAGGAGCACAGACCTCGCTCCTTTCTGGAGCACCCTAGTGACAGCCGAGTGGAGCCTTAGTTCTACCCACGCCTTATCACTGCCCCCCAAAACCGATGGTAATTGGTTTCCCTACGGAAAAATCTTCCCACAACGCAGGAGGAAAAGGGACAGTTTGTCAAATGTAATATTTTATTTGGTGCTTTTTTAAATTGGGGACAAACATTTTTGTTTCACTTCAAGTTGCATGTTCCTTTAGGTTTTTGGTCACTTGGTTATGTTCTGAACCATCCCCTCCCCCCACAAATCATTCATTATTTTTAAGGGGGGGGGAATAATACTCAGTGTTACTCTCCAGCCACTTGCTTGAGGAAGGAGGAGGGGTGAAAGACTCAAAGTGCTCAGTTCCTCCTGCCCCCCTGGATCAGAAGTGCACTCTGAGGATGTCTAAGGGCAATTTGCTTCCCGGGGAATCCCACATGAATAGGTAGCCCATGGGACAGTGTAGTCCTTCCTTCTTTTGGGAATGCATTTTCCAGTGTGAAAAAGGGGAACATTTTTAGTCAGCACTTGCCAGGTAAGGAGAGGTCTGGTTTTGGGCAGGCCTACCAGTAGGCACCTGTTCTCCTTCCCAGAGTGCCATGCATCAGGCTGCAAATGTCACCTTTGCCCTTAGTGTTTTCATGGTGGAGTGTGAACAAAAAGTGAGGGTGATGGGGTGCAATCATAGCCGACCCTTTAGGATTGTTCCCCGGTGTGCTGATCATGCCACTGATGCTCTTGCTATCTGAGGCTCCCCACCACTCTGCTGGGCCAGATCCTCAGGTATCCCAGAGTTGGGGTTACTACCCCGCTATATTGCAATGCAGACACTGAACCCACTTCAGCTCTGTCTGGACACAGTTCTCGGGCTCAGAATCCAGGAAACCAATCACTAAATGGGACCAAAACCACCACATACATTTGTCTCTCTCTGTGTACAAGTTTTACACAGGAAAAGCTTATCAGGTAAGCTCACTTTCTTAATGAAAGACAGATATGCAAAGTGGTTGCTCCCCCCAGATAACAATTATTTACACTGGGCCTGATAGTAAACAAAAGTGCTTTTATTAAGTACAAAGAGTAGGATTTAAGTGGTTGCAAGTGGAAACAGACAGATCAAAGCAAGTTATTAAATTAAAAAGAATAGCAAATGCATAGCTAGTTCTAACTCACTAAGAAATGTATTACATGCAAATTCTTACTCTAAACAGCTGTTCCTATTTCAGGCACAATCTTCAAGTCAGAGACAAAATCTTTCACCTTGACATGGGTCTCCAGTCTGCTTTAGAGTTCTTTGTAGCCTTTTAGGGTGTATCAGGTATTTTCCCAGGCCAGTTAAAGACAAAAGGAGATTGTGTCCCATTGCTTAAATAGTCTTTCCACCTGGGTGAGTATCCTTTGTTTTACATCCTCCCTTCCATGGAAAATGCCAGGTTCAGAATGGATTCCAGCACTAGGTGATATGGGCATAGGTCTCTCTAGACCAAACTCTTTCCAGAGGTACAGGACAAACAAGGCTGTTCACAAGTCATTAGACTTCCAGGACACCAGTAATGGCTCTAATTAACACATGTAACACTATAAACAGACTCACACTCCGCATTTCTAACTTCACATACAAGAATGAGGCATGCACCAAAACAGGACATACAGATCCAGCAGACTGCAATGTCAAAATCAATAGTTCCCATCGGGTGTTTTGTCTAAAGCACCTTTGAGTTATGCACATTTATATTCATAAGGCAAATTTCATAAAGCATAGCCGGGGGGGGGAGAGGGAGACCATCACAGTGGGGTCCCAGCCCCTGGATCTCAATGGAATTTACAGTTCAGACTTAGCTCATGAACATTAGAATGAGGTGAACCTGAACACCATGGACCAGATGCCCAACTGGGATAAAGTGGCCTAGCTCTTCAGTGGACCCAATATCAGGATACTCATCTGCTATGAACCATGTGGAGTCACTTTCCCCAGGTGTAACATGACCTACGGAGGTGCAGTGGGGCGTGGAGAGGCAACCCCTCGATACAAAACATGGCTAGCCCTGCGCAGCCCGCAGACAGAAGAGCACCAAAGAAAATCCAGCACACTGAAGAAAGGGATGATGCAACAGGTGACGCCGTTTTATTTCTTTACTCCTCTACCCTAGGACCTGGCATATTGTTAGGTGTCAAGAAACCAGACGTGTCGTCTTTGAAATGAAATAGAAAACCGAGGCTGCTGGGAGACCCACAGATGCTACGAAAGATCTCAGATACATTGGGCATGGATGAGGTATAGAATCCTAGACAGGCCATTTGCAGTCATTAAAGATCCCACTGGATTTTTCTCCGGAGACATCTGTAAAGAACCGTGAATGAAAGCTGCGAAAAGGTAGAACATTGCGATAGCCTTGGTAGGAGAGAGCAGGCTTTGCTCCACTACAGGAATATACCAGCAGATAGTAATCGATAACTTCTCTGGTCAGCTTTTGCCCCCCCATAGCCTTCTCCTTTCTAAAAATCAAAATAAAGAGCAGTGAGTAGTTCTGGAAGTGGGGAGGTGGATATATTTGGCCATTAAACTCAAGCTAGCTCTCTGGTTTTCATAAAAGATGTTAGTCTGTGGAAAGTGCATCCCTGTGTTTCACGTTTATGGCCCAGCTGGTGACTTGTGTATCAAATCCACTCAGTTTAAAACTCAAAACAGGATCTCCCTGCACTAAAATACTATCAATCACATTACAACAAGGACACAGTCAGACTCTTATTGAACACACAATTTGATACCAGCCTTTGTCCATGCAGGAGGGCTTTGAACTACTTTGGATGGGGGCAGGTGAACAAAGCCGACAGATAAGTGAAAAACATGGAGACCTGGGAGACAAGTCAGAAATTGGGTTATAATAGCAGGGATAAAGGAGAGATAAGGCAGAACTGGGGGGCAAAATAAAATCAGTATCTTAGTTGTCTGTGTACAAATGCAAGAAGTATGGGGAAATATGCAGGAAGAACTTGGAATGCTACTAAATAAACACAACTATGACATAGTCGGTGTCACAAAGACTTGGTGGGATAATACACATGATATACATATTGGTTTAGAAGGGTACAGCTTGCTCAGGGAGAATAGGCAGGAAAAAAAGGGAGGAGGTATTGCCTTATATATTAAAAATGTATACACTTGGACTGAGATGGAGATGGATGTAAGAGACAGACTTGTTGAGAGTCTCTGGGTAAGGTTAAAAGGGGTAAAAAACAAGGGTGATGTCATGCTAGGGGTCTATTGCAGACCACCTAACCAGGAAGAAGAGGGGGATGAGGCTTTTTTTAAACAACAAAATCATCTAAAGCACGGGACTTGGGAGTGATGGGGGACTTCAACTATCCAGACATCTGTTGGGAAACTAACACAGCAGGGCACAGATGCTCCAAGTTCTTGGAATGTATTAGAGACACTTGCTTATTTCAGAAGATGGAGAAAGGTACTATTGGGGGAGGGGGGGCTGTTTTAGATTTGATTTTAACAAATAGGAAGGAACGGGTTGAGGATTTGAAAGTAGAAAGCAGCTTGGGTGAAGGTGATCATGAAATGACAGAGTTCATCATTCTAAGGAATGGTAGAGGGGAGAACAGCAAAATAAAGACAAAGGATTTCAAGGAGATAGACTTTAGTAAACTCAGGGAGCTGGTAGGGCAGGTCCCATGGGAAGCAAGACTAAGAAGAAAACAATTGAAGACAAATGGTAGTTTTTCAAAGGAACATTATTAAGGGCAAAAAAACAAACTATTCCACTGTGTAGGAAAGATAGGAAGTATGGCAAGAGACCATTCTGGCTTAACTAGGAGATCTTGAATTATCTAAAAGTCAAAAAGGAGTCCTAAACAAGTGGAAACTAGGTCAAAGTAGAAAGGATGAATATAAACAAATAACACAAGTATGTAGGGGTAAAATTAAAAAGGTAAAGGCACAAAATGAGCTCAATCTAGCGAGAGACATAAATGGTAACAAGAAAACATTCTACAAATATATTAGAAGCAGGAAGACCAAGGACAGGGTAGGCCCATTACTCATGGAAGAGGGAAAAATGATAATAAAAAAAAAGGAAAAGTCAGAGGTGTTTAACGACCTCTCTGTTTCACTTTTCACCAAGATCTAGACACATTTTAGGAAGGGTATGGAGTAATTGGAGAGGGTCCAGAGAAAAGCAGTAGAAGTGATTAAAGGTCTAAAAAACATGACCTATGAAGGGCGACTGAAAGAATTGGATGGGATTAGTTTGGAAAAGAGAAGACTGAGAGGGGACATGATAGCAGCTTTCAAATACCTAAAAGGGTGTTACAAGGAGGAGGGAGAAAATTTGTTTTCCTTGGCCTCTGATGATAGGATAAGAAGCAATGGGCTTAAATGCAGCAAAGGAGGTTGAGGTTGGACATTAAAAACTTCCTACCTGCCAGGGTGGCGAAACACTGGAATACATTGCCTAGGGAGGTTGTGGAATCTCCAGCACTGGAGATATTTAAGAGCAGGTTAGACCGACACCTGACAGGGATGATCTAGATGGTGCTTGGTTCTGCCATGAGTGCAGGGGACTGGACTTCATGACCTCTCGAGGTCCCTTCTAGTGTTCTAGGATGCTATGATTTACATCAGAGCTGAATCAGTGGGTTTTTCACACTTTGCTCAGATACAGTGGGCCGGGACCCAAGGTACTTTCAATCAAAGCTCAGAGTGAGTTTCCTGCAGCTCCTGAACTCACCCAAGAGCTGGGCACTGCGGGGAACTCACCCGTGGCTCCAGGTAGCCAGGGGTAACTTATTGCGGACCAAGCGCCATAGATCATCCACGATAGATGCCTATCTAACCTGTGCTTAAATTCTACAAGAGATGGATCAGAGGGGTGGCCATGTTAATCTATATCTGCAAAAACAATGAGGAGTCCTGAGGCATCTTAAAGACTAACAGATTTATTTGGGCGTAAGAGTTTGTGGGCAAAACCCCCACTTTGTCAGATGCATCATACACCTGAAATGGGTTTTTGCCCACGAAAGCTTATGCCCAAATAAATCTGTTAGGGTATGTCTACACTAGCTCGTTAATTCGAGCTAGGTAGGCAAATCAGGCAACCGGAGTTGCAAATGAAGCCTGGGATTTAAATATCCCGAGTTTTATTTGCATGTTCCCATCCGGCCGCCATTTTAAAATCTCCTTAGTTCAAATGAACTGCCCGCGGTTACATGCGGCAGTTTAAAATTAATCCGAACTAAGTCCTTAGTTTGGATTAACTGTTACTCCTCGTGGAATGAGGGATATTTAAATCCCAGGCTTCATTTGCAACTCCGGTTGCCTGTTTTGCCTACCAAGCTCGAATTAATGAGCTAGTGTAGACATACCCTTAGTCTTTAAGGTGCCATGGGATTCCACGTTGTTTTCGAAAGAGAAGGAATCTCTTAGCCCAAACCCGTGAAAAGATCTATAAAGGAAGGGCCAAACTGGCCGAGAGCATAAGAATCAACACACGAGGTTGCTTGGATTCATTTGGTAGTTGTATCTACTTCAAAGTGCTGCATTGGGCCTTTATTTGATCCTTGAGGTGGGGGGCAAGTGGAAAGGAAGAGAAGAGAAGAGAAGAGAAGAGAAGAGAAGAGAAGAGAAGAGAAGAGAAGAGAAGAGAAGAGAAGAGAAGAGAAGAGAAGAGAAGAGAAGAGAAGAGAAGGAGCCTTTAAAAATGAAATTACGTTGCTCATCACTTCCTCTTTCATAGCAAGAAAAAGCCTAGCATAGTTACTTAACCTGAATCTGTGTCACTCTAGCCCCTTGGCTGAGCCAAAGGAATCTCGCCGCTTCAGCTCCACTTGGCAATATATTACAGGTGTTGTCATGGCAATGATTTATGCAAGAATTAGTCACCGCTGCAGCACTTCTACAATAGGATGAAAAACAATGGGAAGACGGTAGCATGTGGAAGTGCCTGTGACACGGTGGGGAGGAGAAAGCACGTTTCCTTTTCCCCAAACAATCTCTCCCTGACATTTATAAAGCTCAGAGAAAAGTTAGTCCCTACTCAGAAATGTTATTAATAGTAATCTGACAATAAACCAAACTTCAAATTAAACCTTGCCAGCAGCTGCCAGAGCAAATTCTCTAATGGCCCATTCCTTTACTAAACTTCGATTGGGTAACCGTCAGAGCAGCAGATGAAATTATTACATTTACATTGTTATATAAGAAGAAAATTGGAATTTATCGGCGGTGGGGTTGGCTGGCTCTGCTGTGCCTCGGGGAGGCATTCAAGGAGGAGACAGAGCAACATTGCAAAGCTGCATTTGTCTCTTCTTGGCAAGATGTGCCCCGACAACAGAGCCGGTAGTTTACCAGGAAAGTAGGCATAAGAGATCTTCCGGAAAAGGGTTTATTTTCTGAAAGATCGCGTCTAGACTGGCGCTTTTCTCCGGCATAACCCCGAGCCGGAAAAAAGTGGCAGCCATGTTCATGCAAATGCTGCAGGGGATATTTAAATCCCCTGCGGATTTGCAATTCCGACTTGTCTCATTAGCATCCCTTTTCTGGAAAAGGGTGCCAATGTAGACGTAGCTTAGAGTTTTTTCTGAAAAAACTTCAGTTACATCTACACTGCAATTGGGTTCTTTTGAAAGAAAATCAAAAGAACAGAAGGGTTTTCCCGACATTGGTAATCTTCATTCTACAAGGAAGAAGCCTTTTCCCGAAAAAGCTCTTTCAGAAAAAGGTGTGTGTGTACAGGGAAGAGGGATTTCTTCCAAAAGAAGAGGAAAGAGGAAAAAGCACAGGTGCTTTAATGGCCACTCCATCCAGAATAATCACAGTTTAAATGCGAGATAGCGTCTGCACTGAATGGATGCTATCTTTCGAAAAAACAGATTGCTTTTTTGATGCGTTTTTGCAGTGTGGACGCTCTCTTTCGGAAGAAGTTTTTCCAGAAGATCTCCAGAAGTCTGCAGTCTAGACATAGCCTCAGAGCCCAAGCTAATGACTCAGGCTTCCTGGATCCGGCCTATGGTGTTAAAAACAGCATTGTCAACATTTTCCGCTCAGGCTGGAGTCTGGGCTCTGAAACCCAGCTAAGGGTAGCAACCACATACAGCTAGGTTAGGGCCACATTGTACAGTAAATCCAGGCTCTGATAGAGGTGTGAGCCCAAACCCCCTTCCCCACACACAAATCAGACTATCTTGGGCCAGTAGGGTTGCCAGATATCCAGTATTGACCTGGACAGTCCGGTATTTCCACCTCCTGTCCAGTAAAAAAAATCAGAAAATAATGGACACCTAAAATGTGCAGTATTTTCTGATTTTTTTTCTCCCTGCCAGGAGGCAAAAATACTGGACACCTGGCAACCCTACTCAGCAACCAGGCCCAGCCCCCGGGCCCCTCCCCCACAGGCTCCACGACCACCTCTGTCCCCCCTGAACCTCTCTGTCCCCCATGCTTACCTGGTTCTGTAGGGAAGCTGCCTTCTGGCTTGATCAGGAAAACAAGATGGCTGCCAGCAAACAGCTTCAAAGGCTTTTCTTAAAGGGGCCATTTATTTTACTTTATTTTTTTTGCTTAACTCTCAGGGTCTTTTTTTTTTTCCTTTTTGCTCAACAACTTTGGTCTCCTCCTTTTTTTCCCCCGGTGTTTTTTTTTTTAAGGGGCGGTGTTCGGTATTTTTAGTTAAACCATCTGGCAACCCTATGGGCAGGGGCCACTCTGGACTCTGGCCTGCAAGTGCTACTGGTCAGAGTTTGATTCCTGCTGACACTCCGGCCCAGCCCTGGCCTTGTGCAGCATAGACGCAGCTCAAGCTGCAGACTCTAGTCAGAAAGTCTGTGTCATGCAATAAGGAGCACCACTGTGAAGCCTGGGCCAGTGATTGTAAACTAGGGGTGTGAACAGGTCACTTGTTAACTGGTTACCTGGTAAGCGTCACCCTTCCTGGGTGATCTTACTGGATAATGGTTAACTGCTTCCCCAGGAGCAGCCCCTCACCCGAAGCCTGCCACAGGCAGAGGGTTACTCTAGCTCAGCAGCCAGTCCCAGGTGTGGGCCTGGAAGTTGGCAGCCAGTCCAAGCCACACCTGTGGGGCCAGGAGCCAGCAGCCAGGCCCAGCCCCATATAGGGTCCGGGAACCAGCAGCAGGCCCAGCATGGGGGTGCAGAGCTTGCAGCCAGCCCCAGTACAGGGCTGGGAGTAGGAGCCCCATGGGTTGGGAGCTGCTCCACCGGAGCTAGAGTAGTCCCCCAACTGGGATCTCATTTAGTTGGTTAACGAGCTAAATGCTAGTGTAACTGAACGTTTAACCGGTTAACTAATGAATCGGGATTTTGCATCCCTACAGTAAACCCAGGTTCCTGCGTAAGCTCTGGTTTGGAAACACTGAGTCTGTAAGGCAGGGGTCTCCTACCTTTGTAAGCAGATCACTTTTTGAAATTAAGTGCAATCCAAGATCTGCCTCAGACCCAAATACCCTTGTCCTGCCTCCTTCCTGCCCCTTCTCTGAGATCCTGCCCCTGCTCACTCCATCCTCCCTCACTTTCACCAGGCAGGGGCAGCAGGTTGGGGTGCAGCTCTGGGAGGGTGTTTGGATGCAGGGATGCTCGGGGCTAGGGCAGTGGCTTGGGGTTCACGAGGGGGTTCATGTTCAGGGTAGGGTTTCAGGATGTGGGCTGCAAATGGACACTGCTTACCTCAGGAGGCTCCTGGGTGGGGGTGCAGTGGGGCTAAGGCAGGATCACCCCTGCCCTGGCCCTACACCACTCCCAGAAGCAGCCATCAAACTCTATCCCAAGTCCTGTTGTGCCCCCTGCCCTGCTCTGCTCTGTGGCGATAGGATACAGCGTGAGAAGGGGGCACCTTAGCATCAGCATCCCTCTTCTCTCTCCCCTGCCCTGCACAGCAAGCAGGAGGCTCCTGGAGGTGGGAGGAGGCAAAGGGCAGGAGATGCGCAGCAGTAGGTGGACGGGCAGCTGAATTGCCCACACTTGACAGCCTCTTAGCCAAAGCAGTCAGGATCACCTGTCAGAGGCTCCAAGATCTGCCAGTCGATCCCTACTGGTTGGTGACCACGGCTGTAAGGGTATGTCCATGCTACAGGGAAAATCGGCATTGCCACGGTCGATCTTCCAGGGTTCCGTTTACCAGGTGCAGTACAGATCTACTAGATCAAACTCAGAGGGCGCCCCCATCGGCTCTGGTCCTCCTGCTCCTTGCAAGGAGCCAGGGAAGCCAACTCTCCTGCTGTGGAGACAGAGATTTAAGATACGTCAACTCCAGCTACGTAATGTACGTAGCTGGAGTTACATATTTGACTTCAGCCTTCCCACACTCCAAGTTCACAGTGCAATGTAGACATTCCCTCAGGGGCTTCTGTAAATGTGAGAAGCAGGTTAAGAATCTTTAAGAAAAAAGCCAGCCACTGGAGAAGGATGAGATGGGGCTAAGGCACAAGAGTGGGATTCCCACAAGATCTGGAGGGGGATGGGTATCGTTTCATGACTCTCTGCAACTGATTTCTGCTCAGACACCTGGGCAAGTTACTTAATCTCTCTTGGGTAAAATTTTTCACAGTGGGTAAGGGATGTAGGCGCTTAAGTCCCATTTTGAAAGGTAACTTAGGCAATTAGAAACATAACATTGAAAGTCAGAGAGATTTAGATGCTGGGGGCCCAGAGCCTCAAAATACATTTAAGATTGAAAAAATAGTCCCCCTGCAAGTGTAGCAAGTTACAGTGCTGTAAAGCGCCAGTGAGAACCAGGATACAACGCCTAGCGCTTTAGCTACTCCTCTCGTGGAGGTGGTTTACACAGAGATCTCTCACCCAGCGCTCATGCCATGACCACACTGTCAGTTTAAAGTGCTGCCGTGGCTGTGTTTTAAACTTTTATATGTGGTCAAAGCTGTAGGCGCCTAGCTCCAATCGATGTCAGTAGGAATCAGGCACGTGAATGTCTCTGACAATCAGAGCCTATGTGCCTGCATAACCCTCAAGATGGAATGTCGGCGCCTGTGTCCCCTGAGCGCTTCTGAAAAACATTACGCTCCCTGCCTCAGTTTTCCCATTTATAAAGTGGGATGAATTGTCTTTCTTCTCTAACCTGTGGACTCTGTTTTTTTCTGGAGGGCAGGGAGTCGCTCTCTCTTACTAAGTTGGAGCATGTTGGAGGAATCAGTGTCTACTGACCACAACACTGCAATCCAATAAGACGCGTGGGATAGTGCCCCTGCCTGGCTGAGAACAGCACTGTGCCTTCTACGCACACAACAGCAATCATTAGCAATGGGCGAGGTTCAAAAGTGCTTGATCCCATCAATAACAACACCCGTGTAGGGAAGGACAATGATGGATGATCCGAAGAGCACCACATTCGGAAGTAGTGATTTATTCTTGTTTTCTTAAAAGGGCCAGATATAAATCAGCATCGTTCCATTGATTTCAATGGCACTCTACTGATTTACACCAGATAAGGAACTAGCGCTGGATATTTGGATGCTATAACAAAGGAAGTTCATTTTAAAAGTCAATTTCAGTGACAGTTACATTGAAAACTACGTTAACAGAACAGTAAGGTTGCAAAATCAAGCACTTAAAAGCTAGGAAATGACAGAATTGCTGTCTTGGGCCTATGCATTATGAGGCAGTCTTTCATCATATGATCACTCCCTACTTTTTCCATGTTTAAAGTATGGCAAACTTAAAAGCAACTCAAAACAGGGTTTTTATAATAAATGGGATGTGTCTGCAACTTGAGTCATGAGGAAAGCTACCAACTCCCCATGCCATACAGAGTGCAGTTCTGTGGCCACTTACGCTAACTTCACCTAGGCCCTCAGTCTAACTCCATCTAGACCTGGAAAAAACAAACACACACAGATCTGCCCCCTTTCTAGCCTATTGTAAAGCCAGAAATATCGATAATTCCTCCAACCCCCCTCACAACTAGGCTAGACTTTTCAATCACTTTCACCCTCTTCCCCCTGAATTTTGCTTTTTGGCTGGCAGGAAATCTTTACTAACTTCTTAATAGTTTTTAAACATATGCATTGTCATATGAGTTTACCGTCAAACTCGGCCGCTAAGCCTAGTGTAAGCCTCAGAGGCACAGAACATATCTGTTCAAATTATATCAGTTTGCGTCTTAAAAAATAACAGATCCGTACCATGTGCCAGTGCTTTGGCAGAGACAAAATGTCTCCTTTCCTAGCTGCCTTTAACCCATTTCATGCTGGACCTCATTGAACAGGGCATGTGGCTGGTTAGTATTTGCAGCCCAGACAACAGGTGGCAGTGGAGCACCTGTGGTCAGGAAGATAAGGGACAAGACGGAATGAAAGCAGAGGTATCCATCTCTGTTTTCAGCCCTTCTTCCATTCATGACTACACCTTTGGCATTTACCAGAATAAGACTGAGTAAATGCACAGGGATTTGCCACCTAGGAATTATCACAAAATCTTGGAGTCACCTGAAGTTTCAGTGGCTGACTTTGGTGATTGTATAAGTACTTAGGGGTATTCCACAGTCAACTTGTGGAACTCCTTGCCAGAGGATGTTGCAAAGGCCAAGATTATAACAGGGCTAAAAAAAGAGCTCAAATTCATGGAGGTAGGTCCATCCATGGCCATTCTTAAGTTCTCTTGTACATTTTCCACCAGAACTCTGGAACAGTCAGACCAACACCTGTTCCTAGAAACTCTCCCCAGGTTTTGCACTGAGCCCAGCACCAGATGGGACAGAGCTTTGGGAGATAGAAGAGCAATAAAACTCAGAATCCTGAAATTTGTTGCCTGCCTGGGGCCGCAAGAGGTGGACACCCGCCTGGTCTAGTGCGGAGATCGTGGACTTCATCGAGGTTTAGGGGGAGGCCTCCAACATCCATGATCTCCGCACTAGACACAGGAACGTGGCTAGCTACAGCCACATTGCTGCCAGCCTGGCCACCAAAGGCCACATGCGAACCCAGGAGTGGGTTTGCATGAAAATCAAGTTGGTCCAGTGAGACCCCCGACCCTGAGCCTAGAACATAGGAACATAAGAACGGCTGTACTGGATCAAACCAAAGGTCCATCTAGCCCAGTAGCCTGTCTGCCGACAGCAGCCAGCACCAGGTACCCCAGAGAGGATGGACCGAACACAATGACCAAGCGATTTGTCTCATGCCATCCATCTCCAGCCTTCCACAAACAGAGGCCAGGGACACCATTTCTACCCCCTGGCTAATAGCACTCCATGGACCCAACCTCCATGAATTTATCTAACTTCTCTTTAAACTCTGTTATAGTTCTAGCCTTCACAGCCTCCTATGGCAAGGAGTGCCACAGGTTGACTATGTGCTGTGTGAAGAAGAACTGGGGTGCGGGGTTTTGGATAGGAGGGGATTGTGATTTGAGGCAGGAGATTGGGGTGCCAGACCTGGGAAGAGGTATGGGTGCATGTGGAGTAGCAGGGCAGGAGTAGGGGGGGGGCAGAAGGTTGGGGAAGGGAGGTGCTGGGATGCCAGAGGCAGGTTCTGGCCAGGAGACTTACCAGCCAGCAGCCAAACCAGCATGCCTGCCTGCAGAGGTAAAGGCCTGCGGAGCTTAAAATGTTTCTACTTGCTCGGCCAGGTGCTTAAGTAACTGGGCGGGAGGGCGGCTGCTTGGTATTCAAACATGCAACTCCCATTGACCAATTTCTGTCCAGAAACTGGCCAATGGGATTGTGCCGGGGCAGGAGCAGCGTCTGAATCTTGCCCCCTCCCCTCTGGACTCATACAGAGAAGATGCCCTGGAGCTGCATTTCTGAGTGCCTTGCGGGGTTGTGGGGCAAGTAGGGGAGCCTACCTGTGACTCTCCACTACCTCCACGGGCTGGATCTGGTGACTTGGCCCAGGCCTGAGCTAGATCCTGCTCTTCAGTGGTGGCAGGCCAATTTCCAGCCTTTTCACCCCAATTGCACGAGGCTGAGAGAGGGCAGGGGGCAGGCCGGCCCACGACATTTTGGCATCTGAGGCGGGGAGCTCAAATGATGCTTCCAAGCCGCCTTTTCTCCTGCCTGCCTGTTATGTCTCTTGTGCCCACCTTCCTCCAGCACAGCACTCCCCCATCTCTGTGCATCTAGAGCAGAGAGAATACATCTGCGCCAGCAGCAGACACAACTTTCTACACTCTGGGTCCTAGTGGCACCCCTCTTCCCCCACAGTCTGGCACCTGAGGCGGCCGCCTCAGTTCACCTCACAGTAAGGCCAGCTCTGGCAGGGGGCATGTGCACCATCTGACAGACACAGCTGTGTCCAGCTGTAGCCAGGAAGGGTCCTTAGTCTTGCTCTCTTCTCTCGCTCGCTTTCCTACCTGTGACCATTGCAACCAACTGCTCAGACATTTGTTCATCCCCCTGCCTGGCAAGTCGAAGGCAGCAGAAAGGGAGGCCTGGCCGAAAAGGCCACCTGTCAGGGTTTTAGCGTTTGCCTGGAGAACCTACGGTCTCAGACATGCCTGAGCACACAAATGAAGCTGCTGATGCAAGCGGCACAGTGGGATGGGAAGATCTGACAGGCACAAACGAGACATGTTTTTTTCCAGGGCAGCTAAGAGGGATGGCTTTGGAGCACCTTCCTGGTGTGGGTAATTACCACGTGAGAAGCAAAAGAGAACTTAATGAGGAAGCCGACTTGGCTGGTTCATGTGAGGCATGGCGTGTGCTGTGGTGTGGAGGGGCTTTTCTCCTCCTCCCTCCTCCTATTCCTGGCGTTCATGCCACCATTGTTTGACACCTTGTCGGCTGTGTTCTAAAGCGCCACACAACATGCAAATGCAAAGTGCTCCACTTAGGAAGGCACAACCCGTGTCGCACACACAGAATGGGAAGTGATTGTCTAGGACGGAGTCCTGCTGAAAGGGATGAAGGGTTCATAGTGGACCACAAGCTAAACGTGAGTCAATAGTGTGACGCTGTTGCAAAAAAAGGAAACGCGATTCTGGGAGGCATGAACAGGAGTGTTGTGAGCAAGACATGAGAAGTCATTCTTCCACTCTAATCTGCGCTGATTAGGCCTCACTTGGAGTATTGTGTTAGTTCTGGGCACCACATTTCAAGAAAGATGTGGAGAAATTGGAGAAGGTCCAGAGAAGAGCAACAAAAATTATAGGCCTAGAAAACATTTACTACAAAGGAAGACTGAAAGAACTGGTCTTGTTTAGTTTAGAAAAGAGAAGACTTAGAGGGGACATGAAAGCAGCTTTCAAGCACCTGAAAGGGTGTTACAAGGAGGAGGGAGAAAAACTGTTCTCCTTGGCCTCTGAGGATAGGACAAGAAGCAATGGGCTTCAATAGCAGCAAGGGAGGTTTAGGCTGGACATTAGGAAAAACTTCCTGCCTGTCAGGGTGATTAAACACTGGAATAAATTGTCTAGGGAGGTTGCAGAATCTCCATCACTGGTTGGATAGACATCTATCATGGATGATCTAGGCATTGTTTGGTCCTGCCGTGAGGGCAGGGGACTGGACTCGATGACCTCTCAAGGTCCCTTCCAGTTCTATGATTCTAAAAGGGGACCTTGTGGGCAACAAGCTTAGGAAGAGGGCATCGCGTCCCGGATCATCAGCTATGGGTTGAGTCCCTCAAGGCCTGGCAAAATAAAAGGGCCCTTTTGGGAGCTCATGGGGTCCAGGGCATATATCCTTGGGCAGCTGCTGACCTGCGGGCGGGCTCATCGGCATAGCATGTGATTCCTTCCTACAGATTTCATGGCATCTCAAACAGGGTCAGGACACGGTTTGATGTCCAAGCAGCTCAGCTGGGAAACAGAACCGGCCAAACTCTATGCACTGGTGCAGCTGCTCTCACGCCAAACTACACCTGCATCAAATCCAACTCTGAGTCCCACATCTAGCTCATATCTTTTCTCCTTCCCTTCTTTCTCCGGGCACTATTCTTTTCTGTTGCTCCCAGCCTTCCAGCATGTGAGGCAATTCACTGTGAGGCAACAAAACAAAAACAAAAACAAAACAACCCCCCTCAAAACCAGGGATAGAGAATAAGACAGAAAATATCTTATTGCCTCTGTATAAAATCATGGTATGCCCACATCTTCAATACTGCATACAGATGTGGTCGCCTCATCTCAAAAAAGATATATTTGCATTGTAAAAGGTTCAGAAAAGAGCAACAAAAATGATGAGGGGTTTGGAAAAGAGGAGACTAAGAAAAGCTTAGAAAAGAGGAGACTAAGGAGGGATATGAGAGAGGGCTATAAAATCATGACTGGTTTGGAAATAGTGAATAAGGAAAAGTTATTTACTCCCACAACATAAGAACTAGGAGTCACCCAATGAAATTAATAGGCAGCAGTTTTAAAGCAAATAAAAGGAAGGTTTTCTTCATGCAGTGCACTGTCAACCCTTGGAACTCCTTGCCAGAGGATGTGGTAAAGGCTAGGACTTTAACAAGGTTCAAAAAAGAGCTAGTTAGATTCATGGAGGTTAGGTCCCTCAATGGCTATTAGCCAGGATGGGTAGGAATGGTGTCCCTAGCCTCTGTCTGGAAATGGATGACAGGAGAGGGATCACATGAGGATTCCCTGTTGTGTTCCCTCCCTCTGGGGCATCTGACATTGGCCACTGGACAGACAGGACACTGGACTGGATGGACCTTTGGTCTGGCCCAGTCTGGCCGTCTTCACGCTCTTATGCTGGTAAAAGGGTATGGCTCAAGCACTCTGGTTGCAAAAGACCTGTTCCCACACAGAACAGGTGAAGCTCAGACACCAGCCATGCTAGATTCCAACATGTGGTTTCCCCATCACCGACTCTATCCTGCTTCTACTGAAACTCAGCGGCTGAAGATCAGGTGCTACATTCCTCAACTCTCCTTTGATGAGCTATCTGCTCTAGGAACAAGAGGGTAATTAGGCCCGGCAGTGAGGCCAACTCGAAGACAAGCTACCCAGGAGAAAGCAAACTTGGATGGCACGCTCGCCACAACTGATAACAGATACAGTAATAATAGCTAACTGATAATAATATACGGGTCCTCATATGGTGTTGATTGATACTAGAAGGTTCAAGGAACTTTTCCTCTGTACCTGGGGTCTCAAACTCATGCCCTGTGGGCCATCTACGGGCCGAAGCATATTCACAATCTGGTAGCCATCCCCAAACCCCGCCCCTTCTAACCATTGCACCCTGTCCCCCAAAGAGCATGGCCTTGGGGATTACTGGGGGATGGGGGTTATCATAGGTTGGCAACCACGCGGGTGCAGTTGGTTAAAATTTGAGTGAGTGGCATTGCGATCTGGTGTGCTGGAGGCCAAGTTGCAATGCCCAAACCACGGAGGTGAGCCCAGACAGCCCCATGGTGCAGGACAGTCACTGCTGTGGGGTGAATACAGAATATTCACTTTCTCCACACCAGTCTTGATTGTACAGACCCCTATCATATCCCCCTTTAGTCTCCTCTCTTCTAAGCTGGAAGGTCCCAACCTTTTTAATCTCTCTTCATATGGCAGCTGTTGCAAACCCCTCATCCCTTTTGTTGTCCCTTTCTGAACTTTTTTCCAATGGGTCAGGGGAATGGGGTGCAGGTCTGGGAGGGGGTATGGCTGCTGGAGAGGATTCTGGGTCGGGGTGAGGTGTAGGAGGGTGTATAGGATCTGGGAGGGTGTTGTGCAGGAGGGGCAGGGGTGCAGGAGGCAGGCTCTGTCTGGAAGGCATTTACCTAAGTGCCTCCTGGCCAGCAGCTCTGTAGCACCCCCAAGGCAGGCTGGGATCCCTACCTGCTGCAGCCCCAGCTCCCTGTCCTGGGTCACTTCCTACCCTGATTGGCTGACTCTAGCTCACCTCTGATTGACTCCTGGGGCAGCCCTTGCCCAGGGCTGTTTTTAACACCTTTTTCCCCCAGGATCAGGGTGACACCCCACTACCGGAACCAACATTGTAACAGAAACCAGCACCAGGGCTATGTCTACATTGGCAAGACTTTGCGCCAAATATTTTTAACGTGAGAGTTTTTACGTTAAAGTATTTGCGCAAGAGAGCGTCTACACTGGCATGTGCTTTTGCGCAAGAGATGTGCTTTTGTGCAAAAGCATCCGTACCAGTGTAGACACTCTCTTGCGCAAGAAATTCATGTTGCCTGTCTACACTGGCCTCTTGCACAAAAGCCCAGAAGTCAAAAGCAGCTGCTTTTGCACAAAATCTTGCCAATGTAGAGGTAGCCCAGGGCTATGTCTACACTCTCGGCTTCTTGCACAAGTATGACCGTTCTTGCGCAAGAATCCGCAGAGCATCTACACTGACCGCCCGCTCTTGCGCAAGGAAATTTACAGTACGGTGTGGTAAGAGAGGGCTTCTTGCGCAAGAGCTACGCTCTTTTTTAACAAGTGTAAGCCCTCTTGTGCAGGAGCTCTTGTGCAACAGGGCAGAGTGGAGGCTCGGCAGGGATTTCTTGCACAAGAAAGCCCTATGGCTAACATGGCCGTCGGAGATTTCTTGCGCAAGAGAGCATCCACACTGCCATGGGAGCTCTTGCGCAAAAGCACAGCGCGCACATGGCAGTGTGGACGTTTTCATGCACAAGACTTCCTGCACAAGAACCCTTCTGCAAGATGTTCTTGCACAAGAAGCCACAAGCGTAGACATAGCCCAGGTGTTTTACCAGCACACAGGTCTCTGAGTTGTTTGGGGGCTTGAGCAGAGATAAGAAAAAGGGGGCCTGCCCCAAGCTTCCATGGCCCTGATCCAAAGCTGCCTTTTCCTTATTTTAGCAGCTGCTCATGTAAATAGATCGCAGATATATTGTCGGTTCCCAATAAATAGTCTGTGTTCTGAGAGGCTGCAGAAAATGGTCAATAGGAATCTTTCAACAGACTTCAGTGGCTTTTGGGTCATGTTCCTAGTCTGCGGGAGAGAAGTGAGAAGTACTGGCTTCCGCACAAGTCCTTAAACCGCATCCCCTTGGCAAAGATGGGAATAGAACCCAACTCCCTCTCCTGTTCTGGGAAGGCTACATCACACATGGAGGCTGTCGCCTTAAAGAAAAAAAGAAAAGGGGGAACAAAGAGCTGCCTGCTGAATTAAAATGTATTTTCCTCCCCTCCCCCAAGAAAGAAATCTCGCGAGCGTGTGAGTCAAAACCACGCAAGCCATACGAGTAGAATTACCTTCGTATTAATATCTCCAATGGGTCTTGAGTATCTCAACAAGATACTCAACAGTTCCGTGTGAGCTGGCACGGAACCAGGACGTTACAGCGGCGAGGTGATTCGGGGCAGGTAATTGCTAAAAACAGAGCAAGATTAATTAATGATTAACAGTGTAAGTAGAACTCCGCAGAAAATATAATTAGCACGGCATGTACTTGATGTAACTTAAAGGCTAATAAAAGGACTCCAGCGCTCCTGAGCTGCGTTTTTTAAACTACATGGGGCCGGATCACCAGCTGCGGTAAACTCGCATAGCGCCAGTGACTTTGACCGAGTCATGCTGATTTTCCTTAGCTGGGTAATGGGTACTTCCTGCCTCTGTACAGTGTGCACATGTATCCATACGTTTATTCGTACGGTAGGCAACTTCATCCAAAGACCTCAAAGCCTTTAATGGATATCATGAAGGCCTTCTGACAGACTTTTGAAATGGATTCATTTTTATTTCTCACAGCGTATGACACACAGTGACATCTCATATGGTCGTGAATCTCTACCAAGGAGCAATAGCATCAAGGATCTTTTATCCCAACTGGCACATGAAAAGTTGGAAACCACAGTTCATATCCTCAGCTGGAGTAAATAAAGAAACAATAATCATGCCTAAGTCTTGTAAATTGACCTATTGCCATTTCACTCAGTGGAGCTATCCCAGTTTTCACCGTCTGAAGATTCCAGCCCCGTTATTCATAGCACTGCCATTGGAAATAACTGGGACGAAGCGTCTGTGACTAAATACCCAAGAGGCAGCATCACGCGACAAGACTCACACAAAGGCACACGAGGGTCACCATGACCCAGAAATCATCTGTGAACGGTCAGCGAGGATGTGCTCCGGATACATGAGCCCCACCAATTTAAAGCTAAGCTCGCTGACTGCACGAGCAATTCTGAGACGCTGTCTCAGACCATCAGCGCAGCCCAGAAGGCTGCTAGCAAAGCGAAAACAATATTTCTGATCTGACAGGAGAATTAGATCGGGCACTGTTCAAGCAAAACGTCACAGGGGTTTCAAAGTAGAGCGCCATATCTGCCGTCAGCATGGGCTGTCTAAATCCATCAGGATGCCAAATGAGCATTTTGCTCGGCCAGCTCCAATTCTTGTTGTGAACCTAAACCAAAATCCCCAATCCCAACACCGCATTCCCACAAATGCTCCAAGGAAAAGTAACAGTAATTTTAGGCCAATGTGCAAACCCCAGAAAGTGTGATAATGAAATTTAACACTAAATCCGAAATTAGAAAATATTACAATAGTTTTAAATCAGAATAAAAAAGGACACACAACCACCAAACTGCCTATGGTCACCATGTCTCTTTCCTGCCTTTTCCTTATTTTAGCAGCTGCTCATGTAAATAGATCACAGATACATTGTCGGTTCCCAATAAATAGTCTGTGTTCTGAGAGGTTGCAGAGAAAGGCATCTGGGACAAAAACACAGCAAGCCATTTTGACCTCCCCTGGCGATATAGATTGCAATGTAATAAATAATGGAGAAGGTTTTCCACTTGCCCTGAGCCACATGGGCAGAGGTAGTTACATTTCTTTGTGCCAGTATATTGGCCTTCGAAGTATGGACTGAAGACAGATAGTAGTAAATGCCCTCCTTAGCATATCAGTACACAAATTATCTAAACAGCTGGCAAACCAATGAGTCCTTCTAACAAGGGGAGACCCAAGTGACAGAGCTGAAAATGAAACAACTCCTATACCCAGCTGCTTATTTGTATCCTCTCTCCTCAACTTGATTCTGGATTTCACATTTTAAAACTTAAATCGAATCACTTCAGATTCTTAGAAACCAGGAACAGAGGAGGAGTTAGGGCTGCCAATGGTGTTGCCAGTTCTCATGAGTTTGTCGTGAATCTCACGATAGTTATTGTTATCCTTGAAGACCCAGCTCCTGCAATCAAGTCATATATGATGATTTCAGACTTCATTCTTAAGGATAAAGTAAGTGTTTAGCCCTTGAGACTGTAGACAAAGCTTCAAAATGTGACTCCCCCCATGTGTACCAAACGCTCAAAAAGCAGAAGGCAGCGAAAAAGAACTGCACATATATTATTTTTAAGAACATAAGAACGGCCATATTGGGTCCAAAGCTCCATCCAGCCCAGTATCCTGTCTGCCGAGATTGGCCAATACCAGGTGCCCCAGAGGGAGGGATCACAACAGGTAATCCTCACCTGATCCCTCCTCTGTCACCCACCTCCAGAGAAAATGACCTCATTTGTTTTTGGTGAGCCTGAGTCACCATTTTTGAATATTCTGAGGTTGACAATACCTATTATTAGAGGAAGGAACCAGGAAGTCAGGCTTCTTCGCCCTTTTTTGGGTTCCACTAATGCCTTTGCTTTGTCCTTGAGTAGAACTAGTCAGTATATCACAGTGCTGGTCTAAGGATTAATTATGCAATGTTTGCAAAGTACTTTGAACAAGAAAAAGAAACTTGCCTTCTCCGGGCCTCTGTTTACACACCTGTTAAGTAAGAATCATAATACCTACCCTAGCGGGGGGAAGGCTGGCTTAATTATTTCATGTTTGCAAAGCTCTCCTAGATCCTAGAAGAATGATGCTACAGAAGCAAATGATAGGATTGTTATTAGAAACAGGTGCAAGCTGGAAAGTTCACAACCAGGTGCAAGCTTCTGCAAAGTTTGGAAAGAGTCCAAAAGAAGAAGGTACTCGCCTTCGTGCAGTAACGATGTTTCTTCGAGATGTGTCCCTGTGGGTGCTCCACTATTGGTGCCGGGCTTGTCCCGGCGCTGCAGATCGGAGATTTTCCATAGCCGTAGTCGACCAGACTGTGCATGCACAGTCGGCATCATGCTCCATTCGCACCCTTCGCTCGTGTGCGGTCCGGCTCCCACCAGTTCCTTTCACTACTTATCGACCTGAAACGAGACTAGACAGAGCTCCAGAGCAGGGAGGAGGGTGGGACGTGGAGATGGACACATCTCAAAGAAACATCGTTATTGAATGAAGGTAACCTCTTCTTCTTCTTCAAGTGGTCCCTGGGGGTGCTCCATTGTTGGTGACTACACAGCAGTATCTGTTTGCACTAGGGAGCTAGGTTTAATGTTAATGGATAATACTGTTGAAGTCATCACCGAGTCTGCTGCTAAGCATTGCACAATTGCTTAGTGCTACATAAATGTCGTGTCAGATGACCACATGGGCAGCACTACAAATATCACTCAGCAGAACTCCTCTAATGAAAGCCGTTGAGGTAGCCGTTGCCCTCGTAAAATGGGCCTTCGGGTGAGACCGGAGAGGTCTCTTGCGGACGTTGTGGCAAGTAGTCATGCAGTCTACTATAAGGTTTGAAATGCGCTGGCTTGATAGAGCACGGCCCTTGGAATGCCCTGAAACTGATATTATTAGGTGATCTGTTTTGTGCCAGTCCTGGGTTCTATGTATATAGAAGGATAGCGCTCACCTTATAGCGAGTGTATGGAGTAGCGCTTCCCATGAGGAAGAGTGAGACTTCGGGTAGAAGGAGGGCAGCACTATAGACTGATTGATGTGAAATTTTGTACAAACTAAGGGGATAAAGGCCGGATGTAGCCATAATACCACTGAGTCTCTGGTAAAAGTCATAAAGGGCAGAGTTGCCATCATAGCCACCAACTTGCTGACTCTACGTGTAGACTTGATCGCTAGTAGAAAGAGGACTTTTATCATGAGCCTATGGAAGGAAATCGAGGCTAAAGGCTCAAACGGAGAATACATAAGGGGTATCCAACATGAGGTCAAGATTCCAAGAAGGGGGAGATGGTCTGTGGGGAGGGCTGAGGTTTGTTAGGCCTTTGATGAACCTTTTCATGGTATGGTTAGCGAAGACCGATGCTCCATCTGCAGAGTGATGAAATGCACTAATGGCAGCTAGATGTAGTTTCAGGGAGGAAAGCGAGAGCCCTGCTTGTTGTAGCTGTAACAGATAGTCGAGTATGTGATGAAGGCTCAATGTCTCGGGGTTGATTTGATTGTCAGAGCACCAGAGAGTAAAATGACGCCATTTCACCAGGTAAGTCACACAAGTGGATTGTCTTCTGTTATGCATTAATACATTTTTCACTTGCTGCGAACACAGATGCACCTGAACCAGTCAGGAGCCATGCCGTTAGATGCAATGCCTCTGGTCTGGGATGCAATAGGTGACCGTGGTTCTGGGAGAGTAGGTCTAGTGGGAGGTGGTGAGGAAACATGGGGGCTTCATGGACATTAGCTGGAGGAAGGGGAACCAGAGTTTCCTCACCCATGCTGGTGCTATGAGGATCACACCTGTGCAGAGTCTGCATTGATCTTTTCTAATACTCAAAGTATGAGCACTGTCGGGGGAAAGGCATAGAGCAATGGACCTTTCCAACTGATTAGAAACACATCTCCCATCGACCTCTCTCCCATTCCCGCTCTGGAACAGAAGAGATGACACTTGGTGTTGTCTTTTGTGGTGAACAAATCCACTCGGGGAGTTCCCCACTGATGGAAAATTCGATGGACAATATCTGTGCGTAGCTCTCACTCGTGGTTGTAGGGAAACTGTCTGCTTAGATCATCTGCAATAACATTGCTGATGCCTGGTAAATATGATGCTAATAGGTTGATGTTGTTTGTGATGTACCAATTCCACAATTGTATTGCCTCGGCACAAAGGGACCAAGAACTCGCCCCACCTTGTCTGTCGTTGTAAAACATTGTGGCTACATTGTATGTTAGTATTCTGACAATGGAACCTGATATGTAAGTTCGGAAATGTCTGCAAGCAAGGTGCATTGCCCTGACCTCCAGAAGGTTTATGTGCAATGCTCTCTCTGCAGGTGACCAGCTGCCCTGAACTGTCATGCTGTCCATATGCATGCCCCAGCCTATGAGGGATGCGTCCATGGTTATTTGAAAGGCAGACTGCGAATGATGAAAGGGAATGCCTGTCATCAAATTGTGTGGGTTGGTCCACCACAATAGGGAGGAGCAGACGTGAGGAGGGGGTGTTACCTCTCTGTGGATGTTGTGCTTTGTTGGAATGTATACTGACGCTAACCAATGCTGTAGACATTGTAAATGGAGACGGGCATATCTGACCATGAATGTGGTCACAGCCATATGGCCCATTAATTGCAAACAAGTACGCACCGGTACTGTGGGTGCCTGCAGTAAAACGGTTACCAGATCCTGTATGGCCTGAAATCGCTCTGTTGGTAAGTATGCACGTACACTGATGGACTCTAGCCTGGCACCTATGAAGTTTATGACCTGAGTTGTTCTATCGTGGACTTCTGTTAGTTGGTTATGAGGCCAAGGGAGTTGAAGGTCCGTCTGATGAGGGTGACCATGTGAGTTGTGTCCCGCCAAGACCTTCCCTTTATAAGACAGTCATCCAGATAGAGAAAGATGATGATGTCTTTGCATCATAAATGCACGGCCACTACCGATAACATCTTGGAAAACACTCTGGGAGCCGACACCAGACCAAATGGCAATACTCAATATTGGAAGTGCGTGTTGCCAGATACAAAACGAAGGAATTGTCGGTGCGCCGAATGAATAGCGATATGGAAGTAGGCGTCCTGCAAGTTGAGGGCTGCAAACCAATCTCCATTGTCAAGTGATAGGATTATAGTCGTGAGAGTCACTATTTTGAAATGTTGTTTTTGAAGATGACAATTTAACTTTCCCAGATCTAAAATGGGCCTCCATCCCCCTGTTTTCTTCTGTGTTAAAAAGTAAGGGGAATAGAATCCTTTTCCCTAGAAGTGGTATGGTACCATCTCTACAGCTCCTATTGTTAATAAACGATGAACCTCTTGAGATGGGTCCCTGAAGAGAGACGGGATTGGTGGGGAGGGAGGAGAAATGGAGGTGAATGGGATTGCGAGACCGGATCTCACAACTTCCAGGACCCATTTATCTGTTGTTGTCTCAGCCCATTGGTGGTAAAAGGACCGTAGGCAGTGGTAGAATAAAGGATGGTCCCAGTGGTTTGTGTCGACAATGACACCTGGTTGGCAGTCTCCAACTGAGGAGTCAAATCTGCTGCTTCTGCCCTGGTTGATTGCTCATTCGAGAAGTCTGCGTGTGCCAACATTGCACTCACTGTTTCTGGCCAGGCTGGTCAAATGGGTGATGTGGCTGCCTTTGGTAGTGAAAATCATACCTCCTCTGATAGGGGTAGTGTCTCTTCCTCCTATACGGGGGAGTATACGTGCCCAGGGTGCGTAACGTAGTGCGAGAGTCTTTACCACAGTGCAAGACTTCATCAGTCTTTTCAGTGAAGAGTTCACGCTTTTCAAACAGGAGGTCTTCTACTTTAGTCTGTAATTCCTTAGGAATAGCCACCGCGGTGAGCCATGATGATCGTCTCATCATGATTGCTGTGGCTGTAGGCCATGCAGCTGTATTAGTGATATCAAGGGTGACCTGTAACCCCGCTCTCACTGTATTATAGCCTTCCTGAATCACTGCTTTTAGTATTGGCTTTTTGGAGTCAGGGAAGTGTTGGAGTAAGTCTGTCAATTTTAAATAGTTGTCGAAACTATGGTTGGATAGCGAGGCCAAGTAATTCACTATGTGAAGAAGCAGAGTAGCTGAAGAGTACACTTTCCTTCTGAAAATGTCTAGTTTCTTGCTGTCCTTGTCCCCTGCTGTATTTTTGTATTGAGGCGTTTCAGCTCTGTGTTGGGCCGCATTCACCACCAGAGAGTTTGGTTGCAGGCGATTGAAAAGAAATTTGAGGCCTTTCGAGAGGACAAAATATTTCTTGTCCGCCCGCTTACATGTTGGCGCTACCGAGGCCGGGATCTGCCAGATGTCCTCCACAGCCTCCATGATTGCTTCGTCAATCGGAAGCGCAATCTTTGCCCTTTGTTGAGGGTGTAAATTTTTAAGCAGCCGGTATTGCTTCACTTGTACCTCCATTAGCTGCATCTGCTGTGAATCTGCTACCCACTTAAACAGTTCCTGAAATTGTTTCAGGTCGTCTTGGGAGGGACATGTCTCCCAGAAACACCACTTCATCAGGGAATGAGGAAGATTGATCTGTTGGCGATGTTTCTGGTTCAGGGCCTTCCGGTTCCGACAATTGTCCCTCCTCCAGCTGTGATAGTTGATGCTCTCTTTCAAAAAAGCACAGTTTGCATTACATAGCGCCTTTTTTCGAAAGAGCACTTTCAAAAAAAGGTGTTATTTCTTGCAAAACAAGGTTTTCCACGGTCAACAAAACCGCCACGTTCTTTTGATTTACTGTCAACAGAATGCGGCGGCAGTCTAGACGCAGGTAAAGACTTTTAAAAAAAAGGCCACTTTTTTCAAAAAATCCCTGTAGTTTAGACACACCTTAGATGTCTTTGAAGATCCCTGTTTTAAAAAACCTAAGATGTGCTAAGAGAAGCATCATTAACCCCTAGAGGGAGAGCCCTGCAGAGAGGGGTAGTGACTTCCCCGAGGTCGCACAGTGCTGGGAAATGAAACCAGGTCTCCTGGGTCCTTAGGACTTTAACTGCAAAACCACGTTTCCCATCATCCCAGGTCTGACTGGTTCCTTCCTCCTGATGAAACACATAGAACCAACGAATCTCACTTCCAACTCACCCAGTCTCTGGGGTGGAACATAAATCACTCGTGAGCCTTACGCCCTGGAGGGCACGTCATTAAACACCTAGAAGGCACAGCATATGCCTCTGCCTCCTTGGAAGAGCGTGGCATTCGAGCCACGTGGCTTCATTTTAATTACCAGAAACAAATGGATGCCCAAAGGTGTTTGCTTCAATCATTTGGCATCGCTGCGCATCTCCAAGCTCCCGGGGTGACCAGTGATAAAACTAACCGTGGGTGGCCAATAGCTGTGTGCTGTTCTTTCACGGAAGCGAAATGCATCACATTGCTGGAGCCACCTCGCCCCGCTGAATTCGCCTCTCCCCGGCATAATGAGCACATCACTCTTTGGAGACAGCATGCGAAGGAGCTCATTATGCCGCACTGAGGAAAGCTGGTGTGCATTGCTCATGTCGCGGGTGGTCCAAGAGGGTACAACCAGGAGCAATGGGGTAAAAATTAAGCACAGAATAATTTAGGTTGAACATTGGGATAAACGTCCTTATGGTGATATGCACTAAGTGGTACGGCGATCTACCATGGGAAACCTGGAAAGATCCATTTTAAACCAGATAGGCTGCAGTGAAGATATTATAGGGAACAACCCTGCATGGACATAATACGTACTAATCTCTTAATTGCACAAAAGGAGTTGTGTGTGTGTGTGTGTGAGGGGGGGGGGGTTATCCTTCATTGGAGACCGACTGGCAGCAGGGACAGAAATATACAGCAGGAAGAACATAAGAACATAACGGCCATACTGCATCAGACCAAAGGTCCATCCAGCCCAGTATCCTGTCTGCCAACAGTGGTCAATGTCACATGCTCCAGAGGGAGGGAACACAAGAGATAATCATCACATAATCCCTCACCTGTCACCCACCTCCAGAGAAACAGAAGCTGGGGACACCATTCCTACCCATCCTGGCTAATAGCCAGTGATGGGCCTAACCTCCATGAATCTATCTAGCTCTTTTTTGAACCCTGTTAAAGTCCTAGTCTTCACTAGGCAAGGAGTTCCACAGGTTTACTGTGCACTGAGTGAAGAAAAACTTCCTTTTGTTTGTTTTAAACCTGCTGCCTATTAATTTCATTTGGTGACCCCTACTGTTTATATTACGTGAATAAATAAATAACTTTTCCTTTTATAAACCTCTGTCATATCCCCCCTTAGTCTCCTCTTTTCAAAGCTGAAAAGTCCAAGTCTTTTTAGTCTCTCTTCATATGGGTCCCGTTCCAAATCCCTAATAATTTTTGTTGACCTTGTTGAAGCCTGCCCATCTGTACAAAACACAAAGGGATTTAATCCATGCAACTGATCACTGGAAAAAGGAAAGTAAGGTCATGTCTACAGGACATGGAAGATCGATGCTGCCATGGTCGATCTTTCAGGGTTCGATTTAGCGGGTCTAGCATAGCCGCTAAATCGAACTCAGAGAGTGCCCCCATCAGCACCGGTACTCCTGCATCTCATGAGGAGTAAGGGAAGCCTTCGGGAGCATTTGCTCCCGTTGACCTCCCGCTGTGCGAATGGCATGGAAACGCAATTTAAGGAATGTTGACTCCAGATACGTAATTAAGTATCTTAAGTCAACTTTCTGCTGTAGTGTAGACCAGAACTAGGTGCAGTACTTGGCAAATGATGGCCTAGATAGAGCCAGCCCTAAGGATCTGCATTCCACACCACACGGAGGGCTTAGGTGAGAAATTATTGCCTGAGGGAGCCAGAAGAAAAATCACATTGGGCGTTAACTGAGCTGGGGAGGGAAATCAAGACATAGCCCTTTGTTTACAAAATCATTGAGGATGGTGGCATAATGGTTAGTGCCCGAAGCCAAGACTTCTGAGATCGAGGCCACCCTCTGAGAGAAAAGTGGCCTTTTGGTTAACAAAGAGGAGCAGTGCCCAGAGGCCTGGGTTTCTTCCCCCATCTGTAGCAGAATATGGTTAATGCAGCTGTTGGGGAGCTAGGAAACCTGGGTTCTGCTCCCAGTTCTGGGAGGAGGGGATGCTCTAGTGCTTAGAGAAAGGGGCTGGGAGTCAGATGCCTTTAAGTGAACTAAGAGGAAGAGGAGTTTGACTGACCGCACCAATACAAAGAGTTGGTCGCAAAGGTGGCATTGCAGTGACCACTTCAGCACACACTCTCCACCCTCCTGTGGCCTGCAAAAAGAAGAGAAAGTGGGCCCTTCACCTCTCTAATTTTTCTGGATCCCTCCGGAGTGGGAAAATCCATTTTTTCCTCTCCTGGACTCCCATTGTCCCCCTACTTTTCCATCGAGGACCCTAGGAAAGCAATGCTATTTCAGCTGCTAATAAGTAAAAAGGAGGAGCATGCTTTGGCATCCATGCGCTTTGTTCTCTTGTCATTAACAGACTCTTGATAACCTCATTTACATCCTCTTAAAACGTGCCGGTTCGCCTTCCTGCCTTGGGACCCTCCCTCCCCCAGCTGGATTATGCAGCACGCTCAGGTGATTCCGAGCTGTTCTTCTGCCTTAACAAAACTGCTTGGAAAACGCTTTTCAAACCACTTCTCCTGCTTTGTCAACACTCCACTTCTCCATAAGGCCTGGAGGATGGCCAAGTGAACTCATAAGAACAAACATCAGAACATAAGAATGGCCATACTGGGTCAGACCAAAGGTCCTTCTAGCCCAGTATCCTGTCTGCCGACAGTGGCCAGCACCAGGTGCCCCAGAGAGGATGGACCGAAGACAATGATCAAGTGATTTGTCTCCTGCCATCTCTCTCCAGCCTCTGACAAACAGAGGCCAAGGACACCTTTTTATCCCCCGGCTAATAGCCTTTTATGGACCTAACCTCCATGAAATTATCTAGCTTCTCTTTAAACTCTATTATAGTCCTAGCCTTCACAGCCTCCTCTGGCAAGGAGTTCCACAGGTTGACTACACGCTGTGTGAAGAAGAACTTTCTTTTGTTAGTTTTAAACCTGCTACCCATTAACTCAGGCAGTCTTGGGATAAGATTCCCGGAAGGACGGTTCTAATCAGCAAACGGGGACTGTGCTTTCTAGGGATTTGTTTGTTTACAATGATAGACAGAGCAGCCAATTAGGATAAAAGGGGATCAGAAGAAATAAATCCTACAAGCACCTTTAATAATCCCAGCACCACAAAGCAGTATCCAGCAGAATCAATAACCTGCAGTCAACATTTACACTCCTTGGTTGATGTCGTGACATAAAAAAAAAAAAAAAAAAAAAAAAAGATGTTTACTACAGCTTTCCAATAAGGCCCCAAATGAGATCCGGTCCAAGTGATGCTAGATACTTCATGTACTAAGAGACAACCCCTGCCCCAAGGAGCTCCCAACCTAAATAGGCAAAAGTCAGGTAAAAGAAAATATCATCCCCAGGTCACAAGTAGAAAACTGAGGCACCCAGAGATAAAGATCCTGATTTAAGCAAGCACCAACTGATCCTAACCTGATCTTGGAAGATCTATAGTTTGCAGTTACACACAATTGATTTGCTACACATGCTCACAGGAATAATAATGGAAGTTATGAAAGCTGTAGCAAGTAAGAAAGCACTTGTACCTGGGTTATAATATTACCGTTGCAAGAGTTAAAGACTTGTTTTAGTGGGGTGAGGCCTTGTGGGAGTAGTCACATGAAAGGCTGTATTGGAGCACAAAAGCTCACAGGCCCTGGGAGAGAACCCCAGCTCACAAATTCCACACTCACATTTGGAAAGACAAACAAGCAACCACAAAAAAGTTCAGTGCACCACAATTTGCCCACCTTGGAGAGGATTTGCGGGACTTTTGTATTATAGTAACTAGACAGTAATGAGACAGTTAGACCACAGCGAAACACCGGAATGATTAAAATGAGTTATTAGTATTAATGATTGGGGCATAATGATAAACATCTGGAATGCCGCATGTGGCTAAGAGGCAAGTATTAATCTTGTTATGGTTATGGAAATTGATCAGATATGGTTGTATATCCAATATTACACAGACCTACTTTAGTTTCTTAATTTTGCTGGTCAGTTAGTTTCCCTGGAAGGTTCAAACTGAACCAAAATTGATGGGCTCCACTTACTTTTCCTTTCACCTACGTTTCTAATAGCGGCCACAATGTAAGACTCTAAGGCCACATCTCCACTTGCCACGCCAGAAATCAATGTTGTGGCATTTGATTTAGCATGTCTAGTTATGGCCCACTAAATCAAACGCTGAGGGTGGCTCCAGTCCAGGGTCGGCCAAAGAGTTTGCGGGGCTCAAGGCGGCATGTTGTGGTTGTCTGCACCACGTGGCCGGGCAGCTCCTAGCCAGGGCAGGGAGTGAGCAGTCGGGCGGGAGGGCACCAGGCAGCGTGGGGCCCTGAAGGCACGGGGCTCAAGGCAACTGCCTTGCTCACCTTGCCCTAAGGCTGGGCCTGCTCTAGTTGGCACAGGTCTTCTCGCAGTCACAGGGAGTAAGGGAAGCTGATGGGAGCAAATGCCTCCCACTATGAAGACGGCAGCAAGCTCTGTTTCAGGTAAGCGAACTCCCGCTACATATTTTACGTAGCTGGAGTTGTATACCTTAACCCAGCCTTCTGGGTCTACTGTAGACCTAGCCTAAGTATATACAAAATAAGACTCCAAGCAAGAACGATGCAGAAAACCACTTTACTGTCCTCATCTCACTTTTATGTATATTGATTTTTATGGTTTCAATTATAAATTTGTCTGAATTATCATTAAGATTGTAAAGTTTGTGTGTGTCCTTCTCCACATTTTATCTTCTCAATTAACTAAGTAGTCACTCGAAAAAGAACCTGTCATCTGTGATCAGCGCATGTTGCACTCCAATAAATAACTGAATTAAACTCAGATCTCCCGGGCTGCACTCTACAACCTTTAAACCCAAAATCACCTTCCCATTTGATGTGGGGTGTGAATGGACAGAGCTCCCTCAAACACCCCTCTGGCTAGGATTATGGTTTAATAGGCTGCCCTCTAGTGGTGGGCCATGATATTACGGACTATGGAGCCATGGGATAAAAATGCCCGAGTGACCTCGTCTGTTCTCATGCTGTTAGTATTTCAGGCTTTGCCTGAGGCACTCAGAGATAGTCTGTAAAGCTGTCTAGAATCCCCGGAGCATTTTTAGCAGCTGCTGGTCCCAGCAAGCAGCAGCGATAACAAAGAGCCTAAGTGGAAGAGTGATTTAAAAAAAAATAAAAAAACCTGGCAGGAAGGTCCCCAGCTGGAGAGACAACTCCACACAGCCTGGTGTAGGGGCTGCAGTATGCACACTAGCTTGTCCTTCTGATTCATACTCCCAGCAAGGGCTGGGGGAGTCCTCTGTGGTTAGACACTGACGTGTGCTACACAGCGCTTTGCAAAACGGGGCCAGAGGGGAGGAGCTTTAATAGCTTAGGAGAGGCCAGACATGCCTACCTAGGGTGTCCATATCTCCCTATCATGCGTAGGGGGCACTTAGTAAAAGAACTTGTATTCCAGCGAGTTCAATAGCAATCTAGTGTACAAACATTCAAATGAACAGCAAGTTGACGGATGCCCCTGTTGAAAAGAAATATTGTTTAGTCGGATTCTTTTTATTTATCTTCACAGCTTTAGGAGTCACACACCCCACTCCCAACACACACACACACATGGGGAGAGGTCACACACACACACACCCCCCTATACGCCTCTGTCACAGACTGACCAACACACGCCTTCCGGCTTGGCACTTCTCTCCCCTTCCCCACCATTGCCTCCTCCCCCCCCCGCCCGCCTATGCCTAGCTGCAATCCCAGGATGGACCTGCCTCTCCTGGTACCTGGTACTGATTTGAGGTCGTCAGTAACTCAGCCAGAGGCCTGGGTCTGTTACAGGAATGGATGGGTGACGTGCTCTGGCCTGCAATGCACAAGAGGTCAGATCATGATGGTCCCTTCTGGCCTTAAAGTCAATGAATCTATGGTAGGAACTTTGGACGCCGACAGGAGAGGCTCTCTGGTGAGTCCATGCAGTGCTACAAAAAGGGCAGGTATCTCCATCAGCTCTCTCCAGGAGTGGGAGGCTAATTCAGAGCGAGCTGCTACCATTCCTTTCTCCCCATTGCCCTTTCTCGGAACAAAATCACTGGAAAACCCTTTCAAATGATGCATAAAACTCAAAAGCGGATTCTAAATTTACAAGCACAACCTTCTGAGTGCTGCTGTGCCCCAATAACTTAACAGAGCGGAGAGGATTCGCCGGCATGCTTTAAACTTTTTATGAAAGCAGGGCTCTGAACCCAGCCTCCCGCTTCTGTTCCCGCGTGCAGAGAATTATGCAAAGCCCCTTCGTTATTTTATGCCGCTTTGCAGAACAAGTCTCTTGGCCACAACAAAATCGACAGGCTGGTTGAGAAATAAGTGATTGGCAGAAGCAACTGAGGAGGTAGAATGATAGAACACTAGAACTGGAAGGGACTTCAAGAGGTCATCAAGTCCAGTCCCCTGCCCGCACAGCAGGACCAAGCACCATCTAAATCATCCCTGACAGGTGTCTGTCAAATCTGCTATCAAATATCTACAGTGATGGAGATTCCACAGCCTCCCTGGGCAATTTATTCCAGTGCTTAATCATCCGGACAGTTGGGAAGTTTTTCCTAATGTCCAACCTAAACCTCCCTTGCTGTAATTTAAGCCCCTTGCTTCCTGTCCTGTCATCAGATGTTAAGGAGAATATTTTTTCTCCCTCTTGTAGCACCCTTTTAGGTATTTGAAAACTGCTATCATGTCCCTCTCAGTCTTCTCTTCTCCAAACTAAACAAACCCAATTATTTCAGTCTTCCCTCAGAGGTCATGTCTTCTAGACCTTTCATTATTTTTGTTGCTCTCCTCCAATTTCTCCGCATCTTTCCTGAAATGTGGTGCCCAGAACTGGACACAATACTCCAGTTGAAGCCTAATCAGTACAGAGTAGAGTGGAAAATTATTTCTCATGTCTTGCTCACAACACTCCTGTTCATGCCTCCCAGAATCATGCTCGCTTTTTTGCCCTTCAGTGCCAAAAGGAGGGTGTAGCTATCAGGGAATTACCCAGCGATGTATAATCTCCGTGATGGTATCTTCTCTCCTCACGAATGAGCTGCAACTCTTCATTTGTCTAGGTCTTTGGGGTGCCCAGGTGAGACGAGGATGCTAATGGATTTGCCCTGGGGTGGCACGCAGCTGTACTGCTACAGATGCTTTAGGGGGTCCCATCGTGCCAGGTGGCATGTAGATATAAATGAAGCCCCAGTCATGCGAGATGACCAAGCCGTTGGGGCCCACACACAGACGTCATCGCAGCATAAGGTCCAGAGTGAACGGCTCCTTTCTGGGGGCAGAGGAGAGAGAGCTCCGATTTGTACAGCTCCCTGGGCTCCAAGCAGCACAATCATCCTTTTCGCTGTACAGCGGGACAGGCCCAGAACCACGCACGGGAACAGCACCCCAGAGGCCTGTCACCCCCTCCCCACTGGCCCCGCTCGAACAGACCCTCTCCCGAGAATGCCGTCCGGAGCTGTACCCGGGGACCAGGCATCTCCTGCGTCGGCATTAACCCCACAAACACACCTACGCCCTGAGCTCACTGGCGTCGGACGTGCTAATCTGTCCATCTCTGCAGAGGAGTCTGGCGGGGGGAGGGGAAACCGGCGCACTCCCTGGACAGTTTATAAAAATAACAAAAAGTGATGGATGACCCTGCGCGGCACTGGATGGGGAGAAGCGGCTTTTTTCAGCGCAAGATAAATTGCGCCTGTCACAGCAGGGAGCGTAGTGATTTGCCCACAATCTACCTAGGCCAGCTCAGCCGTGAACGGGCTCCACAGGCCTTGCTTATTTCAACCCCAAAGGGCTGGGTTTGTTTTAAGTCACC
This sequence comes from Pelodiscus sinensis, assembly GCF_049634645.1. NCBI lineage: Eukaryota > Metazoa > Chordata > Testudines > Trionychidae > Pelodiscus > Pelodiscus sinensis. Next base: position 6,164,726 of record NC_134735.1, on the reverse strand, counting down.
GTGACGATAAGTGGGAAGCGGGGCTGTCAGTTTACACCTGGGCCCGGAGAGCGGGGGGCGGAATTTCCTGGCTGTTGAGCAAGGTCGGGGGGGAGGGGGGACTGTGCTCCTGGAAGGGGCAGAGCCTCGGTCAGAAGGGGCAGAGCTGGGGTGTACCTTCTCTCCACCAGCCCATCAGTACCCGCACTGGGGCATGATTTAAAGGGCTCAGAGCTCCAAGGCAGTGAAGGCTGGGAGCCCCGGGTCCTTTTGAACCACTGGGTCCCGGGTGAATTGCCCCATTTGCCCCACCTATCCGTAGGCTGGGATGTAAGAAGCTTGATTCACCATCGTCCTGCACCTCGCAGAGTCGCTTATCCAACACGTTTCTGCCAAGGCCTCCCACGGGAAGCTACAGGCGGTGCGCCACAGTCCACTGAGCTGGTATTCGAAGCCCAGAAACAATGTCCAGTATTCCTGAGTGCCCTCTACTGGCACCTTTTCATTAATCTGCGGTGTCTCTGCATGCAGAAAGCATGCTCGGAACACTTTCCACCAAGGGTGCTTGCTGCCCGTTGCCTGGCACCTCGGGCTGTCAGTGATACCAGGGCCAGGCGGCTACCAAACATGGCTTCACGGTTTTTGTAAGCGATTTAAGGACAGCCCAGCCTGCTGAGCACCAGAGCATCACACCCATAGAGGTCAAAGATGCCACCCCCAACCGTGTCCCGGTTGCAGCCTGGATCTCCACAGAAGCGCCCTAGAACAGTGATCCCCAACCTTTTTCCCATGGAGGAACCCCTAAAATATTTTTTCATATCCCGAGGAACCCCTACCTATGAAAACGGCTGCCAGGGCACCTCCGAATGCAAATGGCAGCGTGGGAGAGAATGCCCAAGTGCGTGTTTGAAAATGGAAGCGACTTTCTTCCACGCCTGGCAGAAGGGGGTCCTGAGCATGGCGCACCTAGCTGCTCCCCCAACAAGTGAATAGAAAGAGACAAGGGCGGGTGAAGCGATAGCTCAGGAGGAAGAGTTCGCAGGAGACAGAAAAAGCCTCCCCTTCTACCCTCCCATTCTGAATGTAAAGGGTTTGGAGATTGCACGTGAAACACCCATTATCTCTGGCCTGTTCCGGGCAGCTGGCCCTCCCTGCCACCTAATGCATTCATGTATGCAAATATCTATATTTGATAAGCTGCTTCCTTGCGCCAGAGTTCTCTTCTCATTAATGTGCTGGTGGAGGAATAAACTTTTACCTCCTGGCAGCACTCCTGTCAAGCAGGAGAAGTTCTCTCCCTGCTGATCTGGAAGAGATGGGAGGGGAGAGCAGCGATCAGCTCCCATCTAAGCAGGGGGCTGCTGGTCATAGGCCTGTCACAGCCGGGCAGAAGTGAGAGGCGCGTTTATTTATTTATGTCCTTTTGTGACTCGTTCGGTGGCTTGTGAATAAAAAAAAGTGCCGAGCGGAGGCGGGCAGAACGCATGCACAATGCGAACGTCTTCCTAGCCCAGTGCTGACAACACACCTCAATTCTGAGACACACACACCCCAAAACACACTCCTCCAGTCCGGTGCACCCAGCCACCCTCCCGCCACTTCCTCAATCCTGTTCCAAAACCTCCCTGCTTTCCCAGTTCTGAGCCCCTTCCCCACTTGACTCCAGCTCTACTAACACTTCAGCACTGACCCCCAGTCTCTCTTGTGCCCCCAGCGCTCGGCTCTCCACCCGCACTGAGCTCTGCAAGCATCTGCACATCTCAACCCACAAAGCCTCCTGCTCATCCTGTTTGATTACTCACACTAGTAATGAACACAAACGTCGCTGCTTCCCCCCCCCCAAAAAAAAGGTTCCATCGTGTCTTCATCAAGTAGAGGAAGCTGGAGTAGTCCTCTGGTATAGACGCAGAAAGTGGAAGAAAAAGGCAAAGTGACTGCAAAGAATTAGCAGCACAGCTGGGTGGAACCCAAGAATCCTAAACCAGCCCTGGACCATCCCAGCTCTCAGCCTGGCAACTGTGTCACATGAACTGGGCTTGTTTAGTTTGGAAAAAAGAAGATTAAGAGGGGACATGATAGCGGTTTTCAAATATCTAAAAGGGTGTCACAAGGAGGAAGGAGAAAATTTGTTCCTCTTGGTTTCTGAGGACAGGACAAGGAGTAATGGGCTTAAAGTGCAGCAGGGGAGGTTTAGATTGGACATTAGGAAAAAATTCCTAACTGTCAGGGTGGTCAAATATTGGAATAAATTGCCAAGGGAGGTGGTGGAATCTCCCTCTCTGGAGATATTTAAGAACAGGTTAGATAGACATCTGTCAGGGATGGTGTAGACGGAGCTTGGTCCTGCCTTGAGGGCGGGGGGCTGGACTCGATGACCTCTTGAGGTCCCTTCCAGTCCTATTATTCTATGATTCTATGTCCCCCACACCCATTATTTTTGACTAGGCTAAATATTGGCATAGAAACAGGTTTATGACCCAAAGTATTGCCACAGTCACTGGCAGCATGTCTACACTAGGAAACTATTCTAACGTGATTATGCAAATGAAGCACAGGATATTTAAATCCCAGCTTCATTTGCAATTCTGAACATCTTCATTTGCATTCCTCTCTCGAAAGAGGTTGCAAGTGTAGACATACCTCACATGGGGCGAAGGGCAAAAGGGAACCACCAGAGGTGGAGACAACTGATCAAACTGTTGAAAAGCAGGCCTGCTTCCCATTCACACCCCCCAGTCTTGTTCTGTGGCCACTCACCAGCCTCACTAGTTAAGGGAGCAAAAATCTGCTAACAGGAGATAGAATCATAGAACATCAGAACTGGAAGGGGCCTTGAGAGATCATCAAGTCCAGTCCCCTGCCCTCATGGCAGGATACGGCACCATCTAACCTGCTCATAAATATCTCCAGTGATGGAGATTCCACCGCTTCCCTGGCAATTTATTCCAGTGTTTAACCACCCTGACTGGTAGGAAGTTTTTCCAAATGTCCAGCCTAAACCTCCCTTGATGCAATTGAAGCCCATTGCTTCTTGTCCTGTCCTCAGTGGCAAAGGAGAACAATTTCCCCCTCCTCCCTGTGACACCCTTTTAGATACTTGAAAGCCTCTATCATGTCCCCTCACAGTCTTCTCCTTTCCAAACTAAACAAGCCCAATTCCTGCAGCCTTGCCTCATCGCTCATGTTTTCTAGACTTTTAACAGTCAGGATGAAGAGTCTAAATGACCCCATTTAAATTCCCAGTGGTTCAGAGATGCACTGGGTCCTTTCCAAGCCCTGCAGGAACCATCTTTCTGTGGTTTTCATATCTCGCCCCACACATGCACACATTTGTTTGCGTCCGTTTTGTATACTGGGTCCTTTCTTCCATTTCAAGACACACCCAAAGAGACACACACACAGCAGTTTCTGGTGTGTTCTCTCTCCCTGACTCGCACCTGCACTTGGGCACATGCAGCCCTTTCCAAGAGATGGGTAGCATGCATCTAAATGGTGTCCCCAAGGAGACATATTGACAGCATGTTGTCACTTTGCTGCTCTTCACTCCCTGAAGAAGTGTGTGGTTGGCTCAGTGTCTCACCCAGGAGGTAAAAGATCTGCAGCAGAAAACACACTCAACTTGTCTTTGCGAATCAAGAGCTCATCCACTCCCACTCCCTTTGTTTGTTTCAGTTTAATGCCTTTAGGGCAAGATGATGAACGTGGCTGGAGGCAGAGGCCAGCCACCCTTTGACAATATATGACAATAAAGTTACCAGCCCTTTTTCACTTTTCAATTTAACTTCAGCCCTTCCCATCATTGTGCTGGAAGGAGAAAAACCTGCAAAACACTTACCTTGGGGGCGGCTGGAAAATTACTTTTCTGATGCTGTCTGGCATTGTGATTAGGGACCTACCAAATTCACAGCCATGAAAAATACATCATGGACAGTGATGCAGGTTTAAAACAAGCAAAAGGAAGTTTTTTTTCACGAAGCACACAGTCAACCTGTGGAACTCCTTGCAAGAGGATGTTGTGAAGACCACGACTTTAACAGGGTTCAAAACAGAACTAGATAAATTCATGGAGGATAGGTCCATCAATGGGTATTAGCCAGGAAGGGTAGGAATGGTGTCCCTAGTCTCTGTTTGTCAGAGGCTAGAAATGGGTGACGGGAGAGGGATCATATGATGATTACCTGTTCTGTTCACTGCTTCTGGGGCATCTGGCATTGGCCGCTGTTTGGAAGGCAGGATAGTGGGCTAGATGGATCTTTGGCCTAACCCAGTATGGACGATCTTATGTTCTTATGTAAATCTGGTCTTTGAGGCTATGTCTAGACGGCAGGCTTCTTGTGCAAGAGTGCGTTCACACTGCAAAAGCGCATCGGAAAAGCTATGTGCTTTTGCACAAGAGAGCATCCAGACTGCATGGACACTCTGGCAATCAGAGCTTTCTTGCGATTCACAGAATGGCCTCCAGGGCACAAAAAAACCCCTGTTTCCCATTCTCACATACCTTTTTGCACAAGAGCTCTTGCGCAAAAAGGCGTATTCCTCATAGAAAGAGGAATAAAAATTGTGCAAAACCCCCTCTCTTCTTCTGATTTACTATAAATGTACTTGCGCAAAAATGCGCTCACAGTTTGAAGGCCCCGTGAGTTTTTGCGCAAAACTAGCCGGTTTTGCACAAAAACTCTGCAGTCTAGATGTAGCCTCGGTGCTTTCATGCTCTACTACACAGAATTGCCAGGGGACAATATTGTTTCTCAAATGTGGGGCCCTGAACCAAAAGAGGAGGGTCATTTTCGGAGTGGGGGTCATTGCTAGCCTTAATTCCATGCTGCCTTCAGAGCTAGGTGGATGAAGAGCAGCAGTTGTCGGCAAGGTGCATCTCTGAAGATAGCTTCCTCACCAGCAGCAGCACAGAAGTAAGGGCAGCAATGCCTTTCCATACCATTCTTCCTTCTTTGCTGCTGCTGGCAGCGGCTCTGCCATCAAAGCTGGGCTCCTAGCCAGCAGTAACTGCTCTCCAGTCACCCAGCTCTGAAGGCAGCGCTGCCTCCAGAAGTGCAGAAGTAAGGGTAGCAGTATTGCAGCCCCCCCCCCACAATAAGCTTATGACACCCCTTCCCCCCCCCCCAGCTAATTTCTGGGTCAGGATTCCTGCAAGAATAACACTGTGAAATTTCAGCTGTAAATAGCTAAATTTGTGCAATTTAGAATTTTTAAAATCCTATGACTGTGAAAATGACCGAAATAGATCATAAATGTGGTAGGGTCTCTAACCATGATCTCTTGCAACCCATTGCAATCATAGCATCCTAGAACACTAGAACTGGACCTCGAGAGGTCATCGGTGTGACTAGACTACAGGTTTTTTTCCAAACAAGCAGCCTTTTTCAAAAAAACTTCACCTGTGTCTAGACTGCTGCCGCGTTCTTTTGAAAGTAAATTGAAAGAATGCGGCAGTTTTTTCAATCACAGTAAACCTCATTTTACAAGGAATAACGCCTTTTTTCGAAAGTACTCTTTCGAAAAAAGGCGCTATTGAATTGAAACTGCACTTTTTCGAAAGAGAGTGTCTAGACTGTCTTTTGAAAAAGCGGCTCGCTTTTTCAAACAATCTGCTTGTAGTCTAGAGGCTCTCTTTCGAAAGTGGCTTGTAGTCTAGACATAGCCATCGAGTCCAGCCCCCTGCCCTCATGGATTATCCCTGTATAACCTGATGGAGATTCCACAACCCCACCTAGGCAATTTATTCCAATGTTTAACCCAATGCCAGTTTCCATAGAGGAGTGGAAAGACCCAAAATTGTTTGGGGTTCAGTTCTGAAGCACCCTAACATCTGGACAACTTGGGTAAAGCTGATACATATTATCCTGATGCCTTGGCGCTGTTAAAGTGGGCTAGAAATATCATTCCTGTGTATAGCCCAGCATTGTTGATACACTGGGCCTTAACTCATGCATAGAGCCTTGTACTATCTATGCTATTTATTTAGCCCCATTACTCTAGTATCTGAGCACTTCACAATCTTTAATGTATTTACCTTCACAACACTCTTGCGAGGCAGGGCGGTGGTATTACCTCAATTTTACAGATGGGGAACAGAGGCCCAGAGAGGTTAAATATCTTGCCCAAGATCACATAAGGGCTGTGTCTAGACTGGCAAGTTTTTCCACAAAATCATCTGCTTTTGCGGAAAAACTTGCCAGCTGTCTACACTGGCCGCTTGAATTTCCACAAGAACACTGACGATCTCATGTAAGATGATCAGTGTTCTTGCGGAAATACTGTGCTGCTCCCGTTCGGGCAAAACCCCTTTTGCGCAAATCATTTGAGCAAGAGGGCCAGTGTAAACAGCACAGTACTGTTTTCCGCAAAAAAGCCCCGATCGCGAAAATGGCGATCGGGGCTTTTTTGTGGAAAAGCGCGTCTAGATTGACCACGGACGCTTTTCCGCAAAAAGTGCTTTTCCGGAAAAGCGTCCTGCCAACCTAGACGCGCTTTTCCGAAAATGCTTATAACGGAAAACTTTTCCGTTAAAAGCATTTCCGGAAAATCATGCCAGTGTAGACGTAGCCAAGAAGTCTGGGGTGGAATGGAGATGGGAAGCCAAATACTTGGACACTTCCTCTGTACTGCCATGAAGTGAATTGTTTCTCAGGAGAATTGGTTCAGTGGATCTGTTCTCAAAGGTCCTGCTCCCACCTGGCCCCACTGTGAAATGCTAGAAGTTGAACTGACCGTGGCATAGAAAGTCGGGGAACACGGCAAACATTTTTTTCATACCATTCCATTTGGATTGGCTTCCAGAAGTGGGCAAAGGCTCTCATGCTGGGAAGGTCTTTGTTACAGCAGAGCAAAACTTGGCAAGTTGTTCTTCTCAGGGGTTCGAGGCCACCCCCAAGACACAGCTTCTGCATCCGTTCCAGGTTCCATTCACACCAAAAGCTGCAACACTGACCATGATTCCCTGGTCCACCCCAGGGTTCAGATATGCCCAGAGCCCAGCCTAAACCAAGCCCAGCAAATCTGGGAGAAGGTCCGGTTTGGAGCTGCATTTTCAAGTCCCCACATTCAGGCGTATTCAGAGCTGGAGCACTGGTTCAGCCAGCTAGGGAGATGGGGCCCTACCCTCAGCAGATGTCAGAGTAGCTCTACTGAATGTAAATTTATTCCAGTGGACATGCTGACCCATGACTCTGGCTTATTCAGTGCTTGGTTCCTCTGAGGAGACCACCACTCAATGAAGGAAACTAACATCCGGAGTGATGGTGGCTTTGTGGTGTGGACACTCAGGCGCTTGAACCGCACGGTGGCCGCTAGACTCATATTACTGACCAGCTGTCTGATCTCAGAGGGGATGTGACGGGTGGGCCTCACATTAAAAGGCTCCATTTTCGTTATCCCAGCACTTCCTGAATCCCGTGAAACATGCCGGCTCCGGCGTCCATCCCGGCGTCGCTTCGCCAGGCGGAGACTCCGCAGCCGACTTTGCGGTTGAGTTTTGTTTTCAAGCATGAAGCCCCAAGATCCTGCCAGGCCTCATTTAACCCAGCAGGGTTGGGAAGCGGCGACGCCCTTTGGTGCAGTGGGAGAGCTGAGCAGTAAAAGCAAATCAATAGGCCGAATGAAGATATAAAACGCCAGCTGCTGCTCAAAGTGGCGTAAAGCGTGTCAGTCAGAGGAGGGAGAGGGAAGGCGAAGGAGTAAAAGGCTGAAAGACTCAGGGAGAGAGGACAGCAAAGACGTATGTAGCAGGCCTCAGAAGTATGAGCAGTAGGATTTAAAATCAATTTCCCGGCTGAGACAAATCCACCCTGCTAGAGTGAAATATAATGTTCAAAATAACGGAGACAAAAATTACCCGCTAGTGGCTTGGGGCTCCGCAATTTATGAGACAAACAAATAACCTTCCAGGTCACCTGAGTGGGGTCACTCAATCACACAGATTTCAGAGTAGCACCAGCTCTGTCCATGGGACACACAGGGAAATGCAGTGCAAGCCCGTCCGGTTAAGACAATGCCATTCTGTGCCCACTGCCAGGCCGCTTCCCACTTTGGCAGGTCTGGTGATTTCTAATCAAACTGGAGCATATCAGTGTCAAGCAGAGGAAGGTGCCCAGAAACAGTCTTATGCCTCATAGGGGCTCACGCAAGATGAGGCCAAAAACAGGGGAGACCATCATCTAAAGAACTTGGACCATGTCAACACTAAACAGCAGATCTCCGCTGCCACAATCGATCTTCCGGAGTTTGATTTAGCAAGTCTCGTTAAGACTCGATACATCAAACTCAGAGGGCATCCCCGCCGGCTGCAGGTATTCCTGCTCCTGCCAGGAGTAAGGGAAGCCAACAGGAGCGTTTGCTCCCATGGGCTTCCCACTGTGGGAACGGCGGGGAAACGTGAAAAAAGGTACGTTGACTCCAGCTACATAATTAACGTAGCTGGAACTACGTATTTTGCTTTAACATCCTCTTTCAGTGTAGACCTAGCCCGTCTCCCTTATTCATGGGAAGTAGAACCTTACACCATACATAGTCCTAATGAAACCAAGGGATTATTAGTGGAGTCTGAAGCTACAGGGAGGGGGCAGAATCTGATCCTTATGTCTAAGGACCGTTGGATCAATTTCATCCCCATCAATAGAGTGAACACTGGATTGAGACGGACATGACGGAGAACAGAAATGGCCCTAATTTAAGGCCCTTCTTCACGCTGCTAAGCTGTGGTTCACCTCGCTAGTGCTCTTTTGAAGGAGACAACTCGTGCGAGCTACAGCTTGGCAGTGTAAGGGTATGTCTACACTACTCCGCTAGTTCGAACTAGCCGGGGTAATGTAGTCATCCGCAATTGCAAATGAAGCCCGGGATTTGAATTTCCCGGGCTTCATTTGCATAAAGCCGGCCGGCGCCATTTTTAAATGCTGGCAGTTCGAACCCCGTGCCGCGTGTAGCCTAATCTGAACTAGCTACTCCGTGCTGCGTGTAGTCGTGTGGCACGGGGTTCGAACTGCCGGCATTTAAAAATGGCGCCGGCCGGCTTTATGCAAATGAAGCCCGGGAAATTCAAATCCCGGGCTTCATTTGCAATTGCGGATGACTACATTACCCCTGCTAGTTCGAACTAGCGGGGTAGTGTAGACATACCCTAAGAGATTCACCGCCTGGCCCATGCAGAAGCCCCTTCCTCTATCCCCTCGATCTGAGTGCGACTAATCATGGCGTAACCTACTGGGCAAGGTGGAGATTCCCTATTGCCATGTGCCTCCTTCCCACTAGTGCGAGACCAAGAGAATGGCGCCATTTTGCACTCGTGTCAATGGCTGCAAAGATGCAGGGCTGTGGAGGATCAGGCCAGGTGTCAGAATCTGACCCTTTGACCGCAGAGTAAAACCTCCCCTTCTTTAGCTTGGGTGCTTCTCTGGCCCAAGTGACTAGAGTATCTGAGCGACTCACGAGTTTTAGCATATTTATTTGTGCACCCCCATCCCCAATGCGGTAATGTACAGCTATTATCCCAAAGATGGGAAACTGCTGCTCCACAATATTAAGCAACTTGCTCAAGGTGTCTGTGATAGGGACTTTGAATGGCATGAAACCCAGGTGTTCTGAGTCCCAGGGAAGTGTCTAAGCAGCAACCCATCCTTCCACTTTCTATCATCCACAAGTCGGTAAAATCTCTGAACACCACCTAATAGTTACAGTGGAGAGTGCCTCAATTCTTCAAACTTTGGCTACTCAACCGTTCCCCATAGCCCACATCAATGTTCCCTTTAATCTTTTCCATCCACATGAAAAAATTTTTCCACCCACATGTGGAATACTGTTATGTGCACCGAGGCATGTGCAGATGTGCACCACCCATAGAAACAATACACCTCACGGTGAATGCTCTGTTAACCAGCTGAGTGGCATTTGAATCACTTCTGGGGTGACCGTCCAAGCGCTCAGGTTACAGGGACCACTGGTTAGAGACATGCATCTAACAAAGTAGGTCTTTGCCCACAAAATCTTATGTTCCAATAAATCTTTTAGTCTAGAAGGTGCCACAGGACTTCCCGTTGTTTTTGCAGATTCATACCAACACGGCTACCCCTCCGATACTGATTAGAGACACTAAACCAAAGTCCATTTGTCCTTGCAAACATTGGGGATAGGATGACATGTGTCGGTTTAAAAGTTTTACATATATTGCTAGGAGCATCTTTTGCCACCTCCTTTGAAAACATGGCACCCGGGAGAGCTACTTCCAATGGCTGATTGGTTGCCTAGCCATCATCTCCCAGTTTCTCCGGGCAGATGCACAATTACACACTGTCTGATCACTAACACTCTGGGTCCAGACAGACAGAGGGATCCAGCCATGTGTTAATAAAAGGCCTGGTGAAGAACAAAGCAAACCTGCCAGTTGCCAGGAGGAAATGCGGCTGTATAAATAAATAGGATGTAGCGTGCCCATCTGTAGCTCTGTGCAGACACGCTCTCTTGTTTTGCACATAACATAAAATCCACCCTTCGCTCAGGTACAGCTCTAGCAACTGGACATGGTGGGGGGCAGATATTCCACACACTCATTACAGCCAATCCCCTTAGGGAGATGAATGTCAAGCCAGTTCCTCTATTCCTGCACTTGGAACAGGGATGCCTTAGTGAAAGATGAGGTGGGAAGGAAGTTTCTTATGAGCGAAAACAGAGGTCAGCAGTCCTTGGTGTAAGTTAGAGCAAACTCTTGGCTGCTCTAGATAGGCCTCTGCTTCCACTCGCACCCAAAGGGGGAAAAAAAAGAATAACCCTAGTGCAATGCACATTGGCCACACTCAACCTGATCCACACCAGATGGGGAGGTCTGGGCAAGGCCCATATACTAATTCTATGGTGGTGGTAGGGATGCTCTTAGGGTCCTTCCCGCATACTTTAAGAGCCCGTTACACTGCCAGAGCCACATAAAAAGGTACCAATGTAACTAAACATCAGAACCGATCTTAGGACCCTTCCCAAATTATACTGGGGAAACTGAGGACCAGAGAGTTGATGTGAACAAGACACTCAACCCATGTGTGCTGCTCTGTCTTTGACAGCCTAGTCGGTGTGACCACCCCCAGCACAAAGGGAGAGAGAAACCCACCCAATCAGTAAGTGCAATCTATCCCTTTCTGATACCCAATATTATCTGCATTAAGCACCATAGCACCCCTTCCACAGCCTTACCTAGGTGCTTTCCCCCAGCCTGACTGTAGCTAATGTTGTAGCCAGATGACTGAAGTGGCATCCCGTCAGCAATCATTGCATCTTCTGGTTAATTATTGGAATCATGATGGCACTTAGAGACCACAGGCCCCCTTGAGCATGATACTGTTCAGACGCATCGTCAGAAGCAATGACTGTTCTGAATATTCATAGATCTGAAGGGACCACTCCAATCATTCCAATCTAACCTGTCTGGTTAGGCCCGGCAGCATCCATTTTCAATGTTCATTCATCCGTAAATATTGATTTCACCTGGCACATGTGTACACACATGCTCACACTCACTAACACCCATACACATGCATGCACACACATCACACACTCATGGGCACATCCACACCCACATGCATGTACACACACGGATGTGCACATACACACATGCAGACACATGCACGCACACACGTGTGCATACACGCACACATGCACACACACACACACACGTGTGCCTGCACGTATCCACACACATACTCGCAAGACCACTTTTCCCGGACTAGACTTGGTGCTTTCCAAAAACAAAAGAAAAAGGTTTAGCACAAAGAGGGGGGAGAAGAAAGTCTTTCATTCAAGCCATGATTATGGCCAAATGGGGCAGGAACCTTTCCCAAAGAGCTAAGAAATAATATATGCTGCACATGCAGCCAGGCTGCATATAAATTCCTCTCTCCATCTCTGTGCTGAGAAATGAATTTTGGAAGGATCAGCCTCTAGCTTCTATCCAGGACTCATCACACAATCCATTGTTTACAGCTGAGCCCTACGATACAACCAAATCTGCACCAATCCCTCAGACTGAGACAAATACCTGCAAGATCTTTATCAAACATTCTTAAAATTTAAATATCCATCTGGGGAAGTGAGGAAACAGACTGACAGAGCCAGATGAGTACCGAGAAGTCACCTACTTCAGGACAGGCCCAACACGGAAAATAACAGAACACCCCTGGTCATCACCTACGGCCCCCAGTGCAAACCCCTCCAGTGCATCATTGACAATCTACAACCTATCCTGGAAAATGTTCCCTCACTCTCACAGACCTTGGGAGGCAGGCCAGTCCTCATCTACAAAAAACCCCTCAACCTGAAGTAAATCCTCACCAGCTGCTACACACCACATCACAAATACACTTACCCAGGCACCTACCCCTGAAACAAACCCTGTTGCTAACTCTGTCCACACATCTATACAAGTGACACCATCACAGGAACTAACCACATAAGGCACAACATCAGGAGCTCACACACCTGCCTATCCACTAATGTGATCTAGGCCATCAAGTGTCAGCAATGCCCCTTTGCCATGGATTTTGGCCAAACTGGACAGTCTCTGTGCCAAAGGAAACAAGTCAGACATCAAGAATGGTAACACACAGAAACCTATAGGGGAACAGTTTAACCTCCATGGACATTCAGTAAAGGTGCATCTACACAGCACCCTGAGCTCAAAATAAGCTACAAAATTTGCACTATGCAAATTGCGTAGCTTATTTTGAAATAGCTTAGCTCATAATTTGGTGCTGTCTACACAGCACCATATTTTGAAATAAACCGCTATTCTGAAATGTCCCTTAATCCTCATGGAACAAGATTTACAGGGACGTCAGAATAGCACACACGTTATTTCAAAACATATTTTGAAAAAACAGACACGCTGTCAAGACGCGGAAAAGCTATTTCAGGATACCCAGAAGTATCCTGGAATAGCACCGCAGTGTAGACATACCCTAATGGATTTAAAAGTAGCCATTCTTCTACAAAAGAATTTTATCACCTGATTATGGAGGGAGACATGTGAACTGGAGTTCATTTACAAGTTCAACACTATCAATTTGAATAAAGATTGTAACTGTTTAACTCACTACGAAGGCAATTTCCCCATCTTTGATATTCTCATTTCCACATCACATGCTACGAATGAGACACATCCACCCTGACTTAATTAGCTTCATTTACACTGGTCCTACAATTGACAGGTAACTTATTTTGCTGTTATATATTCCCTAGAGTCTGTAATTTCCACTCCAATTCATCTGATGAAGTGGGTTTTAGCCACAAAAGCTCATGACCTAATAAACTTGTTAGTCTCTAAGGTGTCAAAGGACTCCTCATTGTTTTTACAGACTACATGTGTTTTCCTTGCGGCTTCTTCCCTGTTGTTCCATCCAATTGATAAATTGTCATCAGAGAGTGTTAGCAAGTTGGTGTCCAGAATGTATTACCTGTGTGAAGGCGACATGGACTAGGTGAGTGCAGAAATAGTCACTTTTCTGGATGAGATAAGAGAAGGTTTGCAAGTCAATAATCAGAAGTGGTTTTCCGTATCTTTATGGCTGTCTCATTAATGGCTCGAGGGTTTCGCAGAGTCACAGTCATTGTTTAATCATTTGAAAGTTATGAATTGCATATGCATTAAAATCTCCCTTTTGATCTCAACATAGGGCCATCTAGCCATCTGGGAGCTCGGCCTATTTGCTTTAGGATTTTATGCAGGTTAGCTGAACAGACCACTCACAGCTTTGCAGGGAAGTGTTGAGGGATCTGTAACGGGGATGGTTTTTATAGGGTCCATCTGGTGAGTCCTGGAACATGACAGCTTGGGCAAAGCTTTTGGAAGGCATTGGGGAAAAAATGACTTCAATCAGCTCAAGAAATGTTGTTACTTTGCTCTTTAGCACACCCTGAAAGGGCACTCATACAAGTCCTGATCCAGCAAAGAATTCAAGTACATATTTGATTCAAAGCATTCACGTACATATTCGATTAGTCGATAAGGACTTCTCCATTCCATCTTTGAAATGTACAAGAGCTCTTGTGCATTTCAAAGATTGAAATGCTGTGTCGAACCCGGGGTCAGGGGGGAGTCCCACTAACCGACCCGAGCTCCATGTGGTGCTTCCACTTTGAAATGTACAAGAGCTCGAGCGGGGACTCTTGTACATATCAAAGTTGGCCACCAATGCATCCTGCCCCTCCCACGGAGCTCTAGCTGGGGGGGACTGGCCTTTAAGCTGGCTCCCTCCAGTATCCCCTCATCTTCCTCCCCCGCTTGCTACCTCTTTGTGATAGAGGCAGCAAGGGGAGCGGAACCGACTAGTCATCTAATGTGTCGACTATTCGATAAGCTTTTGCTTATTGGATAGTTGACTAGTCGATTAGTCGCTTACATCCTTAGTATATAGATGTGATTTTAAGGGTGTGAAAAACCTCATTCAAACCAACAGAACCACTAACACGTTTAAACACCAGCAGTGTTGCTGACTGGAGCAATTCATTAATTTTTTTCCTTAAAGTTGCAGTTCCTGGAATTATCTGACTTAAAAAGAATCTAAAGTTTTGCTTAAAAAAAACCCCCAACAATTTCAGTTTCTAGCATTTGTGGTTTCTGAGGAAAAAGCTTTGAAAGTGTGACCCACGTGTGCCCCCCAAATCAGAAAGCAAATAAAAAGAACCAAAAATGTATTATTTTTTAATTTCATGATTTTGCAGGGTTTGGCTCCTGGCTTTAGAGTATGCAGGTTTGACTTTATGAAATGTGTCCTGAGATTCGCATTCCTGGAGCAGAGCTGGATAAGAATCCAAAAAGCTGGGATCCTCTTTTCGTTCTGTGTTTGTACAGAGCAAAGGGTGATAGGATCTTGGGGTATGTCTACACTACCACCCTAGTTCGAACTAGGGTGGTAGTGTAGACATACCCTTGGTCTATATCTGGGACAAATCTTTGGGGGCTTCAGACAAAATGGAGCACAGATCTAAACTGCAACATCCTCCACATTTCAAATGTTCAGCCTGAAACTCCTGGAGCCCTTAATGGCGTACGTTATCCAAAGGCTTTAAGTAGTGTAAGAAGGGCACTAGTGGTGCACAACTATTGTTCGGCCCTTCTGGGTCGGAGTCAATTTCACCTGCATTCAGCACAATCCGAATGTGTCACACACAAAGCAGAGCAACCCAGCTGTGCCTCTTTGCCTCTATATCAGGGTTACGAGCAAGGAAGACATTTATGGCCCCATGCATTCCTAGGATAATCCCTTAAGTGACTCAGTCTATGCACCATACTTCCTTGATGATGGGCTAAAGCCTCCCATTTATTAGCCGGGTCATACCTGGTAAGTGGTTTGGAAACCGAGGAGGAAAGTAGCACGAGTTCTATGGAGCTGCAGCCTGCACCGTTCCTAGCAGAAAGATGAGGTGAGAGCTCTGTGGACAGGAAGAAAAGCAGGAAAGAGTTAAGGAGGAGAGGTCCAAAGACACACACAGGAATTGGGTCTCAAACCCTGATTCATTTTTTGATAGGATTTGGGCACCTGTGTCCTTAGAACAGCTGCTAATAAATGAACTGTGGGTTTTGCAAGTGCTTGGTGCAGGAGGTTAGAAATGAGCTGCTCCATAGCACTGGCTAAGTAGGCACCACATCTTCCCTCCAGGTCCCATCAATTCTGGTCCAATCAATCGTTTTGTGCTGGTTTCCTAAGTGTGAGGGAAAGGTCTTGATTCTCTGCTTCGTGACACCAGATAGATGTAGATAACCTGCAGGGTGAATGGGCAAGGGAAAAGTAGCATAATTTAAGTGCTTCAGGGGGTAGCCGAGTTAGTCTGTACAGGATAAACTTAAAAAACAACAAATGGTCTGGTAGCTCTTTATAGACTAACAAAACATGCAGGCTACGGCTAGACTGGCATGATTTTCTGGAAATGCTTTTAACGGAAAACTTTTCCGTTAAAAGCATTTCGGAAAAGAGCATCTAGATTGGCACGGACGCTATTCCGCAAAAGCACTTTTTGCAGAAAAGCGTCCTTGCCAATCTAGATGCGCTTTTCCGCAAAAAAGCCCCAATCGCCATTTTCACGATCGGGGCTTTTTTGTGGAAAACAAAGCTGAGCTGTCTACACTGGCCCTTTTGCGCAAAAGTTTTGCGCAAAAGGACTTTTGCCTGAATGGGAGCAGCATAGTATTTCCGCAAAAACACTGACAATCTTACATGAGATCGTCAGTGCTTTTGCGGAAATTCAAGCGGCCAGTATAGACAGCTGGCAGGTTTTTCCGGAAAAGCAGCTGATTTTCCGGAAAAACTGGCCAGTCTAGACACAGCCATAGATGGTATTATGAGCTTTCGTGTGCACAGACCACTTCTTCAGATGAATGGAGTCAAGCCCGGTATATTTACACTGAACAATACTTATGAGTACAATTTACCTTCATGCAAAGCGTGATTTACCAGTTGTGAGTTAATAAGAGGAATTTCTCTCCCTCCTCTCTGTAACACCCTTTTGTGTACTTGAAAGTGGTTATCATGGCCTCTCTTCTCCAGACTAAACAAACCCACTTCTTTCCCCATAGCTCGTGTTTTCTGGACCTTTCATCATTCCTGCTGCTCTTCTCTGGATCTTCTCCAATTTGTTCACATCTTCCCTCTGAAATGTGACGCCCAGAACTGGACACAATACCCTAAAGGAGGCCTAATCAGTGCAGAGTCGAGTGCAAGAATGATATCTTGTGTCTTGCTTACAACAGGCTGGTTGATTAGGGCTGGATTAACACAACCTGAGGCCCTAAGGTATGT